>NW_027072034.1:48620440-49066045 GCF_038088225.1 Cyrtonyx montezumae | reverse complement strand
TACCTGGAGTATCAAAGGCAGTTTATAATGTTAAGAGATTTGAAAAATTAAAAAAAAGAAGAAAGAAAGAAAGAAAGAAAGAAAGAAAAGAAAGAAAGAAAGAAGAAGGAAGGAAGGAAGGAAGGAAGGAAGGAAGGAAGGAAGGAAGGAAGGAAGGAAGGAAGGAAGGAAGGAAGGAAGGAAGGAAGGAAGGAAGGAAGGAAGGAAGGAAGGAAGAAGGAAGGAAGGAAGGAAGGAAGGAAGGAAGGAAGGAAGGAAGGAAGGAAGGAAGGAAGGAAGGAAGGAAGGAAGGAAGGAAGGAAGGAAGGAAGGAAGGAAGGAAGGAAGGAAGGAAGGAAGGAAGGAAGGAGGAAGGAAGGAAGGAAGGAAGGAAGGAAGGAAGGAAGGAAGGAAGGAAGGAAGGAAGGAAGGAAGGAAGGAAGGAAGGAAGGAAGGAAGGAAGGAAGGAAGGAAGGAAGGAAGGAAGGAAGGAAGGAAGGAAGGAAGGAAGGAAGGAAGGAAGGAAGGAAGGAAGGAAGGAAGGAAGGAAGGAAGGAAGGAAGGAAGGAAGGAAGGAAGGAAGGAAGGAAGGAAGGAAGGAAGGAAGGAAGGAAGGAAGGAAGGAAGGAAGGAAGGAAGGAAGGAAGGAAGGAAGGAAGGAAGGAAGGAAGGAAGGAAGGAAGGAAGGAAGGAAGGAAGGAAGGAAGGAAGGAAGGAAGGAAGGAAGGAAGGAAGGAAGGAAGGAAGGAAGGAAGGAAGGAAGGAAGGAAGGAAGGAAGGAAGGAAGGAAGGAAGGAAGGAAGGAAGGAAGGAAGGAAGGAAGGAAGGAAGGAAGGAAGGAAGGAAGGAAGGAAGGAAGGAAGGAAGGAAGGAAGGAAGGAAGGAAGGAAGGAAGGAAGAAGGAAGGAAGGAAAGAAGGAAGGAAGGAAGGAAGGAAGGAAGGAAGGAAGGAAGAAGAAGAAGAAAGAAGAAAGAAAAGAAAGAAAGAAAGAAGAAAGAAAGAAAGAAAGAAAGAAAGAAAGAAAGAAAGAAAGAAAGAAAGAAAGAAAGAAAGAAAGAAAGAAAGAAAGAAAGAAAGAAAGAAAGAAAGAAAGAAAGGAAAAAAAGAAAAATTAAGGAAAGGCATATACCAAGGAAGCCACAAGAGGGAATAGAGAGGAAATAGAAAAAGCAAAGAAAGGGGAAGGACAGAGACAGAACATTATTGGCATTGTCTATAGCATAAGGAACTGAAAGGGGAATGATGAGAAAAAAAAGATACAGAGGTCTAACAGCATTGCTGGAACTGAGTAGAGTTTATAAGGCCAGAGATCTCAGTATTGAAACTTGAGCAGTATAGACAGTGTTAAAGGTTTGGGCATTGGCAATGGGATTGCCCACAGAAAACAGCAGCAAACATCCAGAAGATAAGAGTTGGATCACTCAAAGGCCATAGATATAATGGCAACAAATATGGAATAAAGTGGACCGGGGGTAAGACCCCAGACAAACCCCCTGTCACATTAAGGCTGGAGAATGATGATGTAAAATTTCTTGTAGATGCAGCTGCAGTGTATCTGATCAGTTAAAAGTACATGTAAGGGATAGTTAAGTGATCAGACAACATTAATAATTGGAGCCACGAGGAAAGATGAAGTGTGGCCATTCTTCCTACCTTTAAAATTGGAAAAAATGTATATATATCAATTTCTATATATGCCTGATTGTTCAGTACCATTAACAGGGAGAGATATCTTAAAGAAACTGGAGGCTCACATCACATTTGGAAAAGGATAAATTCTAATGCATACTTCAAACAAATAGAACTGTGGAGGCTCAGGTTCTTATGTTACAGAGATCATTCCCTCCAGACCAGACAGTACCAGAGGACTTGGAAAATGCCATCATACCATAGACTGAAGCATCAGAGATAACTGGACAATTGAGACAAGCTGAACTAGCAATGGTAGCTATCTATCTGAAGACCATTGCAGCACCAGTTAAACAAAATGTTTTAGTTTGCTAAACCACTGGATGAAATCTTCAAAGGAGAAACAGGAAACCTGGTGTGGACTATGAAAGTCCTTCAGAGTCCTTAAACTGGCAAGCCTCTGTTCAAAAGCTGCAGCTTTTAGACAATCTTGATTATAAAAGTGGCCAGAAAATTGACTTTGGAAATAAAATGAATTGAAAGGGAAGTTATTGGTTGTCTACAAGCAGGATCATAAAGTACCAAGCAGTCCTGGTAGAACAAGAGGATGTGAAATTAAAGATATGGAAATGTCTGTGGATGGTAGCAGTTTTGTGTTGTGCGAGGTGTCTTAAGAAGGCCAGGTATGCTGTAACAACCAGAGATGGAAGTAACAGAGTATGGAACTCTGGCATTACCACCTCAGCAGAGAAAGCAGAACTCATAGCCTTGTTAAGAGCAGTGGACTTAGCAAAAGGGAAAAGTGCCAATATTTGGTCAGACTTAAAATTTGCATTTGGGGCTGTGCCTGTGCATGGTGCTATCTGGAAAGACCTGAGTCTATTAACCTCCCAGGGTACACCTGTAAAGTATGGAGAAACGATAATAGACCTTGCAAAGCCCACCAATTAAACAACAATATCAGAGTGGAAAATTGTCCAAATACAGCAGCCAAAATTGCAGCAGCAGGAGTTTCTCTCCAACTAATACCCCCGAGATATCAAGAATTAATTAATGAGCCTCCAAAGTACCAGACAAAAATGCTGAGAAAAACCAACAATCAGCAACTCCAAACAACCACCTAATATTTCCCCAACCAGTAATGAGGAAAATAGTAGAGGATAATCATCAAGCTATACTCTGGATCAGATACCATCATCAAAGGACTCAAATTTTAAGTGTGCAAATGGGAGGAATTGTGAAAAGCATGGCAAGCAAGTGTGAAGTATGCCTAAAATAAAATCCACAGAATCCAAAAAGACCACCTCCTGGAGTTTCAAGGAAAGGGGACACCACAAGACACTACTGGCAGGTAGACTTCTCTGAGCTCCCACAACAAACTGACTGCAGGTATTTATCGGTATTGGCTGATACTATTTCAGAATGGCCAGAGGGGCTTATCCCTGTCACACCAATGAAGCCAGGGAAGTAGTAAAGGTTATGCTAAAAGATTGGTACCCCTAGATTTGGGTTATAGGGTTATCATATTTTGTAATAATAGGGTTATCATATTTTGTAGCTGAAATTGTTCAAAACCTAGGAAAAATCATTGGAATAGCATGAGATTTGCATACTCTGTATAGGCCTAAATCTATTGGGAAGATAAAAAAAATGAATCAAACTTAAAAAAAAAATAGTAGAATCTGTTAAAGAAACAGACTTGAAATGGCCTGAGGCCCTACCTCTCACCTTACTATATGTTATGGTAAAACTGCATGCAAAAATTAGTCCTTATTGCATTATGTATGGATGACCATTTCAGGCATTGGCAGATAGTATTGATGTAAACCAACTAAGTGAAGTAAAACTAAGAATATGTATTCTCTTTAGGGAGAAGTCCTGTCTTCTATCCCCAGGTTCAGGGCTCAGGCAGCACCAACACATCTTGAAGTCACAGTAGTTCCATTCCAACTTGATTAGTGGGTGTATCTATTTGTCTGATGGAAGTAGGGGCTAGTCAATTAAGGAAAGCTCTAGTAGGAAAATACCTGCACTGTAAATGGATTTCGGAAAATAAATAAATAAATAAATAAATAAATTAATTAATTAATAAGGAATGAATCTTGGGTGTCAGCTAAAGGGAAAAGATGGGACTGGCTATACAGAGAATCAAACTTGGAAGATATTACCCTCGGGGTGGACTGGAAACTGTACCCTAGGAATAGTAATGCCAAAGGTGATAGTAACAGATAAGTTAACTGGGATAACACTGGCTCAAGTACTCTCAGAAGTCAGAAGCACTCAGTTCACTAATAGAAAGATGTAGTAGATTTCAATCATTTCTCGCATGGTTAATTGCCTATTTAGGAGTTGCAGAATTGGAAAAGTCTATAGTAAACATATCAACACTTATGAAACACTTTGAAAACAAAACATTAGATACTATTATTGTCCTTAAAGAAGAAGAAAAATCTTTGCCAGGGTGGTATTGCAAAACTGAATGGCTTTAGATAAGTTAGCTTCACAAGGAGTTTGTGCAGTAGTAAGTGCTAGCTGTTGTCAAAGTGGTAGAATCAAAAAAGACATATATGAGATATGGCACCAAACTGAAAGACAGCATAAAATAAGCCAGGGTGATGTAAGCTGAAACCAAATTGACTTTCTGGCTTCACAAATAGGATTGGTTAAAGAAGTTATTGGTGGGGATAGTGTATATAATTGCTATATGTATCCTTGCTATATGTATCCTTGCTTGTTGCATGATTCAATTTTTGGAAATATATCTCTAACTATGAAAGGTGAAGGGTGATGAGGATTAGGATATAAACATTGTAATCCTCTAAAAGAAAAGGAGGTACTGACATAGGTTGGATGGCTTAGCAATAGGTATTAGTACATTAGTTTAAGAACCAGAATATTAGTTTAGCAAAATGAATCCATAAGTGATAGTTATAAAACTTTCCATTTCAGATTTAGTCAGTGAACAGTCTTATTTTTCCTCAATAATTTTGCACTAGGGACATAATAGAATACTATTATCCTCTGCCTCAATGATTTTGCCTCACAAGACGTACTGGAGTCACGATAGAATACTTTTATATTTTGTCTCAAAATGTGCAAGGACATTTTCCTTAAATTCCACTGTCAGTGGTTTACAGGCTGGTTTGGCCCAGTTCTGTGATGACTGGGATGGGGTACCCATAGACCCATGTCCCAGGGAAGGGGGAGGGGGAAAAGGGGAAAGGGAAAAGGGAGATGGACCTAAGAAGAAAACAGTGGCAATAATCTGAGGAGGAAAACTAATTTACTAAATAAGATATCAGAATGCAAAATAACACAATACAATACAATATAATTGGAATTGAAGCTAATAAATCCAATAAAATGAGCAAGAGAGAGTCTGATAAACCAAGGGCCTTACACTAAACGCTGCAGGCGAGACAGCAGCAAGCACCCACTGCTGAGTCAATCCGAAAGGAAAGAGCCTATGTCTCAAGACACACAAAGAGTTTTTATCTTTCTCTCTGAGTGGAAAACATTAAAAATGCAAAGCAACACAAAGTCCACTGGGGTATGTAGGTCTTCTCTTCTGAGACAGGTATACCCGCAGGTATCAATGATCCATAGAGCTGGAGCATTAACTCTTTAACTCCCACTGCACTGCATGAAGTTATGATGTGGAATACCAATAATAAAAATCATAAAACCATGACATCCACGTACATTGTTTTTAAAAAAGTGGCTCACTGTGGTCTAATAAACAGTGGAAATTTTCTGAACTGAGGAAAAGTGAATGAAAGTGAGTCAGAGGCTTCAGTGATTAAGACGATGGTGAAAAAAGGGGAAGAAGTAGGCAGGCAGTCAACCACCTTAAACATCACTGAGCATGTCAAAATGGACACATGCACACATATCTATGAGTCCTTGAGAAAGAATGAATATGTATGCCAGTGTACTACGTATGTCCTAACTGTATAAATGTAGAACCTGAACTTTGAGAGGGTGTTCTTGCTTGTCAGTGCACATCATAAGGAATAAAGAAATACCACTTTCAAACACCGTATTGGAGTTAGAGACTTTTCTTCCTGGATTTCTGATGACAATAAGTAGATTTTGGGTTAATATGAATGATCACTGAAGTCTAGACCATAGTTGAGTAAGTTAGTGAAACTGCCACATTTTTATTTTAAGAACACCTCTTTCTCTGTTCTCAAACATGCATCATGTGGTCTGTAGTTCTTTTTAGAAAGCAATCATTTGCAATTTAAGATCTGCATTTAGCTGTTAGCATTTCTGAAACAGTATTTTAACAACTTTTTATCTATCCCAAGATTTTAAGGCAGAATTTTCCTTAGAATATTAAAAATACCTTTCCCAATTATAATTAAAACTCACTTTAGTTAATAGATCATAAAACTAACTTTTGAAGTCCTTACAATATCTATTTTTAAGCAAGTAGCTTCTGAAAAGAATTTGGCTATGTTCCTGGTCATTGAAACACTAAACCATAAAACAATTTGTTTGACATAGAAATTAAGAAAAGATCTTCTTTCCAAATTACAGTTAATTCTCAAGTGAAGTTCAATAAGAAGGAAATAGGTTGGTAGCGTACCTGTTACAGAAAATGATAAACTATATTTCAGCTATTTGATTAATACAGTTAAGATTTAAGCCACTGATTTCACCAAGTCTGTTTAAAAAAATAACATCTGTGTAGGTAGAACAGTGCCTAATTCCACATGAATAATGAACTGTTTCACTGAATGTGAAGAAGAGAATACCAATAATTGTAACAAACAAACAAACAAAAAAGTATTTTGCTAGTCCTTGAAATAAACACTGAACCCAAGACTTTCAATCTACTCTCTGCAGTGTTCATTTGGATGTGTGTTAAGAAATTATTTTATTTATTTATTTATTTATTTTGTAGGTAAAATGCTCATTGTTGTGAATAAAGGTGAAACTTGCAGTGTTTTCATGCACTACTTTCCTTCTCAGATATTAACGATTTATGCAGTGTTTTGGCAAGTATGTGAGTCTGTTCCCCTCATGACATACTGGCATTACTCTGTTTAAAAAAAATGCAGAAATAAATAGAGTTACTGGGTGGGTTGTTTCTTACGGTTACATCTTAAAAAGCTGACTTGTATATCCAAAATCATTTCCTTTACTCCCCAATGTTACCAACATTTCTCAAAACATGGTATTCTTTTTGTGTGATTCAGTTTATGATGTGCCAGTGTTCAATTGCTGATTGTACAGATTTCCTTACTGTAAAATAATTTTCTCTGATATTTCATGGATACAAATGCAAACAAATTTCAGGACTTTTATGCCTGAATTACTTTAAGCTTTTGTTCTTATCTGGGGCCCATGAAGTTGGACGTAACAACAAGGTCAGAGAACCTTTCCTCACGGTTTCTTTTAGAATCTTGTAAATTAAAAGCTTATGTACAGAGTACCTTGTACAAAAAGGGCAATACTGAGTGTATTTAGCGTACTGAATCAAAGCAGTATATATCAGACCCAGCCTAACTCTCATAAATGTGAAAAGCTTCCACTTTATTTCAGGAGATGCTTCATGCCCATGATGCTTATTTCACCTTAGCCTAGGGAAACACTGTCCTAAAAGTTAGCCTTGGGCACTGCAGACCTCTATCACACTAACAAAGGAGCTCAGAGACACATCCTTATCTATTTGACACAGTTAGATTTATGATTACTCTCATACAGAAAATAACTTATCTGTAGGCCTTAGAGACCTGAACTCTCCAGCAACACTTCAGGATTACATCCCTTGGCAGGAAAATTTACTCCTTTTGTCGTCAGCATTTGTCACCTCTTTGTCATAGGTTTACCTCAATTTTTATCTCTTCTTCATTTATATTTCTGTCTTTGCCTCTGTCCATATGTCATTTTTGATGATTAGGTAATGAAAGCTCAGCTGCCAGCTTTTATCACGAGAGCAGTGCTCTCTTATATGTTAGTATCCTGTATCAAAGAAGAATTTCATTTCAACGTCGCAGTAGAATGCATTTACTTATTTTTCTCTATCTCCATCAGTAAAGGAAGCATTCCATACACCTTTCTGAAAGCAAAACAAAACAAAACAAAGAAAACCAGCCTATTAGACAAAGCCAAATGCACACCTATATACATATTATCTTCTGCTTTAAGAAAATCAGCAAGGGTAAGTCATGCTAAGTCTCTGTTACTGAGCAAGTATTAATGGTGCAGAAGTCCAAAAGATGAAGAAAAAAGATTCTTAGACTACTTATGATTTTAAATGCTTTATATTAAAGATGTAGAAAAAGAATTTAAAGAAACCATAAAAAAAAAGATAAAAAAATAGGGATCATCCCTCCCACAAGTGCTACATCAAAGGAAATACGTCTTCAAAAATTATGTGATTAAATCTCCTTTTAGTCTAATCTTTACTCTTGCCACTCAATGTACAATGTATGTATTTTTTTATCACCTGATTTAATTTGTTGTGAACGGGGGAAAGATTAGGTACATCTGTCTGCAAAAAATGAGTTTGACTGAAGATTAAAAGATTTACTCAAATTGGAAAAAAGTGCATATATTAAATATTAAAGGAAAAGGTTTCTATGTATCCTTCATTCTTCTCTCACACTACTAGAAGTTCTGTCATTAATATACAAAGTAAAATATTTCCTTTCTCCAATATATATATAAAAATGTAAAAATTCCTGAGTTTCAGTGAACTTTTTATCTATATGTATTTACTTCAAAGCAACCAGGAGATATTATCACTACTTTATTTCTCATATTTAGAGCACTCGAGTCTTTTTCCACTTTCCCGATAAAAATCAGGTAAGCCATAGCTGTTAACAATTAGATAGGTGATTAAATGAAGTTAAACTACTAAGTAAAAGACACACTTCCTGCTTTTTTGGTTGTGGGGGCAGCAGAGGGAAAACTAGTTTAGCAAACCCAAAATGAATTGGGAATGAGCTAGACATATCAGCATTTGTGAAAACTGAATCACGATTCTGGGCTTATGCAGAAGCAGAAATTGAGGTGTCTGGAAATTCTGCAGAAAACATGAACATGTCAAGAAGATTCTTCAAGTCTTTTCCTGCTCCATGATAGAATTCATCATGTGTCATGCTTGAGACCTGCTGGTGTCACACACAATCTGTTTGTGTTCTCCAGGTGCAAAGTGTCTATAAACTAGGCCTAAATTGAAGATATGCAATTTTTTAATGGCTGCTATCAACAAAGCAATTAATTCCTACTGACATAATCTAGCCAAATCGGTCCTTTTGCAAGTAAAAAGGAACAGTTTGGATCAAACATATTTTGCCTTCTGGGTGATTAATTTGTTAATATGGGCTGTTCCCGTCTGCCTCAGTGGATCCTGGATTAAGTCAATTCATCATTTAAAGGAAAGACAACTTCTTGCTGTCTGCACTCAACAGGAACTCTAGTTGACTGTTACTGTAGAGATGCTATTAACTAGACTTACCATGCTCTAGTCCTGATGTCTTGCAAATCTGTCTAAAAAGAAAAGAAAAGAAATATTGATATTTACTTTTCTGTATTAGTTTTTGCCATTGTGAATTGCTTCCTTATTTATGCAAAGCACACAGAGATCACTTGATAAAAAACCAAAATAAGACTGTGTGAATAAGCCTAGTTGCCTGAGATACAGATAAAGTTAGTCTTTTTGTTAAAACTACAACCAAAAATCTATTCTGGTTGAATCAGAGAATCATAAGAGTACATTCTGTAATTCCTAAAATATTTATTGCTGTAGGCAGTCTTTATTCCAGGCCAAAAAAAAAAAAAAAGCATTAATATGTTTATCTATGATACAGGAGAGTTATACTATCTTTTAATTTTTGCTTAATTATTCATGTGTGTTTCCCTATTGAGCAGGCTGGAGTAATTGCAGACCACTGTGTAAAAAACTATGGTACTACTGAGCAATTCATTGCTAGCTGTTTTGCTTTGTACAGCTTAAAAGTGTTTATTGAAGAGAGGCTTTAACTGTTGTCAGCATGCATAGCATAATGTAATTAAACTGGGATTTCAAGAGGAGGAGAATACCTTATGTCCCAGAGTTTCAAAAATTTAATCTCTACATAATTTTTTCAGCTGAATTGTCTTGTCTTTTAAAGCAAAATTTAGTAATTGATTCCAGGGAAACAAATTAATACTTTTATTTAATAGCAGAAAGCAGGAAATCAACTAGCTGATATATATGTAGGTTTATGCTTTTTACACTTGTAAGTGCTTGCATGCGTATGTGACTCCTGAATAATTAAAACCAATTTGATGTTTGGACATACCTTTAATTGCATTCAGATTACAAAAGAGGGAATAGAAAAGAGTAAACGGAAAAAAATAGAGGGTAAAGGGAAAAAAAGAAAAAAATCCTTTGTCGTTCCTGTTGGTTTATTTAAGATTCTCAAAAGAATGCAACAGTAAAGACAAAAATTTCCTTTTAGCAGCTTGTATTTGGAAGACATATAGCCTCGTAAGAGTAGAATTGGCAGATGCTTCTAATGTAAAATGGTTGAATTTAACTATTACTTTAACAGTAAGTGAAGTCTTTGAAGCTTTCAACTGAAAAACAATCTGTGAAGATCCTATACTTATTGTTATAGTGAACGTCTAAGCCCTACTTCTTGTTGTGTTTCTAGATATGGAAAGTGGGATATATGAGGTTATAATTCATAGGAAATTATGAGGAATCACTCACTTCTGTAAAGCTCTGATTGAATAAACCAGTATTATTTACTTTTAATATAAAATATTGGTTTTGTCAACTTAGCAACATAAATACCCAAAAACAATTTTTTTTTTTTTGCTCTTATAACCTATTAGATTAATGATCAAAACAAACTAAGGCCGAACATGTACACAGGCACTATCACACACATTACTTGAGAAAAGGGATAAATTATCAGTTAATATTCATAATATCATTTTTATTTTCTGCTAACATTCTAGTGCAAGTAAGAATTTGATTCTGAGATATACTGAAACAATGTAAAATAGGTCTTGGCAAGAACAAATCAGTTGCTTCCAGTGTTATTCATGAACCTGAATTTTAAAGCAGGTGAAAACCCAGCCCTCGGATGAGTGAACATTGTAAGTTTGCAAAGGTAATCATGGTACTTTAATACTATCAACTTCAAAGGAACATTAATGACAGAAGACTTATCAGATAGCTTGACACTGCACTGTCAACTGTTCCTCATTTCTGGCATTTAATGTTGTTATTGCTGATTCTTTAGCAGCTTTCAGCTGCTCTGTATATTACCAAAGCTGCCAAAGATTCTGTTGTCTTAGTTTCTCAAATGACTTCCTGTTACATCAGCAAGGAGAAAATATATATACAGGAGAAAATAGTACTCAATAAGAGCCATCAGAGCAATAGAAAATGCTGTTAGTGTTATAACCTGTGACTTTCAGGTTGGATTGAGAAAGAGCTTCTCTATAGAATTCTCTGTAGAATTAAAAATGGAGGCTTAAAAAGGCCTAGCCTTGTTTTATTTTATCTAGTAAAAAGGTCCTTTTACTTTTCTATCACAAAACATGCATTCTCAACTACTGCCCTTAGAGACTTGTGCAGATGGTTCTTTTACAGGTAGCAATGTGATTCTGCTACTATTTGAAAAGTGAAAATAAGGTATGTTTTCTAACCTCTACTGAAGATCATCAAACACACGCATACACATGAAAAAGTGCATATTAATAACTCACACCGTGATGTATTTTTTTTCCCTCTAGTTGTCTGTAATAGCAATTCTTTCCTAATACATTTATTTTCAGACTCTAGGTCAGTGAGAATTGCATTGATTCATTTTCCATAGTTGCAGCTTCAGTAGCAGACGGCTGGCTTAAAAATACGCTTTTTTTTTTTTTTAATTGGAGCAAAATTTATTAGTTTTCCTTGGCTTCCTTAAATTATCAACAGTGAGTACCACAACGATTAACATAACTTTTCTTCAAAGTGCACATTAATCTCTAACCTAAATTCTTTTCAAAGTTCAGGAGTGTTCACAAAGTGTATATCCAGATTGGAAGTGGTTGGGAGATTTAACTGATATCAAACAGGACAAAAAATGTCAGACTACATGCAAGACTAATGACTACTAATTTACCATGGTACTATTAGTGTATTACTATTTGCCTATGACATTAATAGTTTCTATATTATTGTATTTTTAGTGAAAACTTCTACAACAGTAGTTTGCCAGTGTAGACTAGGAGTAAATATATTTGCATTATTGTCTCTGTTGCCTAACACAGGTTCTTTAAATCCTTCATATATTCAGTGGAGAGCAAAATACTCCTCCTCTACAGAAGGCTGAGCATGAGTATCACATAAATGAAGCTTCAAATAAATTAGTTTTGACCAAAATGCCTAGGTAAAATTAGGAAGTGCAAATGTTTGCGTCTGTGATACAAAACTGCTTTGGGATTATGCACAATTTATTATGAGTTGCTTAAAAGGAATTATTTGAGGATAGGATCATGGTGAATATAAGAGGAAAATAAATATGGGAAACTGAAAGGCAGTTAGGACAGGTGGTGATGCACAGACAGGATATCAGTGAGTGTGCTTGTCTGACATGCATAATTTGTACCATCCTCTCATTAAATCCCTTTTCTGTCTTCATGGCATGCGGACTGTGTTATAGGTCTGTGTGCACATGAACACTGGTGACCATGGAGCCAGCCTAGAGACAAGATGGTAGAGAATGTTGGTTTCCACCCCTGGAGTGAGGTGTAGGAGCCAGCTGTGGTTGGCCAGCATCTGAACCCACCTGGACTTGGGCCAGCTACTAGGCATGCTGCATATTCTGAACAACAGATTTCCGTGGTGTGTATGTTTGTTTCATGGTTTCATGCTCATCCACACTGCCAGAAGGACCTGAGTAATCCAGTGTGAATTAAAAAACTTGAAAGATTCCAGTTAATCTAAGTGTAATAGTTAAATTCAATTATTCTGCATTAGATGCAGCAACCAAGATCATTCTTAAGAGGCTATGCAACTCCCAAATAAAAACTGCTAAAAATAGCCTTTTCTCTCTGATTCTTAAATGAGCTATCAGATAGAGACAGGAAACATCCTCTGCATCTTGGAGTCCACAGAGTTTGGGTAACTAACAGTAAACATCCTGCTCAGTTACTTCAAGGGTGACATTGAGGAAAAACTGAACCAACTGACCTTCTTCTATCTTGAACCATTACCCGGGTTGTTTTTTTTTTTTTTATTTTTCTTCTTCAAGTGTCGAACTACAAATCCTGGAAGACTAGATAGGACGAAAGGTGTAGTGTTCAGACAACATAATGCATCTAAAAAGGAACATAGGAATTTAATAAAATATCAAGCATAGTTGACTGAGAACATCACGGTCATTAGGTTTATTTTAATTGCTTAAGTATTTTTACTACTTTTTTTACCTTTGCCTTCAGGCTTCCAGCTGAACTCAAATACCATTAGTGTAATTATTCTGATTAAGGCACCGATTCATCACTGTACTTAAATATACTGTAAAAATTAGGCAAAGGTTAAACTATCATATGTTTTGAGGAAGAAACTGCATGAATAATATATAGATTGATAGAAAGATAGATTTTTTTGGATGAATATTTAGTTAAGCTACAACCAACCAGTCTCAAGTGGAGTACCTATTCTATATGGTATTAAATCTGTCGTATTATTTGCAGAGTAACGGTCTGTTTATTATATGAAAAAAAAAGAGTGAATTGCGTCTGAGTGAATTTTAGGCACTACAGTTAAAACATCTGAACCAGTTCTCAGCAACAAAATATATTGTCTGGTCTGTCTGCACTTTAGCAGTTAGTTAATATCTTGTATCTTAAACTGACATGTTGCGCTTATATTTTTAAATATTTTTGGTAGTTTTTATAAATAAAATAATACAATGAAAGGTAAGTTACTGCATACAGTGCATTCAAGAATAAGCCTGGTAATATTGACCTACATGCTCCTTTGAAGTGTTGAATTTATAAGTGTAGCTCAGAAATTCCAGTAAAATTATTGAAATTATCTGTGATTAAAGATGTAACAATTAATAACTCCCCAGTGAAATATTCTATTTCCCGGGAACCTTATAGACTCAGGAATCTTGGTCCTGTCATATGATATGTTAATATTCTGGTTGCAGTTTAAAAATAATAACCGATGCTATCTGAAATTAGAAATAAGACGTATCATTTTTGGGGGGACCAGATCTAAAGTACAGGTAGTAGTATCTCTATCTAAAACATAAAACACTATGGCAAACATTGCATTGTGTCCTCTTTTGAACCACAAAGGTTGACTACATTGCTCTCTCCCGCTCAGCCTGTCTACAGTCACACACACACATTTCTGCAATATACTTCCACTTCTATACTTCATGTGTAGACCCTGTACTTATTTAACAAGAATTTATTGTAAAATTATAGAGCATTAACAAATAGACACAGCTTAAAGCATGTATCAATAAAGAAAGTCTTGTATACTGATTACAAGAAAAAATGTCATTAAGAGGTGGAAGACCTGCACAGGAGCGGACTGATTAAAACCAAATGATGAAACAGTTCTAAGACATAAATGATTTAAATTAATATTCCATAATGAGCAGGAGTCAGAGTTGACCACCTAATGGAAACAATCCTGTCTTCAAGAGATTAGCCATAATTAAATGTTTTTTATTCAACATTTTGTCCTATGGGGCAGGAGCAGAAACAAATATTGCTTCTTATTCAACTTCAACTGATTTAGAGGCATTTAATTTGTAGCAACAGACTTTTTCAATTTGTGATTACAAATTTCCATTTTAAGTTACCTTGATTTTTCAAACAGGATGAATACTTCCCATTCATTTTTATACAGTGTTTCAGAAAAGGAAAGGAAAACAGAAAAAAAACCTCAAATGTCATAATCTCTTTATTAAGCAATCAAGCGAACTAGCAGACATTTATTTAGTCAGATTAGAAACAGATTACTAGTGTGGCTCCTGAGGTGACACTTGGGACACTTACCCAAGACAGTTCTTAGCTGACGGATTATAGGAGTGCTCTAAGTCCAACAAAAACAGTAACAAAAGAAATCTGTCTGCAAAAAGGCACATCCTATTGGAGTTATTCTGACAGCTTATGATGCCACTTTCTACTCTTACCGTTAAAGAGGAAAGGAAACACCCAGAATCCTCTGTCTTCAAAGCAGCATCATTTCAAGGACAAATCAAAGCTAGGCTATCTATCCTCTTGTACTTTGTCATTTCATAACATAACTCTTTACAGAGGGAAAGCAGAATGGAGACATTTTTAAATGTTTCAGTGCAGAACAAGGAAAGTAACAACCAAGGAGTTAAGTTTATCTTATTCTCTGAAATTGTAGGTTGACAGATGAATGATTCAATAAAAATTTCCAAAGTGAAGACTTAAAGTATGATTTAACCACTGAGGAGGAATGAAGCAGGTACTGCCAGAGTGTTCTGCTCTCAAAGTTCTGCTCTGTTTTGAGCTCGGCTATTAATACAGAAATAAGTAGCTCAAGTTTTATTTTGCTTCATTTTATTCACAGAAAAAAAATGATGACGAGGAATTTACTTTTTCTAAACACAGACTGTGCAGCCAGAAGGTGAAGTAACAGGCATTGTTACTTACCGAAACAGATTCCTTGGAGATAAGTTTTTCCCTTTGGTCACAGTTATGGATTTTTTTTTTCGTTAGTATTTTTTTGTCATTTTAAAAGATTATTGTCTTAAATAATTTCATACTTCTTCATCTGTGACATTACTATTCATCGTTGTATAGTACTGATGTAATGGCAGTATAGTAAAGAATTTTATTTGATAGAAACTGCCGCAAGCTAATGGACTGGTTCATAGGAGACATTGAAGAATGCTGAAAGTCAAGAATAGGGGACGCTAGACATGGTACCAAGATTTGCTTGGGTAAAGATACTTAATTCTTGACTTAACTGAGAAACTAATTATTAAAATTAGAGATCTAATCTCTGCAAATGCAGTTATGCATGATTATTCTTCAACATTTATTGTCTTTCTTTCAATCCTCATTTTGTGACAATTTCCACATCTCATATCACTTTAATGGTTTGATTTAATGTCAAGTTTAGATAGTTAGGCAATGGAAAATTTGGGTTTTGACATATTCTCTGCTTTTGTCTTGTTGGACATACATGGTTGATTCTTCTTCTCTTCCTATGAGTTGTGGAGAAATAGTTTTCTTTCCTAGAAGTAGGCATTAAGCAGGTGCATACTGTTAGGTGTATCTGAAAGATGATCTCTTCCTGGCATCTTAACACTTCTCAAGCATTGTCTGTCCTGTTTGTTCTTGTAGTGAGACTCAGGCAATAGTACACAGTGAAAATACTCAGTACTGTTTCATATGTAGGGACAAAGTGCTGAAGTGTCTGATGAGAAGCTTGGGTATGTGAGTTGGTGCTAAGCCTGGTTCAGCCAGGCCCATACTGCCCAGTGGGATAGTGGACTAGCTCCTCCAATATATACACGTTCTTCCTCCATAAGAAGTTGCTGGTGCAGTCTTAAGTAGAGGCAAAACAAACAGTTATAGATAGTATGCATAACTGGGACAGTGGTAATGCAGGTTGTTTGAAAAGTCAAGCACACTATAAATACTCTTTCCCCAAAAGACACAAAATACATTACACCTTACTAGATATACAGGAACTTTGTATCTAGAAACAAATTACCTGTTCTTACTAGAAAGAGTCTCAAAATTTTAGTGTGTTTCAGTCCACATAATTCTCAGATGTTCAAGTGAGTCTTAGACCCAAGAAGTCTTTTTGAAGTTGAAGACTGCCTTGGAATTTAAGACAATCTTTGACATGTAGATCAAAGCTGACTTTAAATACTCTTCTCTTGTCCTTCAGCTTCTTCTGTATGTGTGAATTTTAAAGGTCATAACTTAATTTATGAACTTGATAAACTTCAAGTGCTTTTGATGTTTACTTTGTGAAACACAGAACTTCTAAATTATACATCATTTTATTTCATAGAGATTTACATGGTAATTGGCATTGTATAATGCATGAAAAATAAGTTCACTATGCTAAAATATAGTTTTCAGCATGGCTCTGTGTTTTATTATTAAAATGATTCTAAAATGCCCTTTGTGTATTTATGCAACAGCCATAGTCACAGAGGCAATCTGAGCTTCTTCATTGAAAAGGAAATACATCTTTGTGGCATCTTGCATGACTTTTTCCTCTTGTCCTCATCTTTTCTTGTGATGGCACTTTTCCAATACAACAAAGGAGATACAGGCCAAGATTTGATTACTGCATAACACAGACTGTTGCTGTCCCTAAAGGCCATTCCCTTCCATTTCAGAACTGAATATAGAACTATACAAAATCTGAATATTGAATGCAGTACATTAAATGATTGACTTTTCTCTATATTGGGAAATGAATGATAGAATACAATGTCATAGGTATAATTTCAGGATTCTTCGATGTATTTTATATTTTAAAATTATTCAAAGTGCTATAAATCAAAGAAGGACTAAATGTTCTGAGTATGTTCCTTTTCTGAAGTTAAAAAGTGTACATTTTCATGTGAATTATTTAGTTTGTTTTCCCAGGTTTCTGTCTTAACATGAAAGAGGACATAGTTCCTGTCTTGGTTTTGCCCAAAATGAGATTAATTTTCTTTGTTGTATCTAGTATGATGTTACTGTGTTTTGTATTTTTGATGAAATAGTGTTAACAAGACAAGGATGTTTAGTTGTTACTGAGAAGTGCCTACACAAAGCCAAAGATTTTTCTGCTTCTCATACTGCTAAGCCAGGGAGGAGTTGGAGGTGTACAGGAAGCTGTGAGGGGACAGAATCAGATCATATGAACCCAACTGGCTGAAAGGATGTCCTGTTCCATACAGTGTAATGCTTAGCAATAAAGCTAGACAAAAGAAGATGGCTTGGAGGGACAAATGCCTCAGAATGTCAGCATTTGTCTTCTCAAGAAACTATGTGTAGTAGGTCCTGCTTTTCTGGAAATGGGATTAAACCACAGCAGAGCAGTTCCCATCTTTTCTGGAGATAAACACCAGTAAGGGAAAGGATCCTGAGAATTTTAAGTAATAAATGGTTTACCAGACTTTAACCTCTCTTCCTGTGCCACTGCTTAGAAAACACTGAAGATCAGTCTTGAATATTGAACAGTGACATGAAGTAGAACTTCTATACCTTTCCCTACTACTGCTAATTGTGCTGGAATGAAGAGCCATCTTACCCTTGTATGACTGCCTTGCTGAATTTCTCACGTTGTAGAACAGTGTTACTGCCCCTCATTTGGAAATATTATGAATTACATTGCTGGTATATCAGAGAGCTGGGCCAAATATGAGATTCCAGACTCAGGAAAGAATTCTCTAAAATTGAAAGACTTTCAATGCTTTACTTTCTGTATTTATTTATTTATTTATGCATTCTTCCTACTCTTCACAAAGACTATCCCAAGTTATTCAGGAGTAGAAATTGAACTGAAAATTTGCAATCCTTGTAAAAGCTGTTGGATCTTCATCAAACTGACATACTGGATCCTCAAAACTGGATCTTTGTATGCATGCCTAGAACAGTAAGTAGTTCCCCTGGCACAGTTCCCAGGCATGAGCTTTGTTTTTCCAAACCTTTATGAAAATGAGACTCTAGAGCTGATTCCTAAGGCCTCTTTGGAGCATGCTGACTCACTTCTCCCAGCTAATGATGTTCATGTAAATTCTTTTCAGCAATTCCAGCCATAAGTATATGCTGGACTTATAATTCAGGAAAAGGTTCATGACTTTCCCATCTTTACCTTTACAGACAGCTGTAAGAGAATATAAGAAACGTTACCTCTGAATCAGTGGCTGGATTAGTACTACTAAACAAGTGAATCATTTGTTTCTGAGCCCAAATGACAGAAGCTGGTGCACATCCACGATATTTAACATTCAGCTCTAATTTGGGGACTCAGATCCTGCAGCAGGGCCATAAGGTATAAGCAATTCCTGTGAGTAGTTTTTTCCAGTCCAAAACTATGTTCAACTGTGTTTCAGGTCAGCAGAGTGATATCTTGTTGAATGACACAAAAGGCATGACAGGAGGAAATGCAAAGTGTGCCAGGGTGCCAGGGAACTTTTAGAGGACTGCAAACAGCAAAAGGAACCAAACCTGGTGTGTGCTTATACAATGTGGATAGTAAGAACTGGCATCCCATTCCCTGAATCCTACTGGAGCACACTCTTCCATGAATCATAGCTAGGCAGTATCCAGCAGAGAGATAGCTTACTTCAAATATGCTTGTGCTTAATAAATGTGTCAATAATTAAACTGTAGGGATGATCAATCCCCCAGCATTCAGCATGCTCCTGATCTACCCACCACTTGCCTTAGTGCTGCAGCATCTTCCTTCGATGGTAGCTGCTTTCTCAGGTGTCTGTTACTGTGTTCCACAGCTCATTCTGGGCTTCACACTGCACTGCTGATAGCAACTCTTGGCTGCTGCATTCCCAGGGGAAGGGTGGAGTTTCCTTATGTGGAAACTAGTATGCAAACAGAGAAGGCAAAGAGCTAGGCTTGCTCCCTGCCATGGGGGTAGAGGTATGCCCCGAGAATCAACAACTTAAAGAGACATCCAAGCCCATAGGTGTAAATACTGTCACTGTTAATAAGCATGAACCTGTGTAGACTTCTCTCTTGCCAAAAGCTTTCTGTCTTACTCTGTCAACCCCTTGGGTTTATGATTAGATATGCATGTTAGTCTTCTTGCTTTGCTTTCATGCATTTTCTTTTCCCATGAAAGGAAAAACACAGGAACAGAAACTCCTAGATTAATCTGAGTCATTACTCCAAGGTGTTCATACTGAACAATGTTGCATTATTCTGTCTGACAGATAAATGACACACCTGCAACACACAGACTGACAACCCTCTGATATCTTCCACATTGTCGCATTATTTATAGCATCAACAAATCTCTATGAGCTGCTAATACCTGGGTTATACAAAGCATTCATGTTCCACAAATTATTAATACTTTGTTCTCCAGATTTTTACTGGGTGCTTTGAACACCACGATGTGCTAGAGAAGTCTTGGCAGGATAGATAACTTCTTTCATTTCCTCTAATAATTATTAAAGTTAAAATACTGAAAAAAATCCACTTTTAATTCCATTTCTGTGCCTATGTTTCTTTCTTGTTTGTTCAAATCATTGCTTTGTTTTTAAGCAGGTAGGGATGGTTCAGTGTTCCCCTGCCATGTCAGTTTGTACACCACAGGGAGATGACCCTCTCTGGGATGCATTCTTGTGGGAAGCCCCTTTATGGGACCACAACATGCAGTATGGTGTATGATCACTACTGATTAGCTGCAGGTGGATATTTCTTTAAAAAAGAAACCTTTCAACAGGGCTCGTTTATTGAATTGTTGATCATTTTGAGCATTGCAATTTCCCCACTATTTCATTTCAAAAAAAGTCAGTTTAAATGTAATTTCTGATTGTCCAAGCACTGGAAAGGAAATTATGCTTGAACAACATTTTATCTTTTCTCATCTCAAAGTGTGCTGTATTTGTACTTCTTGTCCTTGCAAGGGTTTGTCTTCAGTGTCCGGGGAGCTTTCTGTGAAGAATGTTTTTAGACTGACTGAGCACAGTCTTTGCTTCCTAAGTCCCAGGATGCCTGTCATTTCCTGCTAACATAAGCCTCTGTACCTCTCTAAAGATTAAAATGATATTCATGCAATATGGGAAGCTCTACAGAAATAAAAACCATCTTTTACTAATTGATAATTAGTAAATAAAGTAATTTCTGTTTGGAATGGATTTGTATGGAGTTGTATATATTTATCAGAATAAGAAATTTTTCCCTAGAAATAATTTCATATATTACAATAAAATCAACATCTACTGCAGCAGTAGCAGTAAGAAGTCTTGAGAGTAAAAAGTGTAAGATATTCCTTAAACTGTATTCTTGGTTTTAGAGCTCCCCTTCACTTGATATGTTGGTGGCAAGGAGAATTAAAAAACCTAAGTGAATAATTTGAAGTATTCTTTTTTTTTTTTCTGCTTGTCTCACTTTTCCATGCTAAGTTTTATTGTACAATTACTAAATTCAAAATGATGTTGACCAGCTGTATGTCTGCACAAAACAGTTTGCAATGTCTGACATGCTTGACTAAAAATGGACCAAATTTAGAGTTACATAAACCAGAAAGTTACTATAATTTTGGTTACCTTGATAAATCAAGAACATGGCAGTAGCGACTCCTGTCTAGCCTAATGGAAAGCTGCAATTTTTAGAAGTAAACTCTATTTAGATATTATAGATACTACTCTTAAATTAATTGCTTGGCACTTATATCTTGCAGTTTGCAAAATCTTGTGAAAATCTTTGTCTGAAAGGCCCAATAAAGTGAGACAGTAATTAAATTGAGACATATTAAGCAATAAATGAGTGACACTTAGTAATCATAGAATCATAGAATGGTCTAGGTTGAAAAGGACCTCAAAGATCATCTAATTTCAACTCCCTGCCATAAGCAGGGTCACCAACCGCTAGAATAGGCTGGCCAGAGCCACATCCAGCCTTGTCTTAAGTGCCTCCAGGAATGGGGCTTCCATGACATCTGGGCAACCTGTTCCAGTGCATCACCACCCTCTTGAGTGAAAAACTTCCTTACGACATCTAATCTAAATCTCCCCTGTCTTAGTTTAAAACCATTTCCCCTTGTCCTATTACTATCGACCTGTATAAACAGTTGTTCTCCTTCCTGTTTCTGTGCTCCCTTCAAGTACTGGAAGGCCACAGTGAGGTCTTTCTGGAGCCTTTTCCAAGCTAAACAAGCCCAGTTCCCTCAACCTCTCTTCATAGGAGAGATGCTCCAGCCTTCTGATCATTTTAGTGGCCCTCCTCCAGACCCATTCCAAGAGCTTTGTGTCTTTCTTGTGCTGGGGGCCCCAGACCTGGACACAGTATTCCAGATGGGGCCTCACAAGAGCTGAGTAGAGGGACAATCACCTCCCTCTTCTTGCTGGCCATCCCTTTTTTTAGTGCAGCCATGGATATAGATAGACCTTCAGTTTACAATCACGCACTGCAAGCACACACTGCTGGCTCATGTCCAGTTCCTTGTCCACCAGAACCTACAAGTCCTTCTCTGCAGGGATGCTCCCCAGGAGTTCTTCCCCCAGTCTGTATAAATACCTGGGATTGCTCCAGCCCAACACCTTGCACTTGGCCTTGTTGAACCTCAGGTTCATATAGACCCACTACTTCAGCCTGTGGATGGCTTCTCTTCTCTTACTAAAGTTAAGTAAGTGAACAAAGAAGTATGATGAGAAGTCAGAAGCAAAATTTCTATGCTTTGCAGAATGTTTTAGCTTTGCCTGCACTTGTCATTCCTAAAATATTTCTCACTTTAGTTTTATCAGCATTAAAGTTATTTTGAGAAAATGTTCAATTAAATAAAATCCAGAAGAACACACAGAAAGTTAGTGAAGACTGCAGTGAAAGGAAGAGTGCTTGAGAACCTGAAAGATGTTAATACTGGAAGGTTTCATAAGAAGCAATTGACTTTTGAATTTGAAGGTGGTGTACATGTAAAAACTACTTATAAGCATGTAGTTTTCTACTTTTCAGGAAAAAGAAAAAGATTAAGACAGACATTAAAGCCATTAAAGCAAGAAGATAGTGACTTCCAAATGATGAATTTTTGTAGAACAGATTACTTTGGTTTTAGACTTCTAGTTCATGCATGCTGGACTACATTTTAGCAGGCATATTTCACAGTCAAACAATGATCTTGGCCTTTAAAAGCCTCAGAATTACAATTGTTAGAAGATTTAGGTGCAAGTAACTACTGAAAAAAGTCAGTGTAGAGAAGCATGCTGATAGAGGCTGAACCACATAATGTCCAGAGTTCTTTCAATCGTTCTATTTTTCTCTGATTCCATGAACTGGAAGAAACCATATCTTTGGCGCTGTCTATTAATTCAATGATCCATTTTTTAAACAACAACAAATAAAGCATTTTTGTGAGGTAGGCTAAGTAGTATAACAATGCTTTTTATGATACAAGATGGGAATTTTATGTGTAAACTCTATTCTGTTTTCTTTATTGTTAATCTACTATTATCTTTTATTGGAAAGAATGCATTGCATAGATCTCAGATTCTTCCAAAATACCTTGGCATTTTCAGACGCTACCATACTTTCTCTTAAAATTTACCATATATTTCTTTTTCAATTGTAACTGCTTATAGTTTTCTGATTACAAGTATGTTCATTTTTGTATAGATAAAACTGGTCGTGCATGTGGTTTGACTTCTGTTCTATGTTTTGGTAAAGACATCAAATGGGAAGAATGTGATACAGGTCAAGGAAGAGCCAACATGCAGGAAGACAGGAAAATCTGCAAATAATGCAAATGTGTCATGTCTAAAAAAGAATAATATAAAGCCCTATCCCTGGGAAGGCAAAATCCCAAGCAACAGTACTGGCAAGTCAGTACTTGGGAAATAGGTCTGCTGGAAAAGACCTGAGGGGTTCCTGAAAGAATGCAAGCTGCACACAAATCAGCTGTGTGACCTTGCAGCTATTAAAGCAAACTGCATGTTCAGCTGTGTGTTTCAGTTAGCCTATAGCCAGCAGATGAGGAAATGTGATTATTTAGGACACACATGAAACAGAAGGTCCAGTTTTGTTTCTTTCTCAGTTTGAGAGAGATAAAAATTTGACAGGGTGTAGCAAGAGAGACACAAAGGAGGCTGGAGAATGAAATATATGAGGAAAGGCTGAGAGCATTGTGCCTGTTCAGCCTAGAGAAGTAAGTGCTCAGGGTGATCTAATCTAATTCTTTTTAGTACCTGAAAAGTAGCTTCAGGGATGGAGTGATATTTCCCATATACAGATGTATAGGACAAGAGGTAATAGGCACAAGTTTCTTCAGGAGAAATCCAGCTTGTATACATTAAATAAATCCTTCAAGGTTACAATGATTAAATTATTGAATAAGTTGCTCAGAGAAGTGGAGGAATCTTCTTCATTGGGAGTATTTGTTGTTTGACATCACAGAGCCATAGATAGCTTAATGTAAGACCTTGCTTTTAATGAATGATCTGACCAGGTACTCTTCAGAGGTCCCTAACTGCTGTGGGCTTATGATAGTGGGGCTCAAAGTATAACTCAGGCATGAAACAAGAGAGTTTCAAGAATTCTCTAGAGTTTGTATCTCTCAGAGGATATATCAGACAATCAAGAGAAATGACTATTTAAAATGCTTGGAAACTTTTCCAGTCTGAATTACACAGGCCTTCCCTGAGGCACTAGTCCTGAAGAAAATGATATTATGTTTATTGGCAGCACAGTGTAAATGTAATTTTCTCTTGTCACATTGACATAAAATAATTGCTTGCACATTCTCTGGTTACAAAAGGTTCAGTAGCATTCTTGCCGGGCTCATTTATTTTATTCTGTACTAATCCTTTGGCAATGACAACAGGACCACATCTCTGATTTGTACAGTATGTAAAACAATTTCTTCATACAATGAGAGGTATATCAGGAGAGTTTCTTTAGTTAGACTGTCTTTATCGCAATCACTGATCCAGCATAACTGCATAAGAGTTTGAGCCCTCAGTTATTTTGAATGTGGATGGCTACTTGCCAAGTGTAATTAACTCTGTATTAATAGTCTAGTGAGTAGCTGAAGAAAAATGCCCTCTTCTTTGTCAAGCAAGACATGACACATCACATGTGAGTCCTAATAAAAAGCACAAATCAAGCCACATATCCAGTGCTTTTTGATTCTTTTTATATATTCTAATGTCTACGGATTTGAAAATGTGCCTACTATTTGAGAAATTAGGAGAAAATGTAAGATTAATCTCAGTGATAGCTGGTGATATTTAACAGTGTTTGTTAGTAATAGTTACGCTGTTTTTTGACTGCATAAGACTTTCATAAATCTATCACATGGTCAATAAAAAAACAATTCCACAAACATTTTCTAATCAAAAATAATCAAGAATTCATTTAAATCAAGATTTTTCAGAAAGTCAACAATATCTTATTTTAGGAAAAATGATTAAAAAAACCAACAGCCTGATTTGAAAAATCATATCAAAATCTCTTCCATTTTGCAGGGCTCTTTTCCTATCCTATCAAAGAGTAAATATTTTGGAAAGGAAACTATGTTTTCCATGGAAAAATTTTCTTAATTGTTTCTAATTTTAAGTTTTACTATCAGTTCTACTTCTCACCTTTTATTCCAAATGAAAAAAAAACAACAAAGAAAAAACACAAACAATCTAAAACTCCTTAACCATTGGAAGTGTTGAAACTCCTCTTTTTTTCCTTGCTTTTATATTGTAAAGAGCTTTTATGTTTTAAAGAAACTCACTGACAAAAAAGAGGAGATCTGTCTGGCTGAGCACCTCTGTCAGCAACTGGACACACTTATAAAGGCAGCAGTTGACACCAAAGGGGAGGCAGGAGAGATAGCTGATATGTTCAAGGGCAGGGCTGCAACTCAGAAAGAACAAGTCAGAGAAGTCTACAAAACTATCAGTTTTGCATGGACAGATGCCAAGTTCCATCCTTAGCAGGTATGGACTTGGGGTTGAGAGGCTGAGTAGCTGGTCCATGAAAAAGACCCTGGAGTACTGCTGGCAGCAGTGTGCCTTCAAAGCAAGTGCAGCCAGTGGCATCCTGGGCCATCCCAGTCATCCTCTAATTCTGTGGTTTACAGAGAAAAAGAGAGAAATGGAAAATAGAGGAAGACAAGTGAGTTTAAAACATGAATATATTCCCTTGACTTACAAAAGAAATATACAGTTTTTTTGTCCCTAAACTTAAATATATGCACATATATGCTAATAAAAAATAAAGGTATTTTTTCCATTGCAGCGCTGTGCTATTTTAATGGAAGCAGTTCCTGAAGAGAAGTTGCTGTCCAGTCCTAGTTACTAAATTATTGAAAAACCTATTGGACACTAGCCTTGTAGTTAGATGATCATGAATAATCTGGTACATCATCAGAACTTCACAATTCGCTTCCACTGCATGTTCTTCCTGTGGACCATACTCTCCTTTTGTTAAAACTGTGTGTGGCTTCCTTGAGCATTTATACTGCACTACATGGATCTACACCAAATTAAAATCTGTACTTTTGAATCTTTTGCAAGCAGTCGTATTTGTAAATATCTGTTGTGGTTTAACGTGGCAGACTATTATTAGGTTGTAACTAACCTCATCTTTTTAAAAATAAACATCATACAGTGAAGAGAAGTGGACTTCTTTTTCATCTCTTATTTTGTTTTGTTCTATTTTGCTTTGCTTTGTTTTGTCTGTTTGTTTGTTTGTTTGAATGATATCATTCAGCTACCCAGTGGAAAATTATGACATTTCATAGCAAACTGAAAAACATTTAAAAAAGTCAAATGAAAGAAAAGGTAAAGAAAATTGTCACATTTTAACAATTCACCTGACTCATTACACTGTAGGATGCATCAAGTACTGGAACATTAGACAGATGCCATTGAAATGATATATTGATTATTTCTTCACTTAACTTTTTTTAGGTATTTCAAAATTTATTTTTTTAACAGTGTTTTTTTTTATTTTTTATTTTTATTTTTTTTGTGGTAACTTCCATTACTAAGTAATTTACAAGCAAATTATTTCATTCTTACAAGAAAAGCATAGTGTTCCTATGACCATTACCTGAATATGTGATATTGCCCTCAGTTTATGTGGGAATTTCACACAGGCTTCTATAGATATATGAGATCCTTCTCCCTTCTTTCATGTGAAAATGCCTTCCCTACATACCTCTATTTTTGGTCATTTGCAAACAAAACTCTCCAAAAATCACTACATACTCTCGAAAGCTAGAGAAAATAGAATAAAAAAGAATTTCCCAGTAGATTTCCTTAGATGAGTGATTTCATATTGTTATAATGTGTCATGAAAAGTCTTAGCATAAGATTTCAGAGGATGATGCCTACCTGTTGTAAAAGACAGAAACTGTTTTCCTTTGTCTCAAAGTTTGCTTCATAAGGCCTTTTCTGGTGACAAGACTCTGACTGATAACTGCCGGTTATCTAGATGGGTGTTATGGTGCCATTGTCTCTGCTTATGGTTGTAGAGATAAGCAGAAATAGGTGCAAATAGTCTTCTCCGTGGGGGTATGGCTTGGAGAAGCTGACCACCACAAAAAGACAACAATGCTCCTGCATGGCAATGAAGGCAACATCCCCTGCTGGCTTATCTGTTGGGCCAGACATGTCACACAAAGAGAAAAGAAAAAAACATTTGAGAAATGAGGGATAAAAGGCCTTCACTGAGCTAAGGATTTTGGGGGAGAAGAACTTTCAGAAAAGAACTTTGGAGAAGAACTCCCAAAGAAAAATTATTTGAGGAGAACTCCCGAAGAGACTTAGGACGGACCCTGAGGCCTGCTTGCTGCCATCTCCCATCCCCTGTGGTGACCAGACAAGTTCCTGACGGACCTACTACAAACCTTGCTGGATCCACAGTGGTGATTATATCTCTCTTGCTTTCTGCCAAGTCTCCTTGCTTTTCATCTCTTTTCTATCGCCCACCTTCCCTTCCCCATATCCCTAAGCAACTAGTATTTGTAATAAACTGGTTGGGCTAACATTTGACCCGTTGTGTCTTAATCTCGCCCTCAGGTATACATATACATATAAAGAACTTCGTCTCCCTCCTTTATATTGGAGCGTGACACCTGTGCAACCTGATCTAGGAAGCCTGCTTTGGAAGGGGGGTTGGACAAGATGATCTCTAGAGGTCCCTTCCAGCCCCTACAATTCTGTGATTCTGTGACTCTAATTCTGTGATGATGACACTTATATGATAGTACTGGATTTCATTTATGGGGCCCAATTTAGAGAGGAAAGATTACCTGAGACTTCTTGTAAACTCATATATCCTCCTACAAGCACTATAGCTTACATTTTCACTCTGCAAAAATCTGTAACAAAAAGATTGAAAATAGTTATATAATGTTACCACAAAATTCCAACTCATCTTCCATTTATATCATTTGAGTTAGGAAGGAACTTAGTCAAATGCAGAAAATAAAATACTGGTATCTTTTAACACAACATGCTTGGAATTGTGTCTGTGGGTAAATATGTATCTTTGCCAACATTTGATAGTTTATTTTCTTTTACATTCACAAATCAATATCTCCCATGAAAATACTTGAAAAATCTTTAGAGATAAAGTAGTAGAAATTTGTCTTTTAACTTCTTATATATGTATTTTTCTTCATTATTTTTTGATACTCAGTTTTAACAGGATTAATGTGATCTAAAGTAATATTTGATTGTGCCGTTAAGATTATCTTGTTTAAGTCTCCCTGTTTTGCTGTTTTTCATCTGGCTATTAGCAGTTTAACATTTTCTGATAGTTGCAGGGAAAAATTGCTTATTTCACATAGAGTAAATCAAATTAGGATAAAATCAGTTTGTTGCGTTCTTACAAACATGCAATTAATTTAATTTGAAACCAGAATTTTCATCTCTCTGCCTGCAATTGGGACAGATATTTCCAGGGCAGACAGTTCCACTACAGAAAGGACAAATGAAGTTGCAGCCTGGAGTACCCAGTGGGTCCTTGCTACTGGGTTGCTGCTGGTAGGCTAACCATGTGAACCTGTTCATCTGTCCATATCATTTTCTCTCTGATCCTAACTTTAACTCTGTGATAACACAAAAATCACTTCTGAAAATCCTTATGGTTACCTCCATACTGAGAACTGAGCAGTCAAGCAGATATTGCACTTGACTAGAAGACACAGGCTTTAAAAAAAACTTCATCAGCTCATCAAAGTACAGTGTAATGACTCACCAATTCCTTTCTAGCACACATCAAACACTATTTAAAGTTCATTTCAATGTACACTGCCAAAGTGAGAGGCTTTCCATCAGTTTCTTAAAATAATGTTCTACTGTCTTAAAGGTCTTATTGTTAAGAAGATTATTTTCTTCATGTTTAGCTTAAATTTGCTGCTGCATTTTACTCTAAAATCCCAGTTAAATTTCCTCCATGACCTAACATATTCCGAAAATATCACTGTATTTTTCCCTGTTGAAATTTCTAGGGATGTTGGAGGTATAACTTCAGAACTAAGACATTTATCTAAAGGAATTTCTAATTTAACTGGAATTAAGCCTGCAGGTTAACCTGTGCTTACCTTTACAGTTTAAGATGTGTGTCATATTTGCTATGGAAAAGAGACCATTTACCTAGAGATCTTTTCTTTTTCATTCTAGAAACCCCTCTGCTAGTAGCAATGGGTATGTCTCCATTTTTTAAAGTAAAAGCCACACCTAGTCAGATCTGAAACCTAGAGTCTTTCACCTTTTTGATACTCTCATTTCTCATGTTCTTCAGGGTACACAGAATTTGTTTGACATATGAAATTCAGCAGGACCAAATGCCTGATTCCGCATCTGAGATTATGTGACTCTGGATGAGGAATAGATTAGGGGATGGAAAGCTAGAATGCAGTTCTGCAGAAAGGGATTTGGAGATTTTGGCTGATGATAAGCTCAATATATGTAAACAGTAAATAGTGTGACTTGGTAGAGTAAAGCTAAGGAAATTATTTTCCCACTGCATGAAGCTTTTGTGCAGCTTTTGCCTCAAGAAATGTTTACAATTTTAGGCTCCACAATATTAGAAGAATATAAAAATATTTGAATACATCCAAAGGAGAGCTACAAAAATGGTGAATGTTCTAGAGGTCAAGATCTATGAGAATTGGCTGAAGTGCCTTGGTGTGTTCATGCCAGAGCAGAGGAACTGAAGGAAGGCCTCATGGTGGCCTACAGCTCCCTATGAGGGGAGTAGGGGCAAGCGCTGAGCTCTGCTTCTATTACAGCAACAGGGCCTGAGGGAAAGTAAAGGAGCTGCATCAGGGAAGATGCAGCTGGGAGTTAGGGAAAGGCTCTGCTCCAGAGGGTGGTGGGCGTGGAACTGGATGACCAGGGCAGTGGGCACAACCCTGAGTACTGAAGTACAAGGAGCATCTGGACAATGCTCTGACATAGGGTTTGGATTTTGAGTGGTCCTGTGTGGAGCCTGGATTTGCGCTTTGTGATCCTTGTGAGCTCTTACCAACATGGGATATTCTGTGATTCTACCTTGGCAGGAGGTGTTTTGAGTCTTGATTCTGAACATTATTTGACACAGCACTTGTAGTCTGGAGCCTAAAGTTGAGATGACACACCAAGAATGAAGAGGATAAAGTGTTGACCCTTTAGCTTTAATGTACATCCAAATTTTCTGTTATATTTACAGTGACCAAAAAAGAAAGGAATTAGATCATTAGATAATAGCTGATGGAAGTGAAAGATATGCAACTATTTACTGTATTTCTCTTTATTTTGTAAACAATTTTTTCTCCAGAATCACAGTTTTCATTATTTTTCATTTGGTAGCTAGGTTCTAAGCACCTTTCTGTTCCTGAGGCCTAAACCTCATGAAGTCCTCTTCTCCCCATGGAGATAAAGGACAAATGATCCACAGTATAAACAACAATAATCTTCAACTTGTTGTCCCAAAGAGTGAAACACAAATGTACAAATAAGATTTGTCCAAATGCTGCCAAACCTGAAGCCACAGGGGACTTGTTGAAATACCAGTTGAGGATTTCTTCACCCACTTATTGCTATACAAACTGCTGAATACCATGATGTTTTGTTTTCTCTGACAGTTTCAAAGTAGCTAATTTTATCCTCAAGAGTGTTAGGGGGCTTCTATATCTTCCTTGAATGTGTGTTGATACCAAAAAAGAATATGCCTCCCCCCTCACAGTTCCTTTCATTTCCATATTCCTGCAGCTTCACCAAATCTGCAGGTTCCTCTGAATAAGCTGTTTAATTCCTCCGCTTGGCTAGACCAAGAAAATGAAGACAGTGAGAAATTGGAGGCAGAAGCCAAGAACTGGGAGGGGATACCTGGATCACAGTGTTCTTTCAGACTGTGCCAGAGCTGTCATGCTCACCCTGTGGCCAGGAAGGCTATCAGCATCCTGACAGAACATCAGCAGCAGATGAAAGGGAAAGAAGAATGATTAAAGGACTGAAGCACCAATCATATGAGAACTGTCTGAGGGAGACTGGAACTGGAGAAGAATCAGGTTCATCTTATATACATGCATAAAAATCCCATGGTAGGAATAAAGACAACAGAGTCAAACTCTTCTCAGTGGTATCAAGTGATAGAATGAGAGACGATGGGCACAAACTTAACAGTAAGAAATTCCACATAAGGGACAAAAGGGAAAAAAAAAAGATAAATCTGGTGATGAAACTGCAAGAGATTGCATAGATGCATAGAGAGACTGTGAAGAGAACATCCCTGAAGGTGGACATGGCACTGAGGAACTTGCTTTCACTCACTCTGCCCTAACCAACAGGCTGGACTTCATCTGCAGAGGTACCTTCCAGCTTCAACCATTCTAGATGCTGTGGAAAAAATTGTTTGAAATAAAGGGAAGAACATTTGCTGATATAAATAAATATTCTTCTATGGATTTGAATGTCTATATCATTTTATGCAAAAAAAAAAAAAAAAAAAAAAAAAAGAGGCATGTTAGAAACACATTTGGTAGAAACTGATGGTACCAAACATTTCCAAAAAGAAAAAGTGATTAAAATTACAGTAGGACACTTGAGACTTCAAAACTTGCAGTAAAAATATGATCACACAATTAACTAGATTTCTGAAGAGAAAATCTCACCATATCTGCACTGTTTCATCATTTCTACAGACAAAGATGGGATTTTTCCATCATTTGGATGCATTAAACCTCATATATCTAACAGTTATTATATTTTCTGAAGATATTTTATCATCTCCACATATCTTTGCATGTTCTAGTCCCATTCCATTTATTTTATGCAGAAAAGCAAATCTTCATATCACACTAGCATGGCCAGATTAGAGCTCTAAATTGGTGGACTATAGCCCAGTCACAAAAACCCTGTGGTAAAACAATTATGTGAAACAGACTTGCTGGTGTTTCATTGCTCCTCTCCTATGTGCATTAGTTTAATAAAAATGTAAGAGCTATTTTGTTGGCCCTACCAAAGAAATTAAACAAGCCAATGAAAGTTATAGTGCAAATAATTATGTGATGATAGAGGTTAATCTACCCAGCTTGGTCTCACTTTTACATGGAGAAGGCAGAAATTGCAGTTTTCATCTTTTTTTCTTCTTTCTCTTTTTTCATTCTTTCTTTGCCTTCCTTTCATTCTTTCTAACTTTCTCATTCTCTTCCTCTCTCTCTTTTCTTAATTTAATAAAGGTTTTTATTGTTGTTGTTTTTTTGCAAAGAATGAGTTTGTAGAGGTGGTCCTCTGGAGATCCTCCATTGTTACCCAGATTTTCTATTTATATTTAGAAGGACTGAATAAATGAAATGAATATATGGGCATACATGGATTCCTAAGAACTTGCATGGACCCTACGCAGCATTTGGTAAGGATGGTTTAGAAAGGTGATGTGAGAACAGTTTCACAGCATATCTTATGCCAAGTCACTAAGATTTAGATATGAAAGACAGGTCAATGGTGTATAGAATTTAGTAGATGCAGGCACTCAGATTTTATGAAAATTTTGAAGATGGGTTTAATATTTTCACTGACTCTTCTATGAGTGTGTGCTACTTTTCCCCATAGTAAGTGAAATATTTTCTCTGCCATGGAGGTGCATTCAAGGTGTCCCAGTAAATGTCAGCTAGTAGAGGAGCATCTCATATGATCCCTGTGGAGAAATGATGGCTTCTGTCTCTCTTTTTTCATTTCCTTTGTGCATACTCTCAAAAGGAATTGTATAACTTCACCAAATATGAAAGAGTAATTTAAAAAGAATGATTCTCCCATATGTAAGATGAAGGACTGTTTAACCTGATGTATGCTTTCCATTTCTCTTCCAGAATGAAGAAAAATATACAGATGTTTTCTTCTGTTTCTTCTTTAAGATGTCATCAATTATTACTGATTGTCAAGGCTAAATGTATTTATTCAATGTTTTACTGCTTTTTTTTTCCCCAGATTTTATGTATACATGAATATCCAGCCAAACTTCACTCGTCCATTTCTTGTCATGAACATAGGTGAATCGCTTCTCTTTTATAAATTCCATCTACTATTTATTGGTTTTCTTTTGCCATTCCCCAAATTTATTTCACCTTGTATAAAGACAGAAATATAAAAGAACTGAAAAACAACAATCACGCAATGTTGCATTTTACTTTTTCCTTACTCTTTAGACACACAGTCCCATCTTGAAAGTTTAGGGAAGGTGAGAAATTAAGGATAATGAAATCACTTATGTTAGCTGTTCATATTCACTGTCCTCTGTGAATTCACCTCTGAAACTGCAAATTCCAGAGTTATGCACAGGAGGGTTCATATTCCTGCAGTCCATATTGAGCTACTAATTTCTTTTTAAATGAGTCTGGAAAATTTCCCATCATACATATGCCTGCTTTTCTAACCCATACACCAGAGAGCTAGGCTGACTTCGTGTATTTGCTGAGAATTAACTTCTCTCAGTACCTCTCTTCTTCTTTCCCAGTAAAACATCTGCACATGATTTCTAGTTGTCAGCTGGCAAAAGGAAGCTGAAATACCTCTGTGACATTCACTGAGAGAGTTTATGTGATCTATCTGTAAAAAATACTATGTGTCATCTGCTTTCCACTGAGCACCAATAACAAGATTAGCAATATTATCTAGGTATGTAGCTGGCACTGTAATCAATCATTGCTGAAGTTACAAATAACTACCCCAAATCTCTTCAGTTTATATGTAAATGTTTCAGGATTTAAATTTTTTTAATGAAGAAAATATGTAGCAAGAAATGTAGAAAGGGGGAAAAATCAATTCATGAAAAACTAATTCATGAATATTTGTTCATGAGCTCAATAGCTCAAAATAAAGTCATGATTTCCAGAAACAAAGCTCAGGTTCTAATGTTTATTCTATATAACAGTAAGGCAAACAATTATCGTAAGGATTGAATTTTCACGACAACAGGCTATATTATACTGTTTGTAAACACATGCTTATAGGATACAGTGACTACAAATACTTTTTTTTTTTTTTTGTGAAGATCACTAACTACACCATGAGTGAGGATAATCTAAAAAATATCAGAATGAGCAAGACATTTCTCACTTAACCTCATTAAGTAAGATTAATGCTGTAATGGCCTTGTGCTAGATTTGAAAGATTTGTAATCAATATCTATGAATAATAAGAATGATAATAATAATAAAAGAAAAGGGTAGCAGAAGGGTTTTAGAGTTATGATTAAGTTATGTAGTGTAAGAATTTTGACTGAAACGTGATGATGAAATTGAAAAAGTGCTGAAGAATGCAGGTATGAAGGTCAGAGTAGAGAAGCTAGAACAATTTACAGAAGGGAAGTGTCCTTGGAAAGGATGATGATAAAGCAGATTACTCCAATAACAAGGCTCTGTAGCTTATAATTACTGGTTCCGTTCTGTCTGATATGTTGGTAGAAAACCATAATAAAAGCAATAATGTGTTGTCCTAAAAGATTTTATCTCTGAAATAAATAGTAATCTTTCTTGTAACTAACATAATCGTCATTATTCCAGCCAAAAAGACTGCACTGAAGTCAGTTCTCAGAAGACAGAGAAATGGTCATAACTTTACTTCCTGATTAATGCTTTTGGAAAAGCTTGTGAGTGGCATAGTGATAGTAGCAAACACAACACTAAAAACAGACTGATCCTCAGTCAATTCATTTTCTAACTGGATGTTTCTAAGTGTTCAACATTACCCAGCTAAAAGAGAATGAGCAAAAGAAAATTATATGAAGTTTAGATTGTATAAACCTGCTCTTCAGTCATTGTACATCCTTGACTTTAGGTTACTCAAAAATCTAGATGTTTTAAACATTTGCTCCATAGCTGGTGCTTTCTACGACTTTGATCCATAATATAATGTTTTCCATAATTCATTAATATAAACTGTCAGAATTCTGATTCAGATACATTAACTGTCAGTTATATTGCTTTGATTTATGTATGTTGCATTTGAAACTTTTTTTTTTCTTAAACTTCAGAGTACTGATGTAGTATGTGAGTCTATAAATCTTATTGTTAAATGTTCAGTATAATATCCTGATTTATATACAAAAGATTTTATGCTATGTATGAACCATAATTTAAAACTCTAATTTAATACTGTAGTTACTGTAAGAAGCATTAGTACAGAAAAATATGCAACAGTTAAGAATTTGAGATGAAAGTAATCAACAGTTTCTGCAGACTGCACCTCTGGCCCACCCTTGGCTGATGTAAATCAAAATAACATCATGTTAGGAAGTTTCTCTGGCTCATAGCATTTATGAATCTTGCTCTTTACTCATAATATGAAAATATAATTAGAAGCATTACACTTGGAATGGCTTAATAAAAGGAGATATCATATGACAGAAATATGCTTTCTCTTCAATCTCATTTCTTGATGTTCTTAATATGCTAGTCATAAAAGAAAATATGCCTATTGGAGACTTGCTGTTACAGATTCTCTTGAGAATTTTCTGATATATTATAATATATACTTCATTTCAGATAAATTAGATGTTTGGATAGTCATTAATTTTTCTTAATTTATTAAAAATGATAATACTATTCTAAGCCATAATTCACTGCTATATTACATACAGGATTTTGACTATATAGCTAATCTTTTCCACACAATCTAGCATAATGCAATAAACTATTGCTTTTGAATTTAAATAAGCAATATTAGTTAGCTGAGTTGCAGACATAAAATCATCTTTCTATGCAAGAAAGGATACTAGGAGAATTCAGGCTGAAACACTACTAAGAATTATTTCCCCACAAACAGCTGCCTCTTTTTACAAATCTGTTATACAGCCCAAGAGCCCAAATAGCTGAGCATGGCAGCTGTGAGTCCCCATGCCTAGAGGAACTCTTTGCTATTCGTAGTCTGCTCAGAGACTGATGTAGAAGCAAAGCATCTCCCATTCCCAAATGAACTATGCCTAATATGAAATGGTAGAGTAAACTAAGCTTTATTTCTTCCGAAGGCTATGTTCACACGTTCATAAATGGTGATAGCTTACTCCTAAATTTTGTGCATGAGAGGTCTGAAATACTTTTTTGTCTCAAAACGCTAATTTTACAAAACAGATTTTGTGTGTGCAAATACTCAGGTTTCTTTATGACTGAAAATATTTTCTGTATTCAAAGCAGGGAACTAACCTAAGCATAGTCAAAGAGAAAAGAAAAAAATAATTTTCCTCTGCAAACCACTGATTCATAGAATAGTGGAAAAAAAAGGTTTCAAGTAATTAACACTACATAGACAAGCAAAGATGACCCAGGTATTTATACTATTTCTGTTAATTTACATAGTTTAATTGAAATAAAAAGGGGCTGGAGCATGTTATTTAACTCCTGTTTTTCATTATAGTGCATTTTGTGCTTACAGTCCTCTTCTGGATTCCACATAACCTTCCTAAATACATATACTTTCCTATGTAGTCTATAGGCAGCTGGACTGCTTTATATGTTTCTAACCCTTGAGACAGATAATGTCAGGGATTTCTCTAATGATTATGCTCCTATCTGCATAAATTGGTGCTGAATACTTCCTACAATGACCCAGCACAACAGTTCCTCTTCTTCAGGAGTGGAAATCACAGTGACAAAAAATCTTTAAGTGTGGCTGTAGAGGTACTACACATTCAGTAGTTAGGGTCTGATATCATGAAGACTGATCTGTTGGACTAAATTTGAGCTCCTGGGAAAAACACTTTGGAAGACAAAGTAGCCCTAAAATGCATATATTTTTCTCATGGAGTTTTAATTAACAAAGATAACTGAAACAGTTTGTTTACCTGTTAGATCTTTGCTCTGAATAACCCATCAGAGATGAAAGATGGTAATTAAGGGTGCAGTTGTGACTAAAAATATAATAGAGGAAGGACAGTGATACACTCTGTCAAGTTTCTTGCTGTTTTCCCACTAGGCAGTCTTTAAATCCTCTTCTGCTTTATAAACCCAAATGTCTCCTTCATCAAATTTAGAATTTCAAGTAACTACAGAAACACGAAAATGACAGCCATAAATTGTATGGTAATAGTGTTTTGCTTAGAGACTTGGTTAGGAAAACGTCAAAATAGCCATTCCATGAAGTTGTTTCAGGAGCAATAAATTCAATAATTATTATAATAATTATTATTAATAAATAAGCCTTAATCAAATGAAGAAAAAAACACAAATGACAGAAATTACTTGGATTTAAAAGAGATTTAACAGGGAGCTTTTCCTGAGGATCCAGGAGAAAAAGAGAGTTTAGCTCCTGTGGAAGAAGGAATAGGCAACTTGCAGAGAGTACAAAGAATTTGATAGGAGAAAGGGAGAAAATTAGAAAAGGAAAAAGCCCAGATTGAACTCAACTTGGCTTTGGAGGTAAAAGAAAAAAAACACCTTTTTTTACAAATATATTAGCAGTAAGAGGAGGGCTAAGGAGAATCATCACCCTTTACTAATATAGTAGGGAACATGACAAAGGAGAATAAGGAAAAGGCTAAGATTCTCAAAGCTTTATTTATGTCAGTCTTTGAAAGTAAGACCAGTTATACTTGGGGTATTCTACCTTTGGACCTGGAGCCTAGGATGGGGAGCAAAATAAATCTCTCCCAATACAGGTGGAAACAGTTCTGGACTGACTACTCTACTTGGACTGCTGTAAGTCCATGGGGCCAGATGGGATCCACTTGAGCACACTAACAGAGGTGATAGCCAAGCCACTTTCCATCATCTGTCAGTGTTCTTGGTTAGCTGGAGAGGTCCCAGGGGATTGGAGGCTTGCCAATGTTACTCCCATCTACAAGAAGGGTAGTAAGGAGGATCTCCTTCTATGTTTGAGTGACCTGCCTGGTGTATGAGGGAAAGACTGTTGATGTGGTCTTCCTAGACTTCAGCAAAGCTTTTGACACTGTCTCCCACAGTATCCTCCTGTAGAAGCTGGCAGCCCAGGGCTTGGACAGGTACCCTCTTTGCTGGGTAATGAACTGGCTGGAGGCCAGGCTCAGACTGCAGTGGTGAACAGAGTTAAATCCAGCTGGCAACCGGTCATGAGTGGTGTTCCCCAGGGGTTGGTATTCAGGCCTGTCTTGTTCAGTGTATTTATTGGTGACCTGTACAGGAATTGAATGCACTCTCAGTCAGTTTGCAGATAACAACAAGTTGGTAGGAAGTGCTGATCTTTCTGGGAGTAGGAATACCCTACAGAGGGATCTGGACAGGTGGGATTGCTGAGTCAAAGACAGTGTGATGAAGTTCAACAAGACCAAGTCCTGGGTACTGCACTTTGTCCACAACAACCCCAGGCAATGCTACAGGCTTGGGGCAGACTGGCTGGAAGACTGTATGGAGGAAATGGACCTGGGGATATTAGTCGATGCTCAGGTGAACATGAGCCAGCAGTGTGTTCAGGTGATCAAGAAAGCCAATGGCATCCCGGCTTGTGTCAGAAATAGTGTTTCCAGCAGGAGCAGGGAATTGATCATCCCTCTGTACTTAGACCTAGTGAGGTTGCACCTCAAGTACTGTGTTTCAGTTTTGGGCCCCTCACTACAAGAAGGACATAGAGGCCTCAATGTGTGTTCAGAGAAGAGCAACAAAACTGGTGAGGGTCTGTAGCAAAAATTGTATGAGAAGAGACTGAGGGAGCTTGAATTATATAGTCTGGAGAAGAGGATGCTCAGGGGTGACCTTATTGTTCTCTGCAACAACCTGAAAAGAAGTTAAGGTGAGGTGGGGGTCAGCCTCTTATCCCATGTAACTAGTGATAAGAGGGAATGGCCTCAAGTTGCACCAGGGGAGATTCAGGTTGGACATTAAGAAATACTTCTCCACGAGAGTGGTTAGGTGCTAGAATGGCCTTCCCAGGAAGGTCATGGAGTCACCATACCTGGAGAGGTTTAAGAAACATTCAGATGTTGTATCAAGAGACGTGGTTCAGTGGGAAATACTGGTGATGTAGACTATTGGTGATTCTACAATTATAAGCACTGATAATACAGATAGCAGAAAACTAAAGCAGAAAGCATGATTTCCAGGAAATGCACACACACACACGCACACGCACACGCACACTGTCACAAAATCTAAGTCCTAAAATCAGATATTAGTGATTCCTATGAAAGTTAGTCTTAGAAAGACAACACTCTTTTTGTTTTAGAGCTCATATGCAGCAGAGGTTTTTTAACTCAGAATTGCAGTCTTCAGGAATGCCAAGTGTCAAAAACTCAGCATGCATGACCATGGCTCATCTGGATTCTTTAATATCCAGATTGTACTTGAGCCAGGAGCCCATTCCAAGTGCCAGTCAGTCATTTAGAAGCTGCTGGATCACATAGTTCCAGACACTGGTCATATCCAATCAGCATCTACAGTGATGAGTGGGAATAGACCAAATAAGGACTGGAGAGTGAAGAATATGGATGGAAAATAAAGCAACACATTTAACCATGAAAAGAATAAAGAGTAGGAAATCTTCCAGAAGAGGATGAACTGAACTGTAGGAGAGATAGATAATGGGGAGCAGAAGAGAAAAAAAAAAAAAAGAAATTAATAATTTGTGAATAATTTCCAAATTTTCAAACTACCTCAGGAATTTTGTGAAGTGCATGATCACTTCTGACATTGTGGAAAATTGACTTTTTCACATCTAAAGGTTTTTAAGGGAACAGATATATTGTCTGTGATACTTGTTATATTTCAGATAGTCACTGCAAAGAAAATTCAATAAAAAACCACATACATATTTTGAATTTGTTGTTGAACTTAACCTGAACTTCTTTTTATGCTGAATAATACAGATTTAGTGTATCAGTACCATCATCAGGATTTCTAACATTTTCTTATTAAACATTTTTGATGATAGATCAAATTTTCTCCTGAGAAAAGTAATTCTTTAATAATGATCAGCGATAACAATGGTTTTATCAACTTTAGAAAGTTTTAATGAAAATTTGGGTAAGTTTTCAAAAATTTGCTATACAAAAATGCAACCAAATATTTTTCTTTAGTTTTAATAGTCAGGTCTGCCTGTATGTATATATGTGTGTTTTTGAGGGTGGCCTGTATGCATGCAGTTGAAATAAATATCATTGAAGAATGTCATCCTAATATTTTTTTCTGATTTTGCTTAAATTTCATCTATATGGGGTAATTCAAGATACTTAATTCAAGTTAACATGCTGCTTAAATCTGAAGTGGTTTAGCTAAACTGCATAAAATCACTGTGTGAAAATCGAACAGTTTAATTCAGTGAGTTTAATTCACTTCCAAAATAAATTAAGTGGAGGCCATTGCAATTTTCTATTAGATTCTCCAATCAGAGTTAAATACAGATTTAACAAGGCACTATAAGAACTAATTCGAAATGATTTTTTCTGATTGTCCATTTATAGATAAGCTTGTAGACTTGGTTAGCAATGTCTATCTCTGCAGGCTTCCTATGTAGGGTATATACTTTCATTGGCTCAATTCCCTAGTTCCTGTTTAGTAACAATCACAAAATGGTCCACAGGAAGCAAAGTTGTTCCAGCAACATAAAGTTCACATAGGATGCTGATGGATTATTATACAAGTGCTGGCATCCCAGCCTCAACTAGAATTCCCTTTTAAAATCTTAAGATTGGTTCTATAGAAGCTTAATTTAATCTTAAAAGAAAGAAATGTATTTTTAATACCAAAATTCTTTGAAATCTTACCCGATAATTTTCAGACTCTTTATTCTAAGTAAAGGAAGTATTGAGGCATATTACTTCTGCTCTAAAAAATAAATATATATTAAAATAATTAAATTTTCATTTAATTATGTTTTATTCCTGGCTAAGCATTTAAAAGTAGGGAAGTTGTTTCTCTGGAGAAACTACTTTCTGTCTTTATTCTACTTCACTAGAAATATGACCACTAATAGATATGGCTCCTTAAGATTTTTCATGAATCTATATCTACTTGCAAGTCAAACTGAGTGGTCAAAAGCCTCTGGGTGTAATGCAGTAGTATACTACAAATAGCTGATCTTATATGTGTTATCTTAGTTAGTTGTCTGAGTCACACAGGTTGGATTAGGAAGAAATACGAATGTATGCTAGAGACACATGTAAGAAAAATATGGTAAATAATCTCCTGATGCAGATTTTTCCTTAAGTAGAAAGTAATATCTCACCAGAAGTTGGAATAATTTAACATTTATAAGAATTATTATTAGAAAGGGTGTAATATGTAAAAATATAAGCTATGGACATTATTATTAAAAAAAAAGGAAAAATAATGATTCTACAGTTATATACATATTTTTTCTTGGTAATATGTGATTCATAAAGTGACTAACAACAGTAATAAGTACAGAGTTGTTAAATCTATCAGTGGTACAGATGTTGGTTAATACTAGACTACACTAAATTGGCATTTTCTTTAAACATGCACCCATCAATAATTGCAGTTGCATGAATTACAGTATACCGTAGAACACACATGTCCAGCTTGTGGTCCACTGGCTGCATTCAGCCCAGCCTGTCCTGTAGCCACCTCCTGACCTGCGTCATCATGGTGGCAGCTCTGCCTCACTAAGAGGCCCTGACTGGCCCTCGGTGTTCACCCATTGCTCAGCAACAAACATTGGTGCACAGTTGGCCTTTGTGGACAATGCTTCCTCACAAGCATTTCAAGGCTGACACTGAGAGATGAGGCAGACAGTGGTTGACCCAGAGTCATCCTGGGCAGAGTGTATCACAGTATGGAGGGAGCAGGATATGAAGTCATTTCTACATCAAGTGGTCAAGAAGACATGCTGGGATGAGTTACAGACTACTTTGTACTGTGGGGGCTTGCAGAACTAAATCTTGCCACAGAGAAATTCAAAAGTAGGATGCTTACAAGTGTCACTAGGAGGGAGGCTCTGGGGCATCTCCTACCCAGCATGCACACAGAGCCCCAGGTGTTCAATGGGATCATGCTTTGTACCTTGTGATGGTCAGGGAAGGGGCTTTGGTTTCAAGGGACAGCTGTATTCTGAGCCATTAAAAGGGACATGGGCTAAGGCTGTCCAGACAGAGGGGTTGCCATGGTGCTTTGGTGTCCACAACAGAACCAAGGAAGAGTCAGGATGGGTGTTGTTACCATCACCAGAACACTCAGTGCAATGTGACTTAGGCCATTGCTGACTGTGGCAGATGGGGTGAGGCTGGGTTTGCTGAGAACTGGGTCACCAACAGTAACCCAGTTCTTAAAACCCCAGGGCTTTCTTAGGTTGGAGTGTAGCCACTGTGGGTAGTGCCTTCAGTTGGGCACAGGTGTTCCTGGAGTGGACAGGGAAGATAAGAGGTTCTAGGGATATGCCAGGAACATTTGATCCTACATAACACCGCTGCCCCACAGGGGTCAGGGCCACCTGCTTTTTCATCACCTTTCCCTGTGCAAAGACCAGCTCAGGGATAGCCTTTGTGTGAACTTATAAAGACGGTCTGCATACCAACACCAGCCACGGCCTGCAGCCCCCATGAGACACCCAAAATCATTGACCAAACACTTGCGCAGGGTGGCCCATGACCCCATGCATGCAGCACACACAGACTCTGCGTTTGGTGCCTCCCATCTCCTCGGATCCTTCTCATACTTGCTCTTGGGTCCTGGCTCCTGTTCCTGCTGCCCCAGGCACTAGCTTCCTCCCACCTTATCCTGACGAGTCTCCTTCTCTCCCATCTCCTCCAAATCACGGCTATGGGTATTATAAAAATCCTTTCCATTCTGAGCATTGTGAACCTCATGATGAAGGCCAGAAACCAGATAGATTTGGCCATTCAAGACCTCATTAAGCAACAGGAGCAGATGCTGAATTGTGAGATGATTTGGCTGCTGCAAGAGATTGAGCAGAGAAGTAAGGATGAGAGCAAGCTTGCAGAAAAGCATGTGCTCCCTGCTACATGCCAGCACTGGGAATTCTGGGTATTTGCAAAAAGCCTTCTTATGCTTTTTGAAATCTACTGGTTGCCCAGGCAGAGAAGAGATGATTCTGGCAGTGACAGTGAGGCTCTGGCAGTGATAAGAGAGTAGAGGAAGACAAGGAAAATGAAGAGGTGGGAGATTATCATCATAAGGAGTTGGAGAAGGATGAGAAGTGGAAAGAATTAGATCTCAGTAATAAACACCATCTAGTCATTAATGTAAACAAATACATGGAGTGTCTATCTGAGAAGCTATTTGACATACAGAAGATGGTGAAAGTGATGATGAAGTGGAAATGCTTAATCACAGCCTGAACCAGCAATTGAGCACCTGGTAGAAAGGCAGGGCCAGCCCAGGGGAGCTCAGCTGCATGCAATGTACCTGAGTAACTGGAAGGGGTGGAGCCAGGATCCACCCCTTCCCAGATCTCATTTAAGGATTGGCAGTGGTGACAAGAGTATCTTGCTGGGGATCACTGTATACTTGGGGTTTTCTGAAGGTAAGCAGATTCTTTTCTTTATTTCTGTGGCCATTTGTGTTTGAGTGAATCCTCTCTTGCTGTAGGCTGGAATTTTGCTGCTCTACTGTCATTGTGGTACTTATTGTATAATGGGCATCATTTTCTTTTTTGTGATGATGCTGTGTAAAATCACAGATGTGCCTGCAGGACAGCCTGGTTGTTTGTTCCTTTGAACATACCAGTCCCCAGCTAATGTTTCTAGTCTCCTCTATTCTCATAAAGATCTTTGTTGTTGGAGCTCTTCAAAGGTGAATGTGGATAGTTTAGACTTCAAATAATCTTGTTAGGAATAGTTAATGTAGTTAAGATAATTTTCCCATATAATTCAGGCTACATAGTAGAAATCTATCTGCCTTAGGTAAGGAACAAATGGTGACTGAGCCTCAGGAATCTAACAATCCCATCTGGAGAGTCTCACTTGGTTCAGCTAAGATATGGCTGCAAGGGGTCTTGCAGTGGAGATTCCCATTACTATCTAGACAGCAATTATCAACCCTGTTAGGAGGGCAGATTCCCTTCAAAAGGATTAGTGTATTAACAGTGTGGATCAGCTTTTTTTAATAAAAGATTTGTCTGTGAGTTTATGGTAGGAACTTCTTTGGAGAAAGCTAACCTGTTGCTCTAGCTCTTCATTGTTATGAAGAATGAACTATATGTAGTACATGTGAGTCACAGAGGTGTTTGTCAAAAGCCTATACATCTTATTTCCTTTTACTTGATGTTCTGAACCCAGCTTTTAAGTGAGGTAGAGTGAAGAGCGCAACTACACCCTGCAGCAAAGTTAAGTCAGGGCTGCAAGACACAGCTATTGTGGGGATAGAGGAAGAGACAGCAAGGATGTCCCCTGCATCTGCCAGCTTCTTTCCAAGAGTCATTTTCATAATAGGGTTGCAGACAGTGAAGTTCTAACAGTGGGCGTCCTGGCTGTTCTTTCTCTCAATGTCACTAGTGCTTAAGTGTATGGCAGAAGAAGGTGATGACAGTGCCTTCTGGGATACAAATACTATAGAGCAAAAGCAGGTAAAGAAAAACTGGCTCACCCCTTCTGATAATGGCTTGAGAAGAGTATTATCTCCACCTGGAGAAATGCTACTCCTTCAGCTGTTAACCCTTAAATAGGGTGAAGAGGGTTGGATATGGACTCCACCTCTTTTGATTACTCAGGTGTGTTGTTTGCATCAGAGCTCCTCAATTAAAAAGTGATTTCATGAGGAAAAATCAGACAGGAAAGATTGTATTGCTTAGATGCAGGCTTTGGCCAAACTATTGCTCTGACAGGCCCCACTTTACATGTTTACCTCAATGACTTCAATTTTGCAGTGGTAGTTGTATTTGTGTGTAGACTATTAGTGACAGAAACATATTCTATATCTTTGTATGAGTACTGTATAAGGAGTCATAATATCCTTAAATCAGTATTTTGCCTGTATGTGTGAGTGCATACATACTATTTATGTAGAATCTAAGAAATACTAAACATTGATTTAGGATTACACTGAGTTAATGATAGCACTGAAGTATTTATTATAATCTATAATAAAATAATTCTAGGCAATTTTTATTACAGATCAAATGTAAGGTAGATCAAAGTAGCATAATAGTAATTTTTATCTGAAGCAAATAAAATGGACTAGAGTTTTAAAACAGTTTTGAGCAAGATATGGGTGTTTAGGAACTCTGAATTGATAGAAATCCAGAGCTGGGCAATAGTGGAGCACTGCCTTGATGCCGTTTAATGTCCTGCTGTGCACTGAGTTACCTCTGCTGTATTCTAGTGCCAGTTATTCTTTATGCTGAACCCATAAATGTGTTTTTTCTTCATACTGAAGAACAATATAAACTGGAGAGACCTAGAAGTTTTCTGAAATTGGAACAAAACCCATGGTATCTAGTGTTTTATCTCTGATGAAATTTATAGGGATTTTTCTATAAAAAGACATTCTTAGAATGTTGGCAATGCCCTTCAGTTTTATAATGTGAATGTTTGAGTAGTCTTCCAGTTACATTTTCACTGTTACGTGAAATTTCACAATATCTGTCATGATTGTTGTAAGCAGTTCATGACAGCCAGCAGGTTCTAACTTTTCTCTACTTGCCAAAGTAAACCAATCTGGACTTTCTTGTGTTTAAGGCTGCCACATAACTGTACGTCTTTGTTGCTTTACTGAGCATGGACATAAGAGTGTTACAGGTTATTGGCCAATCTACGTCTGGTGTCTTTATGGTATCCTTATCAATCAGATTACAGATCCACAACTCTCATTGATATTTCTCATTGAATCCCTAGATCCAATGCTTGTCAGTTTCTCTGTCTCATATAATCATGAAATGTTAGTACAAATGGTAACTTGTCAAAGGACTTGAACTGACTGGTTTTGAACAAACTCAAGGGAAGGGTGGGAGCTCTTTGTACATCCAGCAAGCTTCCGGAACTTACCTCAGATTAATACAAGCAAGACATTTACAGTGAATTGTGCTGGATTGCATTTATCTTTAATGTATCATCTCAGAGATAAATATAAAGCTATCATAACTTGAATTTCAGGAGAGAACTATTTGATCATTCCTATTTCTCGCCCAATTATAAGCATAGTCATTCCTGATTTTTAATGCAATAATCCTTACTAAACACATTTTTTATTTCTTATATGGAATACAAATGTGTTCTGTATGGTTTAATAATAGCATGTATAAAGAAGTACTTAAATTCTTAGTAATGTTTTTATTCTTTTGTCCAGCACAGAAATCATGTTATTACCCTATCTATGGGTTATACGTGTTTAAGTTCAACATTTTAATATCTAAACATTATAGAATACTATAGTTTTAAATACTGGGATGGGAAATTCAATTATTGAATTATTTGATAAAGTTGCAAGTAACCAGAGTGTCCATATTAAAAAATAAAAGTGGAAAGAGTTATCTATTTTTCTAATAAATGGAACTGACATTTAGTTTAATGTATCTGTGAAAAGAAAGTTTCTGTGTTTTTTTTTTTGTGGTGGTGTTTTTTTCTAATGGAAACAATAACATGTTATAAGAATTGGAGATGCATATTGGCAAAAATATTTTTTGACCTTGAGAATCTATCAGTTTGATTTTAATTCATCTGAACAGGGGAAAATAAAAGTTGGCCAAGCGATTTCTATTTAATTTTAACAAACTCTCACTGAAGCTTAAAATATATTGCTTCTGCTTCTGACAGAGGTTCCATTGCCTCTTCTCTCGATTAGGAAAACCACAGTTATTTTTCTCATAGATCATAGGTTTTAGATTCTACAGCAAGTAAGCCAAACCAAATAGGCATTTTGTGTGTGTACCCAATTCAGCACATCAATAACGTGCTGGAAGATAGTAATATCTGAATGCAGATGTGTAATTCAACTGAAATCCAGTCTTTATTTTTCAGAGTCATAGACTTGCTGTTTGTTTGGATAATTGGACTTAATGTTCTGTGGATTTTACTGTTAATCTGTATATTGACTTGATAAACAATATTTCTATCACAGAATGTAATGAAACTGATACTAAAGTGCTTTTAGTATCGATGTCTTATGTCAACAACTTATCACATTCTTCTCCTTACCCAACTAGATGGGGGTGAGGGTAGATCAATGTATTAAATAGCATTGACTATTTAATTAAATACATGCATGCATCTATTTTTTCCTCTAAGAGACAGAATGTATGTATGTACTAGTATATTTCACAATTGGAAGAACCTTTTTTGATAATTAAGGACACAAATCAAACTGAGATCTGAATGATGCACTTGTGATATAGGTAGTGTAGATCTTAAATTTTGATTGGGTTTTCCCTAGCTACTGTAAGACATAAAATTACACCAAAGAGAAAAACTAAGTTCTGTACCTTGTATACATACAGACTGACATGATAGTATCACAGCCTTGTTTGTCAACTTGTTTTGAATTTTTTCCCAATACTTTGGTGAGAAGCAAAGGTAGAACAAATGGCTTCTGAAATTTTGTACAGAAATATATCTTATGTGCCTCCAGAATATCAGAAGTTTTATGATAAATAAAATCTAAGGCTATTTCAGGAGCTCTTCAGGGAGATCTTTAAGCGAAACAATTTTGTGTGTTTTTTGACTGTCTGAACTTTGTTTTCAGAGTTGATTATTATATAAAACTGTTACAACTGACTATAGACTGTCTTTCTTTGCTTATATTACTACACTTCATAGGCAGAATGTTTTCATTGCTGCGTAATGCAGAACTTCTGTGAGTTCTGAATGGAGTTTTGTGGTTCAGATCCAGTTTGGTCTGAAAGCTTCTTTTTTATATGCCTACACAAATATAAAAGTATTTTAACAAGTGCATAATCTGAGCAACAGTGCTTCTGTAAGCAAAAAAAAGTTTTCAAAATCTATAGTAATGTACATATCTTGCATATCCTTTATATGCACATGCTGTTTTGGTAAACAGAAATTATGATATACATTCAAAGATAAAACCTTATATTAATAGTAGTAGTAGCAGCAACAGTATTAGCAGTAGTAGTTGGATTTATGTACTGACCTTTTTCCTATCTTGTTAGTTTTGTTGTTCTAGTTTTTTACCATATGGTGACCACGCTGATTTCTTTCCTTGTAATGCTCATTGTAACAGACTCATTCTACCTCATTCCTTTCTTGTGTGTATTCTTATGATGTGCATTTCTTATAAGAAAGCTACATTAAATTTAACATTTCAATAATATAGACTATACTACCTAGAAAAACTGTAAGGGAATATTGATAAATCACCTTCCCAAAGCACTTCAAGTATCAATCCCTAGTTTTTTCAATTAATCCTCAAAAGCTGTCAGTAAATGAGAACAAGCAGGAAAAGAATATTAAATGTGTACAGTGAACTTTCTTCTCCTTTTGACCTTAACTGGTCGAAAAATACTGTAGTGAAGCTTTTAAGTTTTGTTGACAGATTTACTGCAGGGATTTGTGTTGCTTTTTTCTTCCAGACTTGAGCAAAAGTTATTAGAGAAGTAATTACATAATTTTGCATTTTTATTGCAGCTATTGCATAGTAGTAAAAAAAAAAAAGCAATACCTTTTGTTAATTATGATGGTGGAGACAGCTTAGTATCTTAAGATGCAACATCAAACATTCACTAAGATCTTTAAACAAAGTTCATTAGCGTTATTTTCCTTATTTTTACACACTTTATTTTTATTTCCCTCTTCACTAACTCTTCTTTAATAATAGGAGTTGTCACTATATTTTACTGGTGATTCTTTACAGAAAAATTAGTACTGTTGGAAATAAGTTTAAAAAAATCATGAGACAAGCATAACTCATAGGAAACTTACTAAAATTTGCTTTTGGTTGTTTCACATTCTAAATACCCAGTACTTTGAAACTGCAAACTAATTGAATAAAAATCTAAAAAAGTATCTAATTATCAATATGAAAAATCAATGTTAGCTTTATGGTACAGATAGCATAGTAGTTTTCTATAGGTGATACGCCTTTAGGGGAAAGGATTTGGATCTCATGTTTTCAAAAGCATCAAATGTACTGCAGTATTTGTATATAAATACTAGGAAGAGAATGAGTCATTTTTCCACTATGTAAAGAAAAGTCACTTTAAAAGTGTTGTGCTAAAATTCTTATTAAAAGTAGAAGTTAAAGTGATAACAAGGTACTGAAGAACTTCAGGAAGTTTCATCACCTATTTATCTGGCATATGAAATGCTCTTATGTATATATAATTCCATATTTTTTAACAGAAATATGGGTTTCTTGATGGTGAAAAATAAAGTGTATCCCAGAAGGTCAAATATAAAGAATGTCACAAATGTGGGTTTTAATTCATGTCAGTTTTCATAATTATGAAGTGTATCTACTATGTCCATTTAAAGGCATTTGTCTATATAAAAGCAACTCATTAGTCTTGAAAGAGGTCAATTTGAAAACATCTTTTGAATCAAACTTTCAGAAGATAGAAACATCCCTCCAAAAAAAGCCTGAAAACTTTTGTTACTTTGGATGTGTGATGAAACAGAACCATTGTAAGCTGTTAGAATAATACAAAGAGAAGAAAAAGAAGAAATCCTTACTACACTGAGACTAGTTCTAGAAAGATCTGTGTTTCAGAGGTATATGGACAGTCTAAGAGTGAGTTGTTTGGCTCTGAATTGAGGAATTTGTTTAAATCTTTGCTATGCTGATAGTTTATTGGGTGATGCTGAGTAGATTTGGAAACTGAAGAGTACCTAAGTAACTATGAGAATAGTTCTTTTAAATGTAGTTTAGAGGGGAATAATTGCCTTTTGAGGTGGTAACTTTCTACTTATTAAGTTAGGGGACATCATAAGTTCATAAGGTTGGAAAGGACCTACAAGATCATCTAGTCCAACCATCCTCCTATAAAATTTACAATCTACGCTTAGCAAAATTATATTGGAGACTGCTAGTACAAATAGTATCCAGTAGTCCAGTGCAAGTAGTGTCATTGTGCAATCATTGTTTTACTGCACTGAAGTTTTGCTTTTTGATACTTTAGTGTACACAAATAGCAGTATTGAACCAATTTCCAGAGTAAAAAATAAATTAAAAGCAGTGTTAGTCTGTGCATTGTCCTTCTCAGTGATGTATATTTATTAGCATGAAATTCAAAGTATAAACCTTTAATGAATTAAAATGTTCTGCAGTGGTGATAAATGATAATAGGCTGTGACTTAAATAGGTAGAAGTGTAATACAACTCACAGGGAATGTGTTAGTTGTTACATTACTAAGTGCTGATAAATAAAGATTCATTTGTGTACATAGTTATGTCAAGGATTTATGGATTTTTTTCATTCTGTATATGCTGATGTGAACTCTGAAGCATCACTTAATTTCCATAAAACATTTTTTAAACTCTCAATGCAATAAATATTCTGAAGAAAATCTTCACCCAAATACAAATATGGAAATGGAATTGTGGTTCCTGACTTATATTTTGAGGCTTGCAGAAATGTAACACTTAGGGCTGTTTCTAAAAACAGATTTTTATAATGAAAACTGAGGGAAAAATGCTCATTACAGTTAACTACCTTAACTATAGAACCCAATGATTTTTCTCCCCACAGGTGTCTATAGATATTTATAAAACAAAGGAGAGTGTGTAGATTTCCTCACTGTTATTCTTCTTTAATGAGTGTCTAACTACATCTCTGTCCTGTTTTGAGAGGTCTTTTGCCTATGCATGTCATGGTTTTGATTTTTTTCATCTTACTAGCATTCCACATCATGTAGTGCACTGCACTGACTAAAGAGTTAATGCTCCATTTCCATGGATTGTCAGTAGTTCCAGGTATACATCTCAGAAGAGAGCTACATACCCCAGAGGACTCTGTGTTACTTTGCATTTCTGTTTGTTGTTCAGAGGGAAAGATACAACTGTTATGAGACATGTCTTCCCTTTTGCTAGTCTTGGCTGTGTGTATGCTCTGCAGCTGTCTTGCCCTCAGTGTTAGAGTAAGGCCTTTGGGTTTTGGGCACTCTCATGTTATTTGCCTCATTAGCTTAAATTCCCATTATATTGTATTATTTTGCATTCCAATATCTTAGTTAGTAGATTTCCTCCCCAGATTATTGCCAGTGTTCTGTTTTCAGGCCTATATATCATCATATATCATCTACCCTTTCTCAGGATATGGATCTGTGGGTCCTTCTGGCCCATACGCTGTTGATGATTTTTACATTATCAAAATGTTACTTAGGTCAAATCAATTTGTACAGGCAATATAATTTTCAGAGCCTGAATTCAAAAGTACCTAGAATTCATAGACTAGAGAACTCTGAGGATTGAAGTAAAAAAAAAAATACTTAAATCAGTAAAGCATTTGTCAGTGTTCTATGCCCTGCTAATGTGTTCTTCCCAGGATTAAAAATGCAGTCATACTTAATTTTTTAATTTATCCATGAAAGTAACTTATGTGATGCTTAGGGAGCTGTGGAAGGAGGAGGAATCATATGAAGAATATTTCAGAATAGTGAGCGCAGAGTTAACATTTTTGTTTATTTCCAGTTTGGACAGTAAAATGTTAATTACAATAGAAAACTTGACATAATAAAATGCTCTTTGGAATACCAAGTGTTGTGCTGCACTGCATGTTGAGCCTGTTTAGCCCAGTACTCTATTTGTGTCACTGTTCTGTAGCAAAAACACAAACTAACACCATAGTGGCCACTAATGGAATAACTTGCAAAAAGGTGAAGTTTCCTCAACCTCTAATCCCTATCACTTAATAGAATTTATAAAGATTAAATTCCTTCTAGAAGAGGAAAATTATTCTTTGTGAACTATGAATGTACCTATTATCCACATGTCTAATCTTTAACTGAATCTTGCTAAGCAGTTGGCCTCAATTATATCTCAAGACAACAGGTCTTCAAAGTATTACCTTCTCTGTTCACTTAATTTCTTTTTGTCTCTGTATAATAGCTAAATCTTAAGTTCTTTAGCCTTTCTTATCTTCATAGACCTGTCTGTACTAACAACTCAGAATCAGGTAATAATATGATTTTTGAAGAGAATCTCACAATTCCACTTTCACTTGCCTTGGAGAGTATGTTTGCAGAACAGCTTTACACTGTGGCATGTATTCCCTTGTGAAGAACCTAAACCAGATTCTCAACGCAAAAACAAGTGTAAGCTGGCTCTCTGCTGAATGATAGGAGCCATACATAGCAAAACTTCCTGGAAGAGCAGCCCAACTTGAAATGTAAAGGTAGGCAGGCTCTAAAAAACTGAACTAAGGTTGCCTGGCTCCTGCCAGAGGATATTGACTTTTTCCTGTCTACCAAATAGCTCTGTATTAACTAAAGCTTATCTAATGGACAAATCACTAATAAAGGAAATCTAGCATCTACTGCTTTGTTTCTCACACTAGAGTAGGCATAATAGAGCTGCTAGCAAATAACTTGCTGTACTGCTTTTGTTGCTTGCAGCCAAAGGATGGTAGATCCTATCAGACACTTTTTTTTGGACATTGACAAAACTGAAGAAGTTGGTTTGGCCAGTGTCCATTGTATGTCATCATTTTGAAATATCAGTTCATAAAAGCAAGAGTATGATACAATTTTAGTTATATAGGCATAAATGTGGTGGTGAGAAAAATTATGCTGATGTTCTCACTCATTTCATTTAGATAACTTCCTTAGAAACCTGTCCCCTTTGCTTTTTTCCTTTGTTTCACTGATTGTAACACTGTTCAACTCCTTTTCCAGATCACTGACAAAGAACAGAAACAAGATGTGTAAACAATATCCTTACCATTGTGGAACTAAGTTATATTTCCTTTTCAAATTATATATATTTTTTATTCTGTTACATCTAATAGCTCATACCACACTTCATTAATTCTTAGTTAATATACTCTTCTACTCTTTCTGAAAGTCAGAAAAAAAGTAATCAATGAATTGTCAACTTTTCTGAGAACACTCAAGCATTTTATCAAATACTACTGCAACAGATTCTTCTTTTGCTGCTTTTTTTTTCTTGCTTTATAGCTTTTTTATTATTATTATTTTCAGGTTAAAGACTCCTTGCAACAGAAGCTGAAGTGCTCTGTCAAGACTCTTGAGATCCAGTGACAAGGCTTCTCTGATAGTCATTTTCAACCACTTTAATGAAGTAACTAAAATGCCTTCTGCTGTCTTGCAATTCTGTACAAATCTGGATCTACACTTTATACTCAATGTAAACATTGTAAAAGCACATAGTTTAAAGTGTAATTAAGGAGGTATTGTAAAATTTATGTAACTATTAAAAGTTCTGTGTCTTAAGTCACAGCATAATTATGCTGACAATAAGGTATTCAGTTACAGGATAGGAATTACCAATTTCTTTTTAAAAGAACAATCATAAATCATGCTAATGTTGGCAGCAAAATTAGAAACAGTTGTCAAAAGGCAAATGAAACAATGATGAGTAAAGAAAATTAAGCTGTATATATAACCTGTGCACTAAGCTATCTGTAGTAATAGTAGATTATTTTGACTCTTTGATTCAGGGATTTTCCATAATAAAAATGGAATACCAAGGAATGTAATGGCTAGTGGAATGCTTACTCTATAGTTCTACTATTAACCAGAGGAAACTTGGTTGTGAAAGCAGGCAAAATGGAAAAGGAAAGAGGCAAAACAGAAAAGGAAAATGAGTAGCTAATGGACATTACTTTTCATCAACCTCTTCAGCTGTTTCTAAAAACAGTGGTAGAAACATTGCTTTTAGTGGAAGAAGTAGAGACAGAAGAATGCAGTATCATAGGCTCAGACTCAGCTGTGAATGATCCAAATTGTTTATTGCCTGTTCTGACACACCTTATGTAAATGCACAAATTTTCTTTTGTAACTTTCCCAACCACCTTTACATGTCAAAAAAACATTTTTTGAAATCTCTGCCTGTCTTGTTGAAAAGAAACACAGCCTTCCAGTGTGTCAGCTACTCCTTCCAGCTTTATATCATTAGCAAACCTGGACTTTATGTATACTTCCAACAAAGTGTATGCTTCATGGTTGTCTTTCCATTCCCAAAACATTAGTGAAGAATATTTTTTTAAGCCTTTGGAAACCTGTAGATTAATATAGACACAAACATATACACATATGGGAACAGAACACTGTAAAATGTGAAAGTCCATCCTCAGGAAGAACTAGGCACATGAATCATATATTCTTCAGCATGAATGTTATAAAGATGAGGTTTTCTTTCATTTCCCTGTATTTCTGTCACCACATACATATAAAAATAAAGAAAAAAATAAAGAAAAACAAAGTGGTTTACTTTCACTGTTAAGTATCTGTATTCAGTATATAAATGCATAAATGAATTCCTTACTAATTTATAGAGAAGTTGTGGTAAGAGAGGAGTTCAGAAAGAAAAAATATTGAAACAGAAGCAAAATGGAATAGGAAGAATAATTGTTATACTTGTCACACCTGTCACTTGGAAAACAGATTTGAGGCTTGACATTTGCTATGACCTAAAATAGTTAACTCCAGACTAACAGACTGAATAAGCATTATTAGCCAATTATTAAACGTTACTGACTTGAAAATGTGACTAAGCAGTGCTAAAACCAGCTATTTAATATACTGTATACATGTACATCTAAGTAACCTTGATCTCTAAAATTCCTTCTGCTTCAAAAGCTCTGCTTTTCACAAAAAAGTATGCACACATATGGGAACCTGCAGTAATAGTTGTTTAAGTATGTTATCATTCTATCTAGATTTCTACCTATAAAAGCAAACTCATTTTTCAAATGGGATGTGTAAACATACAATTTCTAAAAACTGGGAATGTGTACTCAAAACAGTACAGATAATGTCTATTAAGCACCTAAATTATCTTGTAAGTGTCAATCTATACTTAAAATACCATTTATTTTGTGCACTAATACTTGGAAGGTTGTTTTAGTATTGGTTGCAAAGAAACATCAAAACAAAAAATCAAAACAAAAACAAAGCACAATTAGGAAGAATATGGCAGAATAGAATTATATAGAATCTACAGTTTATCTCCAGTTATGATAAACTCACTTTTTAATTCTGTCAGTTTTACACACTGACAAAGGTGAAATGTTTGGTTCTTTGCTACTAGAAAAAAAAGAGTAGTTATAAGAAAAAACTCATCAAAATTAAATATGAAAGGAAAAATTTATCTGATTTCAGATATTTTGTCATATCTGTGGTAATAGCTCTACATTAAACAAATATTCATACAGTAACCTTATTTCTAGTAACCTATGTAAAACTGAATAGCTGTGTAGTGATGTCGATTTATAGAAGCTGCAATATTATTCAGCTAACCAAAGTCAATTCCATTCTTACACATAATATGAAACAAGTCTCTAATGCAGCCGTAAGACACTAAAAGGTCTTCAAAGAGCACACCAAAATATTCATTACAAAAAGCAACAACAAAATAACAACAAAACAACATTTAGATTACCCAAAATATTCAAGCTGAAGAAGAAACCCTTCGATCACATTGTTGAAAGTATTCCACCTGAATCTTTTTATTGACAATGCCATTATATTCATATTTCTGGAGTATAAACATGTCATTGATACTTTTCAGGTAAGTTTTCTAAATATCAGTATACAGCACTTTTCAATAAATTTGAAAATGTTTCAAAACTCTTTGAATCACTAGCTGCATAAAATTTTTTATCTAGGTTAAGCTTTTTAGTGGATTGTTTCATTTGCATTCTAGGAATGGCTTAGTCTCATATACATCATAAGACATGGTGTTTAGTTGTTTTCTTGTCTTATTGACTGAACAATACATATCCTTGCTGTAATGCCTACTCTTACTTAGCTACAGCCTTTCAATTTCACAGACTCTTCATTCTGCAGTCAAACAGAGATATATTCTGAAAAATACTTTAACTAAAGAAGTTGCAATGGCATACTGCTCCAAGTATTTTGTCTCATTACTATAGATGAGAAACCGTTTAAATGTCTGTCCATTTCATATGACCATAACTCACTCATCTACGCTCACATAGCATAGGTAGTGACAAATTAAGAGTTTTGATTGCCAAGACCAATAAGAGAGAATGCATTAAAATCTGCTGTATTTTCCTTAGATCATTTTTTGATCTGTTAAAAAGGAAAAAATAGTAGCATTCATTTGCTATTATAATTTGGTTACATAATTTAAGAATGTGTTTTATACACCTCTTCCAAACCAAATTTGCAAATTGCTTCCATTCTGTGACATATAGTTGTCAGTTTTCCTTCTGCAAGCACATGAGAAGCCAAGAGAAGATAATATCTTCAGCATAGCTGTGAAACAGAAGTGACTGCTTTAAGGTTGATTAAATGATTGAGACAGTAAGAGGAATTTACACAATTCAAGTGTTGTGATTATTCAATTTAAAAAGTAATGGTCAAAATGTTTGGCACCTGGTAAAAGTATATTTGACTGAGAGATGATCAGATTATCACCTATAACTGAAAGAATAGAATATTAAGTAGTAATTATTGGTGCAATCCATGAGAAAAAGGGTAGCAGTTTTATGAAGTATAATGGCAGCTAAAACTTACAACCTTACAAACATCTACTATACCAGCAGCATACCATAAAACATTTTTAAGCATGTAGAAATTTTCTGAAAATGATCTCTTCCCACAGCACATAGTGAACACAATGTATTTCTAATTTTCTAAATTGAGTAGAAAGAAAATTTTAAGTACATAGTAAATTGAATAAATTGACAGAACTTTGAGAATTTTATACAACTCACAGTGGCATCTGTTCCTGGACAAGACTCAATTAAGTGATTCAAAATAACTAACAAGATTCTCACAGCAAATCTGATCTGACTATAAAATCTACATTAGTATTTTTTTCTAGGTAGATAAACACTGGCAAAGCTAAATAGTTGCTCAGTATCCCCCTAAAAGTTCAGTTCAGCAGCAATTACAATTACTGCCTCAAAAATAATGCCTTGTATTTTATTAGTTTGGCCCACAACCTCAAATGTGGATGTTGGCATATGGCAGTAGAGAATGAATCTTTCCTCTAAAGTCCTATTGCATTTTGTTGTCATGTGACATCAAGCTGCAGAGGAGCAGTCTCATAAAATGGCATCCAACATGAAAGGATAGATGAAGCAAAGATTCGTCATAGAATCCCCCCATGAAGGAAAAAAAAAAATCACTTACTGACATTCTTCAGCAATTGCTGGATGCTCATGGAGATCAAACAGTGTATGCATCCGCAGTGAGTGGCGTGCTTCAAAAGTGATGACAGTAGCACTGATCAACTGGTACAGACTGTTACAAGCACAGTATGCAGACTTCCTCATCACTGGCAAAAATACATAGCTCATTATGGTGACTATGTTGAAGAATAGAGCAAATACTCAGCTACAAAACATTATTGAACTGTTATATGCTCTTAGTAACTGCCATAGTTTTCATGGAATTTAATCGGAGGCATTACTCTTGGAGCAGATACATTCACAAAGAGTAGCATGAATTACTTTGTAATTCCATGTTAATGATAGATAATATTGAAAATACTATTTTGGCTGAACAAAAAACCAATTAGAAAATGAGGAAAGTATGTTTTCCATTGTTTTTCAATGTGACAAGTCAAAGCACAGCTCATTACAAGACTACAGCAACTTTCAGAGAATAACAGGACCTTTGTTTCCATTATCTTGGATGAATGACAAAACAGCTAAATTTTGCGCTTGGTTGTGCTGGGTTCTTACAGGAGTCAAAAGTATGTCATTTTCCCAGGAGTCCATTGGTAACTTCAGGGATCTTACTTTTATTGACTCAACATTTTATAAATATGACTACAGATGAAAATTATCATTTCAGTTCTTTTGTCAACTCACTATGTACTTTCTGATAAAAATAAATTTACATACTGTAATAATAAAACCTTTCCAGAGTTTTCTTAGCTAATTCTCACAGGAAGCTTTCCAATTTCAATAGATTATATCCAAAAACAATGCTAGATGCTTTTGGAAAGTACATTAAGACATCACTGATTAAGAATGCTTGGTATTCTGAATTTTTACCAAATTGGTTTTCTGATCACAATCACCATAGGACAAACACAATTTAAACAGAAAAGTTAAAAAGTAACAAAAGTCTATTGACACGGATAGAGTTTAGGCAATTACAATTCTGAAAAATATTAATCAGGTGTTACATAATCTAGTTAATCCACTTTCTTGCTAAATTTATGGAATGTAAATAATTGTAATCTAAGGATGGAATTGAGATTTGTTCTATGGCACAGCCAGTACTGCAGTTGCCCTGACTCCACACCACCAAGACAGAAACTTTGCCACACCAGCAGCCCAGCCTTTCCACACTAGCTGATCATCAGTGTGCTGTGAACCCCACCTGTGCTGAAACCAGGATATGGAGAGAGCACAGCACACTGCTGGCTCAAATTATGTCAAATCAGTTTATCCATCTTGATACAGTGGCTAAACATAGTCCCATGGACAGTGAAAAACACACAGCTGTGCTTTCCATTTCACTACAAGAATTTGAGAATAGGTTTCAAGGTTGCTGAAAAAAAATCTATTTTCACTCTATTTGCCATTCCCTTTTCAGTCAACATAATTACCTCCAAATTTTCATATTGAATGTACTGAACTACAAAAAATCTGATAATTTCTCTTTACCAGAGTTCTTTAAGATCTCTTACTACCAAGAAATACTCCTCATTTCACAATCATGACTTACATCATCACTTTTTGGCAAAACATCTATTTATGAAGAAGTTTTCAAGGATAAAGAGTAAAATTTCTCAAGGTGCTTACCATAGACTCCCAGTGATCACACTAAGAATTGCAGATACCTCCAATGAACCCAGAATTCATGCATTGTGTTCACAAAAACATGGTAAAATATCCCACTTGTTTTATGTTTTTCTTGTAAGTAATTAGAAAATGTTTTATTACTTACACACATTAAGTATATAATGTGTATTGTATGTGTCCCAAGACAATTCCTTTTCACTTAGTTTGGCCCAGACAAGCCAAAAGGTCGGACACCCATGGCCTAGATTATCCAAATTTTTAAGGATTTATTAAAGCAAACTATTATCAATAGGTTTCTATAATTCAGTAAAGTAGAACATAGTGTTGTATCCCTTATGCGTAAGCTTGGTGGCAGCTTTTCTGCAACTTAGTTCAGTATATAAAGAACACCAGATACCTAAGGTAGATTAACTTTAGTACAGATCATATGCGAAAGAAGAATCTCACCCTTTGCTGTCTGCCTTCCTTTCTAAAATGTGAACAATTAGCAGTTTTCCTTCAGAAGCACTAGCTTTTTTTTTTCCAACTCTAGTTCTACAGTTTTTTTCCTTGTAACTTTTTTCCTGTCCTTGAAGTAATGCATTAATCCAATTGCCCTCATACTAAAGAACAGACACCACAGTTTGGTAATATAATGTATATGTAAATTAATTGATACTATTATGCAACTATCAATACTAAGAAAATAAGGACTAAATAATATTTCATTGTTTGACACTATGTTACAGTTGTGCAAGCTGAAACTGTCTGACCTCGAGTGTGGAACTTGCAAAATGAGTTCATTAATTTCTGGTGATTTTTCTTTCAGTTGTCTGGATACTAAATCTTAGGTATCTAACTTCCATTACTTTTTATTCGTATCTAGAAACAGCACCGTGGACTGCTACATAGAGGATTTAGCTTCACATTTAGAGTGCAAAATATGAGTCACAAGAAAAGAGAATAATTACAATTCTGTTACTAACAGTAAATTCCTTCAAATTTTATCATAAGAAGTTAAATTTTCTTAAAGTATAAGACTAAAAGTAACTCTTAATTACGTGGACAGAGAACCAATTTTAAAACAAAGCTGTACCTATAAATCATGTAGTTTCTCTTACACTATCTTAAAGAAGTAACCAAAAATGAAGTTAAAAGTAGATTACATACATTCAACAGAAAAATGAAATGTTTAAAAGCATAATAATCAGAAACAAATGTTTAAGTATATTCAGTTTTGAGTCATTAAGGATTATTACCATCTTTCATTATTCATATGCTTCTAAGCTACATTTTGTATACCTTTCCTCTGTACTTTTTTTCCTCATAAAAAGAGTTTGGCAATAGCTAATTAACTGGTTTCCACTCCTCACCCCTCAAACCCTTCACAAATCTCAAGTGCTTTGTTCTTGTTTCTTAGACACATACCCATAGCACAGTTACTTCCTCAGGCTGGCATATATACTGTTTCTTTAATTATCAGCACTGTTTTTCCCAGAACCTCAAGCAGGTTCTTGGCACCACCAGGCACAGGACACAGGTAAGCCAATAGTCACATAAAGAAGAAAAACAAACCAACCAAAACACTAAAACTTACTCAACTCAGCACCTCCTCTCAGAAAGCAACCTAAGCCCAAGAGATGCTCTCCTTTTAGTGGCTAGCCCTCATATGAGCCCTGGGTCTACCTCTTCTGGTCACATGAGAAGGACAGGTGCAAGCAATTTGCCTGTTCTCCCAGAGCCAGCCACACCTCTTCACCGGGTGCTCAATCACCCTTTAAAACCCTTCTCCAACAGTTCCCTTACAGTATATTAATGCAGCATTAGAGGAAGTGTCAGGTTAAAAATAAGTAAAATGGTGAGTGTACTAGCTCTGCTATTTATAGAAGGCTAGGATTTTTTGCGTGAAAGTAAAGTTGTAAAGGATTTGAAAGGACTTGAAAGGGGGGAAAAGCAGGAATGAGGAAAAGGGAGAGTGGGGAAAAAAAATGAAAAGGGGGAAGGTAGGGAGAAGGTGGAAGAAAAGGGAAAAAGAAAGAAAAGGGAAGGAGAAAGAAAGTAAGTAAATAAGAAAGGTAGAAGATTCCTTTAATATGAAAATTAATGATAAGCAATCTAGCTTGGTAATGTTAGGGTTATTTTATGTGGTTACTGAGTATTATGAGTAGCAGAGGTATTTATTCTGGAAGCTAGGGATGTTTTTTGTAAACGTGTCAGGTTAAACTTACAGATAGTATTCATTTCTTCACTTTTCTTTTTCCAGGCTGACTGGAAAAAATGATTATATCTGGACGTTATTAGATGAGCACTACTGTTCTTGTTGCATATTGAGTGATATATCATTATAAAATCTCATTCCTCCAATGTTCTGTATGATTGGGGGGGAAAAAATCAACTCCAAATGAAGAGAAAGAAAGAAAAATGAACATTGAAAATAGAGAGAAATGAAAATAGGGAGATAAGATGTTTAGTAGGACAGGAAGAGAAGCAAGAAAGTACATAGAGACAGTATCTAGGGAGAGAAAATGGGGAAAACATAAGGTGGTTTAAAAATTCTTATTTTTTTAATTAAGCATAAGGCCTACAACTATTTTGTAAGAATGTCTTTATAAATTTACATATTTGTGTGCAGCAGGGAGCACTGGAATGGGAAAAAAGTCCTGATGTACAATATTAGATTTGTAGAAGCTAGTCCAGGGATCTATGATTGTCTGCCTTAGCCAGCAGCATTGTTTCTGTGAAGGCAGCAGCCATGCTTCATCTGGATGTCTAGTAGGGTTATTTCATTATTTAAGGACTAAGAATTTCATTCAGACTTTTTCTAGCTAATGAAAGAAGGCATAGTTAATCATTATGATACCAAAGATGACTTGCCTTGAGATTCATTGAGATATATTTTCCTAAAAACAATAGGAAGAGTAAAAATCAACTCCCTAAACAGCACATTCTGAAAGTGCTGTGTTTCTAAGGGAATTGTCTAGACTCCTGGCTCAAAGAAATATTAGATTAGCATGCTTCTGCACAGCCATCCATCTAATATAAATGTTTGTCTGCTAATATCTAAAAAATTGCAAAGTAGAAACAGCAGAAATAAAATTGAATAATGAACATATAAAAGTTTAAAAAGTTCTTCAAAGCAAAAAATGTATAAAATAGTGTTGTAGCAAAAATATAAGTGAAAGGAAGAAGAGAGAGCTACATACAACAATAGAAAGAATAGAAAAAGCAGTAAGGTGAAAAATGATGCTCTCAAGCATAAATGAATGTAAGATAGGATGTCAGTAATTCATATACAGAAATGGCCACTTACAAATGCAAACAATGTCTCAGTGTGGAGATAAGAGTCAGTATAAAGGTGACAGGAGGTCTGAGATCTGTCAGTAATCAATCAATATTTTATAATTTTTTAATTAAGAGCTTGAGTAACTTAATTTCATTCTGCTTTTAAGAACTGAGCATACTACCTGGAAGCAGCTTTTATGAAAACTAGAATTGCATCAAGCTGACACAAGGCTACCTGCCATTAGTATAGAACTGTGTATAGTTGTAACTATACTTGAAGATAAGAAGGTGAAAATGTATTTCCACATCTACCCTGGACTAAGCATAGTGTGAAAGTTAGAAAGATAAAAGTTGACAGCATGCTGTTGCTGTTCTGAGGACGTTACCAATGCTAAATTCAGACCTTCTCTAAATGCTTTAAGTAATACCATTTTCTTCACAACCTTTCTCTCTGTTTTGGATAGGACCTTATCTAGTTCTCAATGAAGCAAAGAGTGATTTGCTCTTTAGAATAGTAATGGTGTAACCATATTTCATAATCTTAAAGCTAAGACAATACTGTCAGTTTGGATGCCAGCATATAAAATACATGCATGTGTATGATATATGGTAAATCTAAGCATGTTCCATTTAGTCTAAGAAAAGATAATCTCATACAAGGGGAAAAGAAGTAGTATGAGGGCTGTTCTGAATGTTATACATTCTGTTTTATTATGTTGACCCACAGCACCAGAGGTGAACATTGGCAGTATGGCCGTAGGGGGTTGAACCTTTCTGCTAATATATCTTTACATTTTGTTGTTGTGCAACAGGTGGCAGCAGAGGAGCAGTGTGACAAATTGGTGTCCAACATGAAAGTGTGGAAGAAGCAAAGGTGGGGGAATGAACTCCTCCCTAGAGAAAACATTGCACCCACTGACTTTCATCAGCACTTGCTGAATAACTGTGAGCATGATGAGCAGGTGAGGCATTTCAACAGTGGTGACAGCAACAGGAAAGACAAGCTGCATTCCAGATGGTCAATGCATAGCCATCAGAACACAAAATGAAGAGTGTCTTGATCAGTTAATCTGCATGAATTGGCGACTATGCCCAAGGAACTGTGTGTGGACCTGAATATTGTCTTCAGTGCACTGAAAACAATGGTGGCAGCATTGGACTATAGCAAAGTTTGCACTGGATAAGTTCTATTATTGCTCACATAGGATTAGAGCACCTTAGGCACTGCAGCTGAAGATGAAGGGGTGAAAAGATGTATGTCTTCACACTGACAATTTGTTTGCAACGAAGACAGCTTTTAATAATGAAGGATTATAGCAGTTGTACAGTGCAAAAATGTAACTGTGCAAGCACACAAAAAGTTTGTGTATGTGCAAAGTTAGTGTTGCATTTAAATATCTTTCTGATTAAGAAAACCTCAACAAACAAGCCCACAAGTATCTGGTCACCTCTTCCCTCCCCTTAGTGGCATGAACTATGTAACAACTCATAATTCAGTGTTTGTTACGTAGTTGTCCTTCAAATCATTCAAATCATTGTTGTCCTACAAATTAACCTTCTTAACTTCATTGTGATGATCAAAAATGGGTTAAAAAGTACTGGTTTTAAAAAATTATAAATAATGAATAAATTTATTATAAACTAATATGGCAAGCATAGAAGAAAAAAGCTGTATGTTATTAATATAAATATTCAGTATTTGATGTGCTTTGCCTAATTCAAGGGAGATATTTTTAAAGGTCTGATTTTCCTTTTTTTTTTTTTTCCTTTTTTTGGAAAAGGATGAAACTTAATTATTCTAGACTGACAACTTGGGAATGCAGTCAGAGCACACTTGTAAACATAGTAAATAAATTTATGGTTGTATTACATACATTCCTGCTAAAGTTTTCTGAGCTTTCTCTGTTATTTTTGATGTTAGCAATTAAAAAAAAATTGAGAGAAGTGTGAGAGACTGGGGAATGCTTCCCTTTGGTGAGGGAGGAAATGGTCTGAGATTGTCTAGGTAAGATCCTTGTAAGTAAACCCATGGGCCTGGATGAAATGCATCCATGTAGCCCACTTTGGCAGGGGGGTTGGACAAGATGGTCTCTGGATGTTCCTTCCAACCCCTACAATTCTCTGGTTCTCTACTTTCACAGTGAATCTCAGCAGTTTTGCTGGTGTCTGTTGTGTTTTTTCTTCTAGAAATTCCTTTGGTTATTTTACATAAAACAAATGAAGAATACTAAGAAATATTAGGGATATTTGCAAAGTGCTCATATCAGAATTTTCTGTCTTGTCCTTTGTTATTCCCCTTTATTCTTCACTGAATTAAGCAGAATATAAATGTTTCATGTTCCAAATACTAAAGAACGTGACAATACTACACAGAAATGAACCCTCTGAAAAAAAAATCCATTTCATTAGTTTTTTGAGTGAGAATAATAACTCTCTCCTCTCTCCCCAAGTTACATCCTGAATTTGTGTAGTTAGGTGCTGCTTTGAATCCACTGGCAAACTTTAATTCAGCCATCCCTCCCAAACCACCAATCTACAATACTGTTTGTACTGTTGGTTTATTTATTTCTACGCTGAAACATGACTTTTACTTCTACTGTGTATTTAAATACATTATGAAACAAATATCCTGAATGGCATCAAGTTTTATTGTGTGGTGAGACTGACATGTCTGAGTGATGGGATGCCATTCAGAGACTCATAATTTCTTCCATAATTACTCCAAGGAGTGTTAGTGCCAGATGACTAGGTAGAATTCTGTCACCTCGTGGGGCATACTGGTTTCCAGATAATTAACAATTAAAATTTAAAAAATAAAAATGGAGAACAGCATTCAGCAGAAGATTCATAAGTGCAAGATACTTAACATGAATTAGTATTTGTTTTGTTTCTGTGGTGGTCAGCCCTGAAATGGGGTCTGGGAGAGGTGGAGCCAGACTGCACCCCTTCTGGTCACACAGTGCATTGCCTTCACCTGTGCTCCTGCGGCTGACTCAGTGCTCACCTCAGCTGATCCAGCAGTGCTTCAGGCCCTGATTTAACAGTTCCCATACAGCATATCAGTGTTTTTACAGGCTTCAAAGTTAGGCAAGTACTTAAACGTTATGCACAATGTAAAAACTTCTCTTTCACTAAAAACAGGAAATAACTTTTGTTATTGGTTATTAATTATTTGCCTTTCCTCCATACACATTCTGACCTCTAATAAGAGGTTACTTGAAATGTGAAAGTTCAATTAAAAAAGTCAGTCCATTAGCAGTTTTAAGAGACTTATATCTTATACCATTGCTTAAAAGGTTGCTGATGAACATGTCCAAGCTTGACCTGGGCAAGGGTTGTGAAATCCCTTGTCTATGGGACAAGCTGATGGGCATGTCCTGGGGCAGCCTAAGCTGCAGCTCAGTGGCCATTGAACACTCTTTTGTGGAACTCTCCTCCAGGGGAAGATAACCATCTCAGTTGATACTCCCCTGAAGCTGCAGCTCAATGACCTGAGAACACTCGTTTGTGGAACTCATCTCCAGGGGGAGATAACCATCTCAGGCGATACCCGCCTGATGCCCAAGCAGGAGGGGTTCGAGGGGTTCGTCACAGTAGACTGGAGAAATCTGGGAGATAAATAGAGGGGTCCTGCAGCCACGAAGTTGGAGGGTTTTCTCTGGAGTGGCTTCCTCTTGGAGAAGCTTTCTCTTAGTAGAGACCTCCCGAGCTGATCACTGCCTGCTGCTTCCTGGAGAGGCCTTCTCTTTGGAGAGAGCTCACGAGCTGATCACTGTTCGCTGCTGCCCCTCCGGGGGTTGACCCCTTACTACTTTCTCCTGTGCTGATCCGGTGCCGCTTCTCCAGGACAGCTGCTTGCTGCTCAGGGCTGCCCGTCGCTGCTGCTGTTCTCCCCGCTTCTGCCGCCCCTGCTCTTCTGCCTCGGACCGGACCGCCCCTGGGATCCTGGCTGCTGACTTTCCCCGCGTTGTACAAACCCTTGCTTCTTTCCTATCTTTCCTATCGCTCGCCTTCCCTTCCCCATCACCCTAACAGCGTCTGCCTCCCCCATCTCCCTGGTCAATATTGGTAATAAACTGGTCGGACCAACATTTGAACCGTTGTTTCTTAATCTCACGCTGGGTATATACATATTTTAAGAACCTCGTTGCCCTCCTTTATATTGGAGCGTGACAAATTCATTTATCATAAAATCCAGTAGCATCACATTTGCTATTTAGCTAAACTAAAGCCTAGAACAAACAAATTGCTTTGGTATCTATTTTCTGTCACTCACTTTTGTCTGTAGAGTTGCAGTTTGTTTATAGCTTGGACTAGCTCTTAAATTCATAGTTTCTCCCTGCCTTTCAGGGGTTACATTATTTCAAGACTGCAATCAAGATGACTGCTCAAGTATTATGGGGGTTAAATAGCCATAGTTACGTGGACTCATATGGACACATAGTTATGTGGACAATCCATTAAATATTTAAGAAAATATTCAAAATGCCCTATAGAACAACATATTTAACAGAACATCTGAGGCTCATAACATTGTCTGACAAGCTAATATGAATGAATTATATTTAAGAATAATTATAAATCCAAGATTCTCAAAGAATGTTGCAGCACATATAGACTTCTGACAGTAGATACATAGAATCATAAGCTCCCAGATGTGAACAACATCAAAATTATTTGTGTGTGTGTGTGTGTAATTTCTCTGTTTTGAGTATGACTAAGAGTTTAAGAGAAACATTGTGTCCCATAGACTCATTCTTTGAGATATTAAAGCTATTGTGACTTGTGCTATTGAATAGATACAAGATGAGTCCTATGACATCATTACAACAGCACTCCCAAAGACTTGGGAAATGGAAATTCAAATTTATTTGAATAGTCTTGGGAAATCTTATTTTCCTATGTTTCTGATTGACAATTAGACAATTGTAGTTTTAATTTCCATTTAATTTTCATTCACATAGTTTTAAAATGCCATTTTTTTAAGATAACGTTTGCTGATAACTGTGTTCTAATTGTTTAACAATAGGCTCCAGTGCAATTATTAAATAAATATTTGATTGCCTGAGATAGATAGATATAATGTCCTAGACTGTATGATTCAGATATCATTGATCTGCTTGACATTCCACATATATCTATGTAAATGTGCTTATATATATATTATACATGTAATTAAAATATTGTTTAATAGCTGAGGATAATTAGAATTATGTCTGATCGTGATGATTCATGATACATAATGAAGGATTTTAGTTGGAACTGACACATTAGTAAGTATGCTAAGAGCTTGCTATTATAAATATATACATACAACAGAATCCTTTTTTAAAGTAGAAGCAGACTGACGGTTTCAGCCTTGTTTTTGCTGCTTTAATGTACTTTGGAAATATCTTTGATTTTTGATGTTGTGGTAGCATGTTGACATAAAGTACTCTAACAATAGATTATTCTTCTGTGCCATAAGAAAATTGTAAGAATTTTCTTAGAATTACAGTAATAGGTGAGACTCTCATTATGTATACCACATTCATTATTTTTGACAAATCTTAACTTACCATGATTTAATGTAATATCTGAACTGATTTATTCTGTTCATCTACTGAATGGGGGAATTTTAGAATATTCATTTATTTTTAAATGAAAAACCATGTAAAGCTGAGATGTAAATAGTATTTATCTGTATTTGTCTAGCCGTTGCTGTAACCAGTGAAAAATGTCTTTATTTTAGGTAATATATTTACTGATTTTGTCTTATTTTTCTTCTTAATTCGGGCCTAAAGCTCGTCTTCTTTCAGAACAAAACATAGTAAAGTTCTATATAAGCCTAACTGAAGTAAAGTAACCTATTCCTATACTCCCAGACAACATAGATGAAAACGTATGCAGTAGTCCAAAAAGTGCCTCAATTTATTTAGAAACAAAATAGAATAAATTTTTGGTAATATAAGTTAAACACATGAGAAGTGAGAAAGTGAGAAATAAAATATTTTCCAATACTGCTTTTAAGCTCTCCATTGTAAAGAGTATGGTAACCTGCTCTAGCATCTTCGTCAGCATAAGCTCTAGTACTTGTCTTTGTATTCTTTACTTCTTTCCCTTTATGTTCCATTTTCTTCTTCATTTCTTTTTGATATTAGTTTGTTGTATGAGAGCTTATTTCTGTTAACAAAACAGACCACTTAAGAGACATGATCAATTTAGTTTTCATGCTGTAGACATGAAATATAGAGTGACCAAAGAGAAAAGGTGTGAGTGCTTAATGCTCTCTCTAATATTTTTTTTAATGTAAAAAGATTTATGTTAGGAAAAATAAAAATGTAGTGAGTATCACAGCATGATCATATTCTATGTAATTTTCATGACTGCAGTGGTGCAGAATAGCCATGAAGTTGCTGTACCCAACCCTTTGAGAATGTTTTGAACTGATTAACTGTCTGATGGCAGATAATCACTATGTCATATTCTCAATTTCAATCATTGCTGAGAGAAAACTATCCTGCTGAGGATGCTATTTCAGTTTTGTGTATACAAATACATTCTTTCTTGGACAAGTAATTTAGAATAGCTATGAATAGGATGTTCTTATGTACTTAGTGAGATTGCAAATATTTAATTTCATCATTTTGATATTTTCACGTATGTTTTCTTTTTGTTTTCTACAGTGCAGCTGATTAGTAAACAATATATATAATTTTATGAAGGTTAACTCTGGTAAAGGACTGTTTGGACATGATTATTCCAACAAGTTTCTGTTCTGAAGGCCCATCTTGCTGCTCTTGTTAGCAACTAAGATGTAGGATGATCTTGTAATTCTTCAGCATAAAAGATGAAAATTGTCTGGGGCTGGAGTGAAAACCAGATCCATGAAGTGTGTTTATACTCCCAGCTTAACATATAAAGGAATGTAGATGCTGTGTAGAAAAACGTGTTTTGAGATTTCTGGGGTTAGCCACCCCTCACCACAGAAATCACTTAAACAAAGCAAAGGAGATCTCTCTGTTTGTTACAGGTGGTGACACTGACTTTGGTGTTACATGCATAAAAGAATCAGTGAGAGCTCATTCATAACTACTAAGTCTTGTGATGTTTAACACTTAGAGTAGGTAATTCAGAAAGAGATGACGGATGCCTCTCTTGCCCAAAGAATTTTAAAACCGTGTTCCTGATTTTCAAGAAAATTCTTTCACTTGATTTCACCCAGTTCAAAGCTGGATGTAACACCTTTATTTAAGCCACTGTGATTAGAGAAGGAAATAATATTAATTTTCACAGTTACAGGAAATGAAAAAGCAAAATTGATTGCTAATTTATCTGGATGTCTTGACTGCATATGAAATACACTGAGTATATGCAGACAAATTTATCATAGATTTGCAGATTCTTGACAGATTTACTAAATTCTTTCTTTTTTATTCCAAAAATAAGTTGTGCATCACACTGGAGTATATAACTGAAAGAAAGATGGAATTTTCTAGGAGATATTTTCTGCTAGTTATAGAAAATAAAATTGGCACAGCAATGCCTAAAATAGCTAATGCAGACTGCAATGTAAGACTTATGTGGAGACAAAAATTAAAAGGAAAATATAAATACAATTTTTAGCTAGACTTTATACTGAGCAATGGAAACCTACAGCAGCTCTTGATCCATACATGTTTTAATTTTAGGATCTGCTACTTTTATTTTTTTAATATCATTTACCCTTTTATAAACAAACAAACAAGCAAATTTCAGTGCATTATCTTGCACCCAAGTCTATAATGACTGAAGTTAATTGTTTGTTGTTTTTTTTTTTATTTACTTATTCTACTTATGATTTTCTGTTCATATAGAACTGTTTATACTATTTTGTTCATCCAAGAATTTTGTCTCTTTTCTGTAAACTCACACTCAATAACATTTCATAAACTCGTGCATAGAGGAGACATGGAATCACATACTACTTACAGAGATGTAAAGTTTAAGATTAAGAATCAGTGAAAACTCTAGGGAATGGCTTCACTGTACAGCCTCAGATGTTACAGAAGTAACTAGCTTGTGTACATGCAGTAGCCTTGTAGGTCTACCAGGCATAAATCTGTTTAAACTAGTTTATTCTGACACAGAATATATTCAGAGGCATTTAGAGACATGCACAAACATTAAGGGACTCTAAAGAGTCCTGAGGGTAATTGAAAACGTTCTGAGATTAGACCTAAGTTCAAGAACTTTGGCCATGAAAATAGCCACAATAGAATTGTGAATTTCACATTAAGCAACCACTTGGAAGAGTGGCTAAATGTGTGCTACTGATAGAATTCTGAGATCAGAATTAGAGTCTAACAGAATCTTCAACTTTTTCTTATTTCCATCTATTAATTTTTATTACAAATTTTCTGTGCATTCAGTTGTGTACAATTTTGCATAGAGTTTTTGCGTGCAGGATAACCAAATAGAGCATTTTTCAAAGACTTTGTTAGGTTTCTGACTAATAGCTGATCATCTTTTCTTACACAACCCTTTTCTACAGTCTTGTGATATCAAAATAGCATATTTCATTAGACTATTTTTCTGGGCTCATGATTTTTTTTTCAAAACACTTTGGATATGAGTAAGTGGTAAATACATTTAGGTCTGCATAAGTAGCCACTTTGATTATGTAAACTCCCATCTTAAGGGATTTGTGTCTCCACAAATAGAATATAAATTGCTTCTCAGAAGAAAACATTTTTTGTTAGTCCCTGGAATTCCAAAGTTGAACGCTGTCTTAACTGTCTGCCTGCATACCTAGATTTCACTTCTCAGTAACTGAAAAATAGTTGAATTATATGAGCCAGAACTAATAAATTTTAGAGACGTCACTTTATTTACAGAAAGAAAATAACATCTTTGTGCTAGAAGTTCTAACCAAACAGCCATAGAAAATACCTCTTCTCAGAAAATGCTAGGAAATATTCTACCACAGGACCCTATAGTTTTGCAAACATATTTGAATGTATACATCTTTTATCCACTAAGAAACCTTTTGTGGTGCTGACCTTTTCACTTAATGAGAAACTTCGTAAAACTCCAATCCAGTTATAGTATCAGTTATAGATAAGGATGCAAGTATATTGCTATAAAATAAAAAATAGTAATTTTATAAATTACAGACTTACATGCACTTAGCAAATTAACAAATGAAATTGGAATAAATAACAAAATGTCAACAAAATAAGAATTTCACGGAAACCCATACTTTGAATTTCAATCAAAACATTTAAAAATCTATTAAATATCTATACTGTAAAAAAAAAAAAAAATAAAAGCTCTATTTCCCTCTTGACTTTTTGCAGGATGGTAAAGTGAAATAAAATGTCTAAGTTACCAGAACAAAATATGAGGTCTAATTTTCACCTTCACTACTCACCATAAGGGTGCTGGACACTGGAACCATCTCCCCAGGGCAGTGGTCACGGCATCGAGCCTGCTAGAGTTCAAGAAACGTATGAAACAATGCATTCAGAAATATGGTTTGAATATTGAGTGGTCCTGTGTGAACTCAGAAGCTGGACTCAGTGATTCTTCTGGGTCTCTCTTTTATCTGTCTCCATGGTGTTGTTTGTCAAATGCAGTTATTGGTCTTGTCACTCCCTGCAATATCTCAGAGAGATTCTGGGGGAGAATTCCCACACTCCACTCGTGTTTCTGTCTTCCTTCATACGTGTGGAGATGAATATTTTCAATCACATAATTTAACAGTAATATCTACAGTAATTTAGGTTAAATCAAAGTATCTGAGTAGTCAGAAGTATTGTACACGGGAAACTAAAGTGCTGTAAGCTCAGAAGGTACAAGAGCATAGAAGAAACCCATGAGATGAGAAGTAAATGGATTATTCCAGTTGGTGTTCTGCAAAGACTACGTCTGTGCTTCTTGTGAAGCAGAACCTAATGGCAGATTTTTGCTTTACTGCATTTAATTTTATGGTCTACAGTTTGCCAGTTCTCTGACCAGGACAAATGTATGTTTGATTAATATTCCACCTAAAAATGTCCTTAATTCCTTTAACTTTATATTAGTGATCAGTTTTATTTTATTTTTTATCTTCAATAATTATATACCTTATATTTTCCGATTTTTGTGGGCATCAGCTGAATGTTGGTTAATTATCGTTTTTCTTTCTTCAAATTTTCTGTCCCCATTTTTATACATAGAGTTGTTTCAACTTTTATAAACACTGAGTTTTTAAAGGTTCAAAACCATACATGGTATTATAATATATATTTATGCTTACAAAAAACATAAATACTTACTCCCCCTCCCCCTCCCCCTCCCCTCCCCTTCTCCTTCTCCCTTCCCTTTCCCTTTCCCCTTCCCTTTCTCTTTCCCTTTTCCTGTTTCTTTTCCTTTTTTTTTCCAGAGCAATTTATTCATGCCATATTTTAAGTTGTCAGCTATCTCATTTGCAAATTTGTCATGACCAGTTTTCCCATAATACCACAAAAGTGAGATGAAAAAAGAAAAAAACATATTTATTTACATATATAAAAACATATGTGAAATGTAGGCACATTCTTCTGTGTAGTTAGATATGCCTGACTTTTTTTGAACCACATACCAGCTTCTTTATACCTCTTGTATACAGTGCATTGGTTTTCATTTTACAGGAAATACTTTGTGAAGAAACATTTGATTGTTAATCTGTGCACACTCAGAAATAAAAGAAAGCTCATTCCTGCATTATAAACCTCATTTCCAAAGAGGATTTCTCTCATATTCAAAGATCAATGAAAGTGTTATTAACTCTCCCAGCCCTTTTGCTTTCCTGTACAAAGCTGAGATTGCCAATTACTGTAAAGATGTCCTACTCTAATTTTAGGGATATATTTTTGGCATGATTTAGAGGAATGTTGAATATTTTATATTAGACTGGTCTTATAAGGAGTTCTAAACTATTTAATAACTTATAAGATATCACTGGACTAAAAAGAATCACTTTAATAGCGATTCATCTCACAATCAATTATGTGAACTACATGGACATTTAAAAATTTTCCCTAAGAAATGCTTTTCTTTCTTTCTTTCTTTCTTTCTGGTAAAAGAAGAAATAAATTGACCCTGAGTTATTCATATTTCTGTACTTATTTCTAATTCTGGAGCATCTGAATAGTTTGATTTATCTCTTATCACAGAAAGTGACTTATATTATTTACCTTTACTGTGTGAAAGTAATTACTTCTGCCTAATTTGCTTGAACAAATGTATTGGAAAACTTATGATAACAGAAAGCATTTGGTTTGTCTTAAGTACATACTCATTATCATGTTAACTAACATGCACAAAACTTGTAATCTATTAACTGGTTAGAATGAAATACATCCAGAACATGCAACTGAATTTGGACGCAAGTATATTACACAGACACAATTCGTCAGGACTTCCAAAACACTACTTATTCTGTCTTGACTGCAAAAGTCTCATAACAAGGTTCGAGTTGGGCACTTTCAAGTCTCAGAAGAAGGAGTTCTACTGTGAGCAAAAGTAAGCTAGCCTAGGTTAGTGAAGCATGGAGCTGACATACAGATAGTCAAAAGACAGCATAGGATTAATATATCCAGATTAGGACATCGACATAAAAACTACTGATTTTGCTCTTTTTTTTCATGGATTCCAACCACCTATGTTATTTCTCTATGTATTATAATCATCAAGAAGTACTTCATGGAATCATAGAATCACAGAATTGCAGGGTTTGGTATGGACCTCTGTGATCACTGAGTCCAACTCTCTACTAAAACAAGTTCATAGGTTCATAAGTTCATAAGGTTGGAAAGGACCTACAAGATCATCTAGTCCAACCATCCTCCTATCACTATCCCTACCCAACTACTAAATCAAATCCTTTAGCACCTCATCTAAACGCTTCTTGAACAGCGCTAGGGATGGTGCCTCAACCACCTCCCTAGGCAGGCCATTCCAGTGCCTGACCACTCTTTCAGAAAAAAAATGTTTCCTCAGGTCTAATCTAAATCTTCCCCGGTGCAACTTGTGGCCATTCCCTCTCGTCCTGTCGTTATTTATCAGGGAGAAGAGGCCCACCCCCTCCTCACCACAACCTCCCTTCAGGAAGTGGTAGAGTGCAATAAGGTCTCCTCTGAGCCTCCTTTTCTCCAAACTAAACTCCTTTTCCCAGCAGTACGTTGCACAGGAAAGCATCCAGGCAAGTTTTAATATCTTTGGAAAAAGAGACTCCACAACTTCCCTGGGCAGCTTGTTCCAATGTTTTCTAAACCTCAGAATAAATAAGTTTTTCCTCATGTTTTTATGGAACTTCTTATGTTTCACTTTGTGTCTATTGCCCCTCATCCTGCCCCTGGCAGTGTTGAAAGGAACCTGGCGCCATCCATTTGACACCCACTCTTTAGTTATAAGTGTTAATAAGATTCTCCCCTCAGCCTTCTCTTCTCCAGGTCGAACAGCTGCAGGTCTCTCGGTCTTTCCTCATACAAGAGATGCTCCAGGCATTTCAACATCTCTGTGACCCTCTGCTGGACTCCCTAGAAGTTCTCTGTCTTTCTTTAACTGAGGAATCCAGAACTGGACACAATGCTTCAGATGTTACCTCACCAGGGCAGAGTAGAGGAGGAGGATCATCTCCCTCAACATGTTGTCCACATTCCTTTTTTAATGCACTCCAGGACACCATTGGCCTTCTCGGCCACAAAGGAACAGTGCTGGCTCATGATCAACCTTCTGTCTGCCAGGACAACCAGGTCCTTCTCTGCAGAGCCCCTTTCCAGCCTGGCAGTCACTATCCCTTACTGATGCATGCATTTGTTTCCTGTGTGGGTGACAGAATACTGCAATAAGTTGCCTAGAGAAGTTGTGCTATCTTTCTTCTTGGAAATGTTCTAAAGCCTTTTTAAAACAGTCCTTGGCATTCTGCTTTAGGTGTTTTTACTTGAGCAGGGGTTGGAGCAGATGATCTCCAGAGGTCCTTTAAAACCTAATTCCTTTCATTAACCATAAATAAATCAAGAAAACAATCTCAAACACACATTAAACTGGAATGAAACTGATCTCAGAGTATTACTCCTAAATGTCTACTTCCACACAGATCCTGGAAATATCTCAAGCACATTCCTTCACTCATTACATATTGGATTTTTTACATTTCCAGAACACCTTTCTTTTGTTCCTTTCTATATTTTTTACCTTCTTAATACTATCTACTTCTACACATTTCAAGAGAATCCCACATGCTGAATTATAGCAACCACTGAACAGTCCAGTGGAAATAATTAAATGATCATTTCAAAATGGGAATTTTCTAGATAAAAACATGTTATGGATGTAATTTTACATATGTCAGTAAAATATAATACAAAATAGCTTTTAAATAAAATAAGAGAGTAGCTTTACTGAAATGCATCCAAAATAAAGAGTAGTTCATAGAGATATAGTTTTAAAAGTGTACTTGAAGATACACATATCTTGAATGCAAAAGGTAGTGAGAAGGTAAACAACCAAATAATCAACATTCAGTCCTCTTGCTCAGAAAAAAAAAAAAATCAACAACAATAATCATAATAAAATATGGATTTTGACAATTATACTTTAATCTTATTTTTTAAATGATATTCTATTACATTTTTTCTCAGTTTATTTTATTTGGCATTGCAAAATATATTGCACAGTCCATAAAACTGGTAATCCTTTCCCCTAGGAAATTTAACTTTTTCACCACTCCAGGACTACATCTTACATGAACATTTCCCAGTGCTTGTATGTACTGAAACTGCACAGGAGCATAAATACATACAATATTGGCTGTTCCTAGCTTGAGTCAGTAATTCCTCAATCAGGCTTTAGAATACTGATGATTCTTTAGAGGAAACAGATATTGAGTTTGCCAAGTAAAAATAGACACATTGGTGAACTGGTGACATTCATCTTAACTTAGAGAAAAGAAAAATTTTTTACATAGTACCAACACCATTCAGTTTTTGCTAGATGGGAGTTTGTGACAGAAGTTCTGCAGGAGGAGAAATAATATAATAGACCAAGAGTCACAAATAAAGATAAATAAAACCAAATAAAGTTGTGTTCCACCATTTTATTCTTAAGCTAAACACAAAAAAGTATAACTTAACTATTAATATTTGAGCACTTTGGGTTATGTATTTCACCATAATTATTCTTCTTTAACTAAAGAAGAAATTAAAATAAAATATGGTTATAATGATGAACGTATATTTATCCCTTAAGAAATAATATCAAATCAAATTTAGCAAGTTGCCAGGAGAAAACTTTTTAATTCCAATGATATTCTCTATCCATCAACTTTTATGGCAATTAACTGTTTCAACAGACAGTAAGATCTAAGATAAAATAGTTTTGGTTTGATAAGCCTGAATGAGAATTGAGAAACACAAGAACGAAGCAATCTGTGAACTTCTGGTTGAGCACAACCAGGTACAAACCAGGTACAATGCTGGTTTCAGCATTGTGGAAGTGCCAACAGCTCTGGGAAAAGCGGCTCAATAGCACTTTGATGAGGCTCAGGTACCAGGAGACTGTCATTTAAAAAATATATATATCTATTTCAAAAGTAAATTTTACTGACAAGGGGCGTTGGATTTAAGTAATATATAAAACGTATATATTGAAATAAATTGTATAACATTTCTGGTATAATTTTTGCTGAAATGACTGTATCTGCATTTGTCCCTTTCCCTGTTTTTTAAAAGGATCCTGTCACAGGATGCAAAGTCATCAGTTGGCTGGATAACTGAACTACCATCTAGGTTGTATCCTATCTCTAATGAGAAAGTAGATATCAGCACTGGAGGAAAACAAAAGAGTATTTTCATTCTTATTAGACAAATCTTTTCAGTATAATATATTAAAATAACACTGAATTGAATAATGTTAAGTAAAAGAGGCCTTCTCTGTTTTAAAATACCGATAGCAAATTTATTCATAATTGTAAGAGAAGCAAAATTCCATGCTTCCATTTAACTTAATTTGCAAGGTACTACTTTTAATGTTAGTTTATTTTGTCTTACATATTTGGAATTTAATAAGGTGTTCTAAACATAAATTTCAACAGATAGTCTAGAACAGACAAAAATTGCCTGGGATAACTAGGTGTCAGAGAATAGAATCACGAATCAGAATGATGGCTGAGGCAGTAAAGTGCCTCTAGAGAACATTCAGTTCAACCTCCTGCTCAGAGAAGAGACAGAGAGAGGAGGTTGCTGTATGCAATTTTGCCACCCACCAGATCAAGCTGCCCAGAGCCTCATCCAACCTGGCTTTGAATGCCTCCAAGGATGGGACATCCACAGCTTCTTTGGGCAACCTGTACCAGTGCTTCATCATACTCCCAATGAAAATCTTCCTCTTGACGTCTGATCTAAATTGTCCTCTTTTAGTTTAAAACTACTCCCCTGATCATGTCACCATCAGATTGTGTAAAAAGCCATTCCATGTTTTTGTAAGCTTTTAAATACTAGAAGTCTCCAGCTGGAACCTCTCCTTTTCCAGAATGATCAACCCCAACTTTTTCAGCTTTTCTTCTTAGGAGAGGTGCTCCAGAAAGAGACAATCACATCCCTTACCCTGCTGTCCACCCTTCTTCTGATGGAGCCCAGTTATCTTTCTGGGCTGCAAGCACACACTGTTGGTTCATGTCAGGCTTTTGTCTACTAGAACCCTGATGCTCTTCTCAGTAGGTCTTGATGATTGCAGTGACGTTGACCTCCTCATATTTTTAGGAGTGACCCCAGGTCACCACAACCTTTCAGATATAACTAACAGTGGCCTAAAATTGTCACTATCTGTCTCCCTCAGTACTTCTGTGTGATTGCCATCAGGGCCAATGGACTCCAGAATGTCTAATTTGCTTTTATGCAACCAAACCTGATCCTCCTTCACCAGCCTTTGTTGCTCCAGGCTCTCTCTAGTCTCAGAAAACCATGATTGCTGAAGGTTGGTCTTAGTAAAGAATGAAGACATGGAGTACCTTCAACTTTTTCATGGTCTTTGTTTCCAGCCTTCCCTACAAAGGTCTTCTCTTTTTTTCCCTAATAAAAGAGCAGGTTAGGAAATTTGATGTTCATAGTTTGGAAGTTTGTAAACCTAAAATTGGAAATCGTGGAGGTGTTTTAGTAATGTCATACTATGCAGTCATTTCTAAAACAGATATGTTTGAGAAATGTAAACATCCTAGATTACTCTGAGGGTATATTATTTCTAACTCTTGATTAAAAGAAAAGTAATTATTTATGAGGTAGCTCCTGAATTATGTAAGAAAGAATCAAAGTAAAATCCATATTGATCTTCCCAATATAGTTATGTTTCTATTGCAACTGTAAGGAAAGAGCCATTTCTGATATTGAGCTAGAATTCAAAGGAAACATCAGAAAAAAATTTTAATAAAACTGTTAGAACCTGTACATTGCCTTAACAGGCAAATTAAATTTTGAAGCAAAACTCTTCTATTGCTGTTATATAAACAACACAAAATCCATCAGGAAATGATAAAACTTTATAATGCTAATCATATAAGTCAAAACTTAAAGAAGATTAGAGCTTAGCAAGAAGGATTTTTTTTTTCCCTTTTTTTTTTTTTTACAGAAAGGAGAATTTTTGAAGAAGACAAAGACAAAAAAAAAAAAAAGTATAGAGGACAGTTTTATTTTTTACCTTATTATTTGTGTACCATTTAATTTCAAGAGTCATTGGCTTTGGAACCATTCATAAACCATAGCTTTTTGGCTTTCTCTATTGTTTTCTTAAAGAGATGACCAACTGTACTTTTGTTGAGTTTCTTTTATATAGACTGAAATCCATGAGACATAAAGACTTATGATTTCAAATACAGTATGTATATGGTGTATATGTAGCTCTGTACTGTCCTTCTGACCCTCAAGTATATCATCCACTTTTGTGTCATTATCATAGAACTCGAGGGTACACCCTGCCCATTCATTATCATAAATGTAGATGTTAAACAGGACAGAATCCAGTTTTGCCCCCATGGGATAAACTTTTAGTTACTGGCCTCCAACTAGTTAACCACCTTCTGGTCTTTGCCTTTCAGACCATTTTCAGCTCATCTCACTGCCTGCTCTGTTTCTATCTCCAGAGCTCAGACTGTGCTTAATAAGTCATCTGCTGTCAGTTGCAGTTATGCTCCCAGAGAGCTGCACCAGTGGTTGCAAAACTCAGAGAAATCATAATATTGGGAAAGTAGGTCTATTTTGTCAAGAAAATGCTTAAAAACATGTGCATATCTATTCTGCATAAGGTTCCATCAGAATATAACGTTACAAATGCTTACTTCAAGAGCATTCACACTTCTATGTTTATTTCTTATGAAAATTGAAGGAAACACTTTTTTTTCTCTTAATTTTTTCCAAGACTATTTGTGTTCTCTTGAGAAAAATAAATTGCATATGGAAGTGGTCATGTAATCACAGCTTTGGCAGGGGGTTTGGACTCGATGATCTCTTGAGATCTCTTTCAACCCCTACAGTTTTCTGTAATATCTGATTTTTGTGAATAGAACATGGACAATTAGGGTGGGATTCAATTGCTTCACGGTTGACATCTGGTCCTTGAGTGTCTAAGATATTTACATTGAAGTAGTAGTGTATTTGAAATATCAACAGTTGTTTCATGTGTTTCCAGGGCGACATATGGAAATAAGGAGGGTTAGACGTCAGTTGTTAGGCTTAGGAGAAATACAAATCACAAATGAAAGTATCTGTATGTGTCTCCATGGAGTTACATTCAGGAATCTGTTGCCTGTCTTCTAGCTTCACTTGCCACCACAGAATGTAAGAGGTCTCCTGTAGAATTCTATATCAAATTTGTCAGGGTCACATTGAGGACTTGGGCTTCCATGGGTGTTTTAGATGGCAATAAACATCTTCAGGCACCTAAACTGCAGCGCATGTATTCAGGTGGTCTGGTTGTTACTGTGTTCAGTGGAGTATACAACTGATAACTGTATACAGATTTCTTCATTGTATTCAACTGACCAAACTTAACTGCGTCTTTAGGATGAACTGAACCATGCTACACACTCTAAATTCTCTGAGTAGTGCCTCACTGACTACAGTGAGAACTCAGGCACGTGAAAGCACATAGACATCTTCTATGAGATCTAAAAGCTTTTGCCAAACCCATATGCAACAACAATTCAAAAATAACAATAAACAAAAAACAATCAACAACAACAACAAACAAATAAACAAAACCTCCCAAACCCTGTATTAGTAGGATAATGAACTGGGTAATATCAGTTATGAAGAATGAAGAAAACCTTAGAATCCCAGAGTTGTCACAGTTGGTAAAGGCCTGCAAGATCATCCAGTCCAACAATCAGAAGAATCACTCTCTGTATTTATTTATTTTTTTCCCCAGAAATATTTCAGAACAAAGAACTTTCTTCATATTTTTTTTTTAATAAAAGGAGATAGTATTATGAAAAGTCTTTTGGTATTTACTTTACCCCCTCTACTTAATTAAAATTTTCTACTGGCACAGAACAATATTAGAGCTTGCTAGATAGTTCTTCCTGATCAGTAATAATAAGGACTACAAAATACATTTAAAAGCCCCACAACTAACAACAAACACAGCATCCATTAAAGGTATGTGAATATTTTTGGCCTAAATTTTGTTACATAATATATTTACTACATAGTTTTAGTATCTCAGTACCAAAGTAAAGACTCATCTTCTTGTCAGAAGTCTCTCAAAATATTTCATCCAGTAGTCCCAGTGGACTGTCAAAACTATAACTAGTTTTTATATTTTAAAACTCATAAAACCTTGAGGATTCCTTATAGACATATAAACTTCCAGGAAAGTCTACCATTTGCCCCTCTTTGCAACATGAGACACTTACTGAAGTATGTTTTTGGACAGACAATGTCTAGTAAACAAGATACATTTCAATTATTTAGGCTGGTAAAGTATATCTAAGTAATGGAATTCTACACTGTGTGACATTCAGAGAATTAAATACTCTGTAGCTTTGATATCATAAGCAATCTAACATTTTTTTCCACAACAAATAGAAATCAATTAAAAAAGCAATAATTAATCATACTGGATGAAAAATGACAAAGTTTGTAATGCCTGTTTTATGCATATGTAGATAAATTTATCTAACGAAGTTTGGAATGTAGAATATAGTACTTTATACATCAAGTAATATAATCAGTATAGAGATATACAGTATTTTGAATTAGATAGTGCTGCCATAGAAATATTACAGTGATCTATCTATGGCCACATCTAAGCTTTATTCACGTTGAAGAAGAATGTTGAAATTAACTGGTAATTATGTAAATATATTTTACACACTAAATTATTTTTTCATGTGGTGATATCATCACTTGGAGTATTATGTCCAGTTCTGGGCTCCCTGGTACAAAAATGACAGGGATTTCCTTGAAAGAGTCCAGCTGTGGGTTACAAAGATGATAAAGAACATGGAACACCTCCCTTATGAGGAAAGACAGAGACCTGGGTCTGTTCATCCTTGAAAAAAAAAGAAGACTCAGAGGGGATCTGATCCACGTCTATAAATATCTAAGGAGAAGGAAGCAAAGGGATGAGGCTGAACTCTTCCTAGCGGAGTGTGGTGATAGGACAAGGGGAAATGGCCACAAACTGAAGCATAGGAAGTTCTGCACAAATGTCTGTGGGAGCCTCACAGTAAGGATGACAGCACTGGAACAGGTTGCCCAGAGAGGTTGTGGAGTCTCCTTCTCTGGAGATGTTCAACACCTGTCTGGATGGCTACCTGTGTGACCCATTGTAGGATTCCTACTCTAGCAGAGGGGTTAGATTCAATGATCTCATGAGGTCCCTTCCAACCCCTATGATTCTGTGATTATGTGTTCTTTTTGTATGTTTGTTGTTACTGTTGATTTTTACTCCATACTATCTTTTCTTTCTCAGATGCCCTTAAGCAAGTCCTCCCTCAGTGCTGAAATCTGTTAGTTATCAGGTATTGATAATATGTGATTTATGTTTATAGTCTTGAGATCTGCTGCATGTCAGTATTTTCAAGACCTTGAAAATCAAATTATATTTATACTCTTGGAGGCCTCAGCTGCAGTATTCAGTGAAGAAAAATGATGAACAAATACTGAATGAATATGGTGCTGTACATGAAAATTTTGATTAAATAGAGAAATACTAGCTAGACTAGCTAAACAGAATAGTGAGCCAGTCAGACTGTGACACATTAAGACTGTGAGAGCATAATGCTCAGAAAACTTCTTTTAGTGTCATGTTGATTCATGCTGGAGTGGACATAATGCACAAACAAAGTTTGACAGAAATTTCTTCTTAAATGTTCTCATCTTAAAACAAGTAATTGTAAAATGTAAAGATATACATCAGTCTCAATTATTTTACCTGGATCAAGACATAATTAGTAAAAAGTTAATCTAAAAAATTGCCATTATGCATTCAGTGGATATATAGGAGTAAAAATAAAAGGTAGAAAGATATCTAACCTAGCAGCACAATACCAAAAACATAACCATGTAAAAATAGACATTAGAAGAAACAACCAAAAGGATGAAATTCTTGCAAGATATAATGTTTTTCTTGAGACTGTTACAACTATATACCAGTTATAGTCTAAGAGGATATTCATTATTTATATATATATATATATATATAATTAAATTAAACCTATAAATTAAATATTTAAGAAAGAAAAAATAAATACAAATGATAAAATGCTGCAAATTAAAATGCAAATTGTCTTGTACTACAAGAACTGAAGTAAGTCTTTGGGAAACATCTTGATCTAGGAAAATATTCAAACCTCTTCTTGATCTATTCACTCATGAAACAAGAGGCCTTCTGAATGTTCTTCATAACCAGAGATGGCATTAGGATTGTCTTCAGGTAAAATGTGCACAAAGGTGACAAAACCAAAAGCAATTAATTGGAATCACTCAGAAGACTAATCAATTTTATTTATTCCTTTATCTATCTATCTATCTATCTATCTATCTATCTATCTATCTATCTATCTATCTATCTATCTATCTATTTATTTATTGTGTGTAATGGAAGTAAATGCTTATGAACTGTCTCAAATAAAATGTTAGTAAAAAGAGTTTTCAAACACACTGACAAAATGAATAGCAGCAGAATTCCTAGAACAGATGGTATTCACTTCAAATTCTAAAGAAAACGAAGTATGAAAGTGCTGAGCTGTTAACTATACTGTGCAATTTATCCTTTGGAATGGAATTTATACTAGAGGAATTGAAAACAGCAAGTGTGATACAATTTTTTAAAAAGAGATTTAGAGTACTATGCAATGAAAAGCTTATATCTGCACTCAACAGACTGTTATGCCTATGATTAAGAATAAATGGGTAAATATGGTATAACAGGAGGTCAACACAGGTTCTTTAAGGAATCATGATTCTGCATAAACAAGATGATAAAGAAAGATAACTGATATTGGTTTGAAAATCTTGCAAATCACTTGGTTTTGCAAAATAGTTTCGATAAGGCCCCCATCCTATTTTATAAATAGTATGCCAGAGGACAAGGGGAAAAAAATATCTTCCCATAACTGCTATTAAATGATTAAAGAATTTAAAAAAATAGTTGGAAAATACGGTTACTTTCACTGTTTCTGAGAGGTCCACAGGAATCTATGTTATTCATAAATTATTTGGAATTACAGTACCAAATTTATTGACACAAAATTTTTTAAGATAAATTTATAAAAGAGAGAAGAGGTTCTTTCTAAAATATGTATATGTATATCTGATGGTGAGATTAAGACCCAACAGGTCAAATGTTAGCCCAACCAGTTTATTACAAATCCTAATTGTTTAGGAATGTGGGGAAGGGTAGATGGATGATAGAAAAGAGGAAATAAAAAGCAAGGAGTCTTGCTAGAAAGCAAAAGAGTGAGAATCACCACCAGCGAGTGCGTCCAGCGAAGTTTTTAGTTTAGGTGCTGATCTCCTGTAGCGTCCTGATGGGTCGTTGGAGAATGTGTTGTTTGGTTGACAATGATGACTTCTTTTTTCTTCCTTTTTTCTCTCTCTTCTTTTCTCTCTCTCTATCTCCTAAATTCTTTATGAAGGTATAACTTAAAAGTCCAAGGTGGTCGAGTAAGCTCTTTTCGGAGAAGCAGCTCTTGTCTTTTTTGGATCTCCACAGGTACTATTTTGTTCCCATTTTCCATGCCTTGCCAATGGATAAGAAAGGGCTAGGGAAATGCCAAATTGTATATTGCCTTCACAGGATACAACGGTATAATTCCCCAAACTTCAGTACTGGTTATCCAGTCACGGGCCAGATCTTCTGCCAGTAAACACTCCTGAACAAACACCTCCAAAGTACTTTCACTGTACACAAAGGGTTGTTGGCTATGTAACACCCATCTAGATAATTTGCAGTTGTCAGCTAAAGTCTTATCACTGGAAAGGCCTTACGAAGAAAGCTTTGAGTGAAAGAAAAAGAAAATCAGTTTTTTGTCTTTCACACCATCCCAGGAGGCATTCAAGGCAAGGCTGGATGTGGCTCTGGGCAGCCTGGTATAGTGGTTGACTATCCTGCCCATGGCAGGAGGTTGAAACTAGATGAACTGTGAGCTCCTTTTCATCCCAGGCCATTCTATGATTTTGTGATTCTGTGATTCTATGATTTTTCATGTAATATGCTGAACAGTAAGAACAGCTTAAGTATATTCTACTTTATATGGGAATCATCAGCTAAGACAAGAAGAGCCAATATATAACAAAATGCTGTAAAGGTGACAAGTACAATAGAAAAGGTGAAAAATCAAGTAATTCCATTGTCCTATATACTGGTACATAAATGAAAATCCAGGACAAACAAGGAGGAGGATGATCCTAATGCTCAGAGGATGAAGAAAGGCCTCATCTACGACTAGGATGTGAAAGGGGAAAAAAATATCATTGTGACTCTATAAATCCATTATTAACTCCAAAATTAAGTTAATGAGCTGGATATGAGAAACCTAAAGAGAATGGAATGCTTTTAGAAGCATCTTTCCAGTATCAATTATAAACATATTCAATTGTGAGTACCTGAGAAGAGATGAGTGAGAAAAGCAAAAACAGAAATCTCACTGTGGATCAAGAAAAGGAATATTCCATCCTTCACCAGAAAGCAACAAACACTTTTAAAATTAGTCATTACATATGCAGTGGTAACAATGTAACGTAAGTAATTAAATTTTTCTGACTTTTTTAGAAAACTTTTCTGTTTTAATGAACACATAATTTAAAATGAATAATCAAGATTTTAAAAATTTATTAAGGGATGAAATTAACAGCATGAAAAGTATGAAAACTTTGCGTGTAGCATGTATTCTCAGCACAGAATGAAACAGTATATGTCAAATACATCAAAATGCAGACAACACTTGTACCTATCAGACAAGACTGTGCTTATACCAATCATTAAAAATCTGTTAAAAGTCATTAAGAATCTGTTGCACTTCAGTGAGAGAGGATCCATGGAGAAAAAGTAGCTATATTCTATATTAACTTCAAAGTCTGGAGAAAACCTGTTACCATCATCTGCTAATATCTCATATTCTGTCTGGTACGTCTAGCACTTCTTTTTCCACTCTGATTGCCTAAAATCAACTGAGATTACTTCTCATGTTTTCTTGGGCATCTAATCACCTAAAATTATAAACTGTGATTTAAAGGGACCTCACACTCAGTTCTACAAATAACTCAGCTTGTGGGAGGTATAAAATTGAAATGGAAAAGTCTGCAAAATATAGTATTCATAAACTCACAGGAATCATTAGGAGATTTGGGATTTGGGTTTACTGTCACACTATCTGCACACCCATTAACATCTTCAGAATTATCTTTGACTTACATAAGGAAGATGCAAATCAGGCCTTTAATTCATGTTACAATTTTTACTGCTCTCTTCAGAAAACTGAATTAGTTTAAAACTAAACTTTAAATTTCCATTTCAACATAAATTAAATGTAAGTTAATTCTTTTCTTTTAATTTTAAAATTTTTCCAGAGTGAGGTAAATGCACAGTACAGAATAGGAGAAAGTGAAAAGAATAGGCTCTTTAATATTAATTCCTTAATATAATTTGTTCACTAGTTTCTCCTTAGCATCTTAATGCCCTATTTTTTCCCTGACTAACTGTGACACAGGGTTTTAATAAAAACTGGGCACAGTTAGTTGTGCCCAGATATTATGCAATAGTTTCATAAAAATAAAGGCATATTTTTGAAGTCTAAGCTCAGTTGTAAAATTTATTCTCAGTGTTAGCAGCTAGACTTATCATTGGGAATTAACTGCTATAAACTTGAGAGACAGTGCAATTTAATAGAGACAGGTACAGTGCCTATTACTTAGAATGCCCTGAATATTTCTGTGACCTTGGATCTCACAAGATCTTCCTTATTGATTTCAATTTAGAAATAGTGCCAGACATTACATTCTGACTTTCTGCGTGGTCAAGAGTGCTAGCAATAAGCAGCACTTGCATAGAGTTTTAAAATATTTGCTTTTTTAAAATGTGTATTGAATTAATCATGTAGAATATGAAAGACCTACAGCAGCAAGTACTGGTCCAGTTTATTTATTTGTATGGACAATCTCCCTGTACTATTCTAGGGTAACAAAAAAATCAAACTTGTTTTTATTCTATGCACTGGAGAAAAATAAATGGAGGCACTTAGTAGACAATGTAAACATTATTCCAGAGAAATACCAAGGAGTTTTCCATGAGCAGATTATCTTCACATACATTTATTGGCACAAATATCTCAAATGAACTGAGTGTCATTTGTAACTCTTACATTTTCAGAGTGTTTACAGTCTGTCTAAACAAGCTGCATTTTGGCTAGTGACTGTCTCAGGAGCAGAATTGTCTAGAGAAAGACAGCTCTGAAATTAAAACAATGTGGACCAGCAGCATGGGACAATGAAATATTGTAATGAAATGAAAGTACACTTACAGCCTGGTATTCTCATGAAAAGAAAACAGAATATATCTGGAGGACAAATCATGAAAGAAATCAAGATTTCTTATTCCCCCCCTTAAGTCAGCTACACTTCTAAACACATTCACATTTCAAGAAACATGGACAAATTGGTGAAAATTTTGTTGTCTAAGGCTTTTGTTCTGTTATCTGGATAATTACTACAACATGTAACACAAATACTAAGTAGAAAAATAGGAATACCTGGACCTTTGTCTTCAGGATGCATTCTGCAATAAATATAAAAATGCGGTCATTTCTATGTCGTGCAAACACACTTTTGTATTATCAACAGATCCAATCCTTTTGTGTTATTGACAGTAAGAATAAGGTAGTCTTCCCATTCCTATTAGAACTGTAGAAGCTTAACAACTCTCACATCATAACTGAGTCTCTGTCTCATTTATCAGCAATGGAGTTATTAAATGATGAATACAGCCTCAAATTACTCGTCCATGTTGCAACAAAGGGCAGAATCTGGGAAGTTTACACATAGTTATAGGGTAATGTCAGCACTAAAATTATCTTATCGTATTGAATGATGTAGAAGGAACTACTGAATCTTCAGTTTGTATACTGGAATTCGAAATGACAATATTTGAGAAGAACTTCTAACTTGTGATACAAGTGAAAATGAAGGCAACAGGATCATCTGTCCCTACACCAATTAATGACAGTTTTATTGAGAAATTGGACTGTTTGAACACCAAGTAGTGAGGTAGACATTGAGGTAGAAATTCATTTTTATTTTAATGCTTGACCTAGACCATAGTTATTTAGATTATTATATATTTTTTACTGTGCTAAATCTATGATAAAAGATATTTTCATTATTTATTAAACACATTTTCCATTGACTTAAAAAGAAAAAAAACCCAAACAGATCTCTAAAAAAATGTGTATCCTGTATGATCAGAAGCTCTTTCCTGTACTTGACTATGCTTTTTTTGCTATGTAATGTATGTAACAGAATGATAATGATTACAAACTCACATAAACCTTAATAAAGTCTAAAATTTGAAATATTTCACTTCAAACTTTTTCCAAGGAAGGAAGATAATTTTCATCCTTAATTTCAGGAACTTAGAAGCAGAGTCTTCTAAAATTAAATACAATTCATCTGAAGATTTTTATTTTTATTTATTATTTCTGCATATCTTTATCCTTCAGATTGCACTTTCATAAATACTTCTAGTATATTTGCATACAGTATGTTATGTCAAAATTTTCAAGACAGAAATATTAAGGATTGTTGTGGAGTCCACAGAAAGTATTCAAAATGAAAATTTGAAGTTTTTACACGGTCGTTATAAATTTTCTATGTATCACATCAAACTCTATCAGAACTAAAAACAAGAAACAAAAATAAACAACAAACTTATTGCAAAGACTGGTGAGAGTTCAGTGCTTTCAATTCAGACACTTTTGTTAATTTTTCCCTAATATCAGTAAATTTCAATTACATCTTATCAACAATATGTTCTCCTAAATTGATAACTTTTCATCATCTGTGATTTGATTTATCAGAAATTTCTTTTCACAAATGAAAAAACAAGTAACTGCTGTAACCAAAACAAAGAAACACAAGAATGGAGAAGAAAATATACTTTTCCTGTGTAACACATGATTCTCAAGCCAAAGCAAAACAAATTAAATTCAGTCTCATTTATTTGCAGGAAAAATGGGAGAATAAAACTGTATTTGCCCAGTTTCGTTTGAGTTATGCTTCAGTGGTTATATTCTAGTATGTGCACAAAGCCAGACAGAGAGATTAGTTTTACTAAGAGTAGCCCTGTTTCCCTCTGATACTCTGAGAGGGTTATCAGTGTTAGACAGTCACCTGACATAGATTATGACTTCACCTAGAGTGTCAAACCATTAAATTTGTGTTTTGCGTCACCTTTTTTTTTTCTTTTTCTTATCATATCAGTAAGTGGTTTGTATCTCTCTGTCTTTAATCTGAAATGTAGCTGGCAAGTGATGGAAGAAGATGAAATTTCACATCTCTTACCTCACTAATTATGATCATATCAGGGCCTAAATTATCATTGTTAACCTTTTGTTACAATGAAGTAACCATGCAGCAACAGAGAGAGCATGTTGACTGCCCAGTTTTCAAATTACTGGCAAAAAATATTCTTTATATATTTATTAGCACATAAAATATTATTAATATGTAAGAAATAAAAATGGCCATTCAGTATTCAAACAGGTTTGGAAACTAAAATAATGTGTTAATTTTTGACTTTTAAAATGTTGTTTAGAACAACTTACCCAGTTTTTCCAGTTCTTTTTCCTGTGTTCTATAGAAACTGCATATGGACCAGGACACTTATTTGATAAACTGATAAGTGTAAATCATTTGCTTTTCCTTATTTATTTTTTAATTTTACTATAACAGATTTTTATTTGTATCACGCTATAAACGTATAATAATAAATCAAAGAGAAAAACAAGAAAAAAAACTATCTCAATAATTAATTATGGTAAGGATAACACTTCATTCTGTAATACTGCAATAGCAAAAGTATGATTTCCTTAGTTTTCCCTCATTCTAAAATGTCCCAACTTTAAGGATTCTTAAAAAACAAAAACAAAACAAACAAAAAACAAACAAACAAACAAACAAAACAAAACAAAACAAAACAAAACAAAATGGTGCAGAGGGCCAGGGGAATTACAGAAAAAATCTATCCATTCTATTTTTCTCATCTGTTCTGGCCAGTACATCAGAATGCACTTAAGAGCCAAACCATCAACATGTCGAAGCCAAACTGATAGATATGATGAATAATGAGAAGACAAAGTTATTTGCAGGGATGTGTGAAAAACCTGTAGGGATTGTAGTATTAGGACAAAAAGGAAGATAAGGGTGTCAAAAGATAATAGAGGCATTGAGGGAATTATCTGGGAAAAAAAATGTAGAGGCGGGATGACAGAAGTGATATGGGACATAAATCTATGGAAAACCAGTTATTCCATCATTAGCATTCGTTTAATTTCATGCTTATTATTTGCATTTCGGCTGCATAATTACTTAAATAATCTACCAGAATCTACTTCACTTTTAATTCATTCAGATTTAGGAGCACATTTAGTAAATCTATTCAGACAGATTCAACTGATAAACATTATTTTCTTTACAATGGATTAGTAAGTAAGTAAAATAAATAAATAACATAAATAAATAAAACTGAAATAAAGTAAAACAAAATGCACAATCATCACTTATCATTATTATTTCATATTTTTGTCTATATTATAAATTGTTGACTATTCTTTATATATGATATTAACAAACCTTATAAATCAGCTATCCAAAGTTCATTCCTTCCTGATTGCCATCTTTTCTTTCCTCTTAAATCCCTCCTATTCTCATGCACCAACCTAGAAGGAATACAACTAGTCTTACAGAAAATAAAACACATTAATATAAAGATAAATGCAAAGTTATCTAGTATAATTGGTGGAATCAAGTGAAAATGATCTTTTACTCTGTATATAGCTGGAAAATATATTAAAAATTTTTCAGATAGATTTTATTACTTAATTAATTTTTAAAATGTCAGTAAATTGAATTGCTAGTGAGTAAGAAAAGTGGATGACACTTTAAAACTATATGAAATAGGTAAAATAATTAACTTACGGATTAATTCTCTCATAGTCAAAATGTCAGACAGGTCTTATGTGCCAGCAGAGATCTGATTCAGTCAAATCTGTATAAAAGATGCACTTGTAATGTACAGTGAATCTTTCAGATGTACATGATAACCTTTAAGTACTATGTTATATCATGCCATTAATAATATAATCAAGAGAAAATTCCCTACTCTGTTGACATTCTTGGCAGTTCAGTTAAAAGGTAATATGAGAGTGGTCTGTATTTTTGAATTCTGAGATCTGATGAACTATATACTTCCCAAGAAAAGTTTTCTAACAGAAATAATAATGTAAATAAAACAAATATTTTGGATAATTAAGCATAAGTATATTAGTCTTAGTCTTCATTATTTAAAATGACCAGATAAGTAGCTGATTCTGGATCACTGAGAAAATATAAATGAAGGCTGGACCCAGAAACAGGACTAATAGAAGGATAAGTGTAAATAAAAGGAAATTTTTAAGGTAAAGGAATATTTTTTTCCTGTTATTTTATGTTATTAATATGAGAAGAAAATAAAAATTAATACTCATATGCTGTACTTGCATATTCTTGCCTATGCATAAAATGTGCACATGTAAACAGGTATGTTTATATTTATATAAGCACTCATATGTAAAAAAGTTCAAAAAAGTTAACCAGAGAATGATGTGGATGGACTTGATGCTTTATATAGGAGAAAAATTAAAAAAAAATTAATTCCCTAAAGAGATTATTCTAACTGCAGGAGAATAGGCTGTGTGGGTGGGTAACCTGAACCAATGAAAATCAGAACAGGAAATCATAACCTTTTCAAAAAACAGTAGAAAGTCAGATACCCTATCTTCAAGTGACTGTATAGTGAAGGATGTCTTTGCAATCAAATACAGAAATATTTCTTGTTTTGCAGAGACCTCTGAAATTACAGAGACTACTATACTTAAAGAACTTCCAATGACTAGCAGGTCTATAAAGTATATAATTACCAGGAAAAAAAAAAAAACCTAGAAGAATAAATTACATGAGTGTCAGAAGAAATCTTTTTGCCTATTTTTTCTGCTTTGATAGGGATTTTTTTAATATATTATGACATTAAAAAATGCAAAGAAAAAAAAACAGAAGACTTTTTTGTTGTTATTTAAAAAGATACTCCTTACATAGAAAAATTACAAGCTGTGCGATAAAATGCTATCTTAGCAAAATATCAGACTGATTAAAAATACCAGAGGAACAGAACATTGTTTCATAAGGGCCTTTTTTCCATGTGGATTGTTAGTGTGGGAGAAAATCCTTGTAATTCTTTGCAGTGCTCCCACACATACACCTACACATATCATCACTTGACTTTCAAACTAACAATAGAAGCGTTAGTAGAGCTATCACCATCTGCAGAATGAACTGTGCATTTTTAAGGCTGCAATAGTCTGAGACATTAGCAGTCATCATCATATAAAGGTAAAATGAGGAACCATGTAGAAGCCAGTTAATAGATGTTTCTTAAGATTTCGCCACATAATACTGTTTTCTCCAAATAAATGAGATCATCCACCTAATATTGGTGAGAGCAAGGAAGTATACGACTGCAGAAATCTCAACACTCACACAGGTAACTTGGTTTGCTCCAAATTTCAGTGACCTTGGAGAAAATCATAGAGTGATCAACCAGTGATAACTGCAAACAAAATTATGGAGATAAGAACTTCAGTTCTGTAAAGGATTCCTGTATTTATTATTATTATTATTTTAAATTAGTAATTCCGACCAATCTACTGTCTGCTACTCAGAAATGAAGACTACACATTTCATTCTTTCTCTAAGGAGCTGTGTCCTCTGGATATTTTGGGAAAACAAAAAAAAAGTATGTATTCACAGTTTGAATTCTCTAGATATATAAAAAATTATCATCCAGAAGGATGAAAGCTCTATTGGCCAGGTTGCAAGATTACTGGTATGGTAAGAACATAGGCTACTTTTTTCCTTTCTAAATTGAAACCAACAACAAATCCTCAGAGGAAATAAATATTGTCAAAATATTAGAAACATGCAGGAAAAGTTATGTTCTGAAGACTATGAAGAAGTTTGCATGGGAAAAAAAGTCAAGAAACAGCATGAGGAAGACAAAAATCAAGACACAGAGTAGCAAAGCTGGAACATAAACTGGTGTCCTGAATTCTGAAGGTGCCCTAAAGATCAGCAGCAGAACTGAATAGCAGAAGGAGTAAGAGAGGAAGGGAGAAGCAGATAGGCCTGTGCTTCCAGCTTCTTTCTCTAACAACTATTTATTGTGTCACTCAAGATTTAACATTTAGGGATGGACTTGAATAACAGTTGTATAGATCCTTTCCAGTGACCTGAGATTTCACTCTATTTAACATATGTATGTCATGAAGAAAAATAAACATGACATAGTCTTTTAGAACTGTGTAATCTCTAGAACATTATCCCAGCATCCTATATAGTAAATAATCAATAGAAAATCTGGGGAAAATCTGAGGGGTATCATCTACTTTATTCAAGATGAGTTTCTGAGGATGTTCCATATTGCTCCAGATAGTTTTGGTTTTGTGTGATATAGAATTTTGGGGTACTATAATGCAGAGGATGTTCTGTACTACAGATGTTTTTGTAAAAGTATTACTCTGAGCATTTCAATAGAGATGTTAGAGATGTAATTCATTCTGCCTGAATCCAAACTACATTTGTTTATAAATTCTGTATCAGGGAACAGCGGGACATAATGTTTTTGGCAGAGCAAAATGGTGTGGGTGAGTGATTTTTGTCCTAGGAGCATGTGTGTTTCTCTTCCACTACGAATGTAGCACTGAGAGTTGCCATGTATTTCATTCACAGCCCAGCAGGTCAGGATAATGGGTGTGACTGTCCAAAATATTTGAATTTAATTGAGTGTATAAATAAATTGAAATACTCCATTTTCTAATAATACTCCCCTAAACAGTCTTTTGGATGTATTAGTTTTATCATGCTAATTTAGAAGTAAAGCATTTTGGTGATGGAAAGTACTAAGGTGAAAAAAATCTGTGGAGTTCAGGACTTTCAGATATGATAGGCAGTAAAGAAGGCCTTAGTTTGTACTCAGTGCCATTTCTGCAATTTGTCATTTTAAGTAATTTGTTACTTTCTTCCATTTTTCCTCTCTTCCTTTCTTTCTTCCTTTCTGTAATGGTTCAACTCAACAGGTAGCTAAGCACCACAAAATTGACTGCTCACCACCCCATCCCAGTGCAATGAGGGGGAGTAACGAGAAAAAAAAGCAACAAAGTATAACTTGTGAATTGAGATAAACTATTTACTAAAATAGAAAAGGAAGGGGAAAAAGAATGATAGTAATGATAATAAATATATATATACGTATATAATTAATAATAAAGTTGAAAAAAAAACCGACGAATTAACTTGACTTGTCAATGAGTTATATCAGGCAGATATTCCCTTTTTATACAGTACTGGGTGCATGGGGATCACTCACCAAACACGCACACCGAAGAGAGAAACAACTACATATTTAAAGGCATAGCACATACATATTCATTACACTCCAGGGACACGGACAGAAATTCCAAGGAATGATTAACATATCTGGTGGTCGTGGGATTAAAGCTAATAGTCATTTTCATTGAAAATTTCCAAGATTTGAAGCCCCCACTGGTTCTCACTGATGTTATGTTGTGCTGAGGCATCTGTTTTGCCATTTTATCTACAAAAACAGGACATCTATTCTACTTCCTTATCTTCACTTGACAAGTTTTGTGGCCTCCATGTTTTGTTCTTGAGCTTGCATTTATGCACGCCTCCTGTCCTTCAGCTTATATCGGCTCAAGTTGTTCTCATAATATTCTCATAATTTAATCCCCTCTTTTTAATGTCCTAGGCAAATTCTTTTGTCTGCAGTACCCTGTTGTCCATTCTTGAAGAATTTTCCTGTTTCCACCTAGTGGTTCATACAATGTCTCTTCTGGGTAGCATAATCATCTAGGACTTTGCAGCAGCACTAGAGTGAGCATTGTACAAGTATGCAACTCTATACTGTAAAGATAATTAGTACAACTATTGTTACAAACAGTTGCTTTAGCCAAGTTAGGAAGCCAGCTAGTGAGTTTATTTCATTTGTCTGTAAACCCAAATGAAGTAACATACTGGGCTACCAGATGTAATAGGCTACTCTTTTCCCAGATTGCTTGTATATCTGTCCCTACCTCTTTTTTTTTCTTATTGATATAGTCACAATAACTAGTATTAATTAGTGCACATACACCTCCTTTAGCTGCTATTATGTCTAGGACTACTTGGTTCTGTAACAATACCTTGCTTAGGGATGAAACTTCTACTTGCAGATTTTCTAGGGCTCTTGCTGTCACATTCTCTATTAGTTCCATGGTGGCTGAAATATTGACAGTCGCCTTCTTCAATTTGCTAACCCTAGGGGAGGGTATATACCACCTCACTTAACTTTTGGAAAGCTGTTGGTCTTTCAATTAATGGATTCCTAACACTTTTCTTCCAGTGAATCACCTGAAAAACTCTTAATATATATCCAGTACCCAGATATAAATGTCTCTCACTACATAGTTTAGTCCAAGTTGTAGTACAGCCATGATTTTTGTTTTCTTCAAATTTCATAAGGAAAACTGACAGCTTTAAATAACAAAAATATCTAAACCAGAAAAAGAAAACATTAAAATAATATTCAGATTGCTATCTCTCAGTTTGAAAAATGCATGATCATCTAGCATACTGAGACTTTAATGATAGGAATTATGTTTGAAGAGAATAAAGTTCTGCAGTTAAAAATAATTTCTGAAGTAATGTAACATCACTGCAGAAAAACAACACTGTCTTTTACAACTGATTAGAAGCTTTATTTTCAGATTAACTAGTAAGTATCACTATCTAGATTTAGAGTTAGGGTTTGGAGAGGAAGCACAGACTCCCCTTGTGAATGGGGTTCTAAAAGGGCTACCAAAGGAAGTTGAGGCTACTATGAGTCTTCCATTGTGAGTACTTGTTTGGGGAAGCCCTAGTTGCTGGTTTAAAGACAATCGATGAATAACTCCTCATCTGGAAAGGGTGGTTGTTTCCTCAGCTAAATTACATTTTGTTTCAGTGATTCCAAAATGGCTCAGAAATGGAATTGAAGGAACAGAGATTTGTGGTTTACGTTTCATAAAAATACTTGTTTGGATATATATATATATTTAATTTTCTTTGTACTTTTATTTGCATGTCAATGTATTTATAATTTCACATACTGAGCTAAAGCAGGAACTGCTGTTAGCAGCACTTGCTTTTAATGCTGTTTATTTGAGCCTGTTCACGTGAACAGGAAATTCAGATACATAAGAGAAGACCTAATTTTGTGAATTTATTACTAGAGAACTACACATTTATGTATACTAGATCCTAATTTTCATGTGCCTTTTGCACAATAATCAGTCATTAAAGTAAAACCAATAAGCGAGTGTTAATTTGAACAACTGTATGATGTCATATAGCTGTTTATTCAGTTCATAAATTACCTGATATAAAACAAGCAACAAAAACAAAAGCAGCAACTTGTTACTTAGTGTCTTTATGTTAAAAAATAAGCTTTATATTTGTACTTCTAGCTTTGTATTTCTTCTTACCCTTGCCAAGAGCACAGAGTCACAAGAAATTTCCACAATCACAAGTGACTGTGCACAGTACTGGTCGTTAAAAAGTAAAGCTCATTATGCCTGCTAGGTAATCTGAGTTCCAGAATTCATTATTGTCTTCCACAAGTTAATTTAATCTAACAAAGTATACTGATGTTTTTGGAAAAGCCTCTTATAATTTAGAAAAGCCTCTGTTGTCATGTAAGACCCTTGATATTTTAATCTAGGTGATTTTTTTTCCTTCCCATAATCTTCTCACTTACAAAAGAAAATGTGACAGATTCAACTATAGCACACATTTGGAAGGTAAGTGTACATAAGTAAGCAGGTTTCATCATCTTGGCAAATGCTTCTGTGTTTATATGGTTTATCCCTAGTGCTGTTCAAGAAGCGTTTAGATGAGGTGCTAAGGGATTTGATTTAGTAGTTGGGTAGGGATAGTGATAGAAGGATGGTTGGACTAGATGATCTTGTAGGTCCTTTCCAACCTTATGAACCTATGAAATATTTGAAAGTGCTATTGAATTTTGCTCAGTTTTTCAAACTCAGTTTGCAAAGAGAATTTATTATATCTGTTTTCACCAAAAAATATTACAGTGTATTTGGAATATCATAAAAGGATGGACAGGTAGGACTGTGGTAGGAATTTAAACATTTATATTTATAAATTTGTTATAAAAAACCCGAACATTCTAGCATATCTCTGTAAAATCCATTTGTGATCATTAATAAGTCACGTCATTGGCCTAACACTGATTTATTTTGCTCTGAGTAATAGATAAATATAACTTTTCTCAAATTTCTGTAACATATAAATGTGAATAAGTTAGCAAAGCAATTTTTACAATGAAATATTTGCAATATAAATTCTGAAGCATAGGAAGAGACAGGGAAATTCTGTTCTACATACTTCAGTTCATGGAAGCTTGTTTTTAAAGAAGTAGTATAGTTTTATTCTTATAAGATGAGTATTGTTTGAAAATGAAGTCTGAATGTCCTTTTAAAATATTTGTCAAACATTTGAAAAATGCAATAATAAAACTATTTTTTATGGAAAATGCATTTCATATCTTCCCTCTATTAATTAAATCATGTACAAATACGAAGTTTTCAAGATCTGTTAATAAACTGAGGAGATAAGTTTGGCATAACAAACATTTGCTTCCTTAAATTATTTGCCATTGTATAAGGACTGGCATTTAGAAAAATATATGTGACTATGCAATATGAGGTGCAGTCAGTATGAGATGCGTAGATGCAGAGTGATCAGATAGTTAGAGGTCTGTGTCATGATATATGATAGTATAATGAAATTAATTATTCTGCTATACAGCTGCTTCTGAATAAAGATGCCTCTGCTTTATGTTATAAACTCAAATATACCATCTGTAATATAATTACATTAATAAAGGAATAGCGCATCTTTGAAGACACAGTGAGGAACCACGAGACTGCATAAATTGCAGAAATGACCTTTAAGGCAATGCTTTAAAAACTATATCTCTCTTAATGCAATCTTTCTTGCTAGGGTTACCTGGACATCGACTTTATAAGAGTCTTTTGGGATATGCAAGTCTCATCTTCTCGAGTTAATGCCTAAAAATAACATAATTGAATCAAGTGTTTTTATTTTCTCCTCTGCCAAGGGGACTTATACTTGGCTACCTTTTATTAGACCTGCTGCAGTTTTGAAATGTGGAAACTGTTATCAGACCTGCATATACTAAATCATTTACAAATAGAGCACTAGAGATGATGCATATCTCCAAATCACTGTCCTGTTAAAATTTACAGATTAATATTTAAGCAACATATGAACTTAAGCTATCAACAGACACATTAAGTATTGTAGATTTGTTATGTGGTTTCTCTGAAATTTTCTTGTGGATTTGTAACCCAATCCACATTGGAACAGCCATTAAATTTTATTATTAGTTATTCAAGCTTTTGTATAACACAAAGGAGAATAGAGACACTACCTTGTCAAGTAGAATAGAATTGTTGGATAGCCAGTTGCATTCTCTGCATAGCTGACAGGGCTGAAGGCACCTAGTTAGTTCAAAGCAGTGTTGATTATGCATTTTTATACAAGAAAAAAGTTGAACAAGCAGAAAAATACATTTGAAGGAAAGTCTTGCATGTACCATGCCAGAATATTATGAAAAAAAATACAATGCAACATGGCTTTAAAAGAGTAAAGAGGAGCAAATTATTATCTCAAGATATTTTTGATGAACTACTTACATTCTGACTGACACCAGCCTATGAGGCATACTGATGGTACAATAAGTTTTATTACAAAGGAATGTGGAAGATTCTTTGAACAAAGCTTCTGTCCTTTATTTCTTGCAGATGGAATGTGAAAAAAGAGTCAAACCAAGATTCGCAACAGTTGATTTTTCATAAAGAAATATCATGCACAATGTCCTGGTTCTCTCTTGTTTCTTTTCTGTTGCTGATGGTTCTCTGACATTGCCAGATGCAGCTTCCATCTCATCTTACCACATCCTCAGGAAAACTTACAAATTAGAAATTATAAAAAAAACAGTATTCTTTTTAAACTTAATTTAACTGAATTAAGTAAAATTTAAATAAAGCAGCAGACATGCAAGATACCTGCAAAGAAGTTCAACAATTTTCATGCCCAGTCACACTTAGCCCTAGTATAGTCAAAAGTTATATTATTGGGCATTGAGCACTGAGACATGTACTGGTATGAAGAATTCAATGCCTCAGTTTATGATCAGATATCAGTATGAAATATATTCCTAATAACTCCTGAAATCTTAGTCTGGGGATATTTTGAATTTTCTGATGGGCATTTGTAACATTTAATTTTTGTTTTTACAGTTTACATATTCTGCATACCATGTTAAATGACTAAACGGTTGTTAAATTCAGTTACATTATAAAAATGGTAGAGAGAACACATTATAGTAATAATTTATTGCAGTGATTTTGTTTTTGTCAACAAAATTCAAGAGGATAAATACCTCACCAGGCAATACACTAATACTTTGTGGTTTCAAATATTTATTATGGTAGAAATAGAGAGGACATGATAAGGAGCATGATATTTGTTTTGAAATGTCAAAATTGTTTTGCAAAATATTACTTTGAAAAAGAAAATAAATCAAAACTAAAGAATGTATGATCCATATCAATAGAAAAACAATTTGAAATTCACTGAGTAATTGGTCTATGACAGTCAAAACTGTTCCAAATGACTGTGAAATTCTGAATCAATAAGACTGAATTCATCCATAATCAAAGCCTGAGCTTGCTATAAGGCTTTCCATTCTTCATTATGACTCTGTGCTCTTTATCCCATAAAAATGATCACTATCAGTGAATGCTAGAGCTTTCACAATGAATGTTGTAAGGCCAGGGAAGAGATTTTAACTAGGTCACTCACCTAAAAGGAAATGTAGAAATGACTCTCAATGTGATAGCTTTCATGAAGAATAATGTTTAAAAGTCTGGGAAAGCAATTAAGCATAATAAATTAATATAAGCGTGAAAGTGTTTCTCTGACTTTTTAAAATGGATATGATTTATTCTTTTTTGTTTTCTTCAAATCAAGTATATTAATCATTTTTAAACGTTTCAATCAGTTATTCTATAGAAAATGTATTCAAAGACCTGTTACAGGGAATAAAATGAAATATTTGAAGCTTATCTGATGAGAAATGTCTAAACACAAGATACGAAGCGAAAATATTTAGCCTTTAAATGTGAATTCTGCATTCCATCTTTCTTCTCTAACTTCCTCTTTTTCTTCCTATCTGAGGAATAAATATTTATACTATTTCTACTAGTTTGTCTTCTCCTGTCAGTACAAGGCACGACCAAAACTAACATCAAGTGTCAAGGATGAAGAGTGCTGAAATGTTACTCAACAGTGAATAAACATATTTCAAGAAGAGATGTCACATGTCACTGGGAAAGCATGTGTGGCTTTCACAACATGAACATACTGCAAAGAATAACAGAATAATAACAGTATTTTTCCTGAGATCAGTATTCACAAATAAAAATAGATTAGCAAATGAAACTCTACATAAAGATTTTCCTGGGTTTCATTGTTAACAAATTCCTGCTTTCACTACGCTTCTCTGTGTAGCAGGAAAGGTAAAAATGAATTCACTCTTAGACCTAGTTGGGAAATTACTTTTTTGTTTCCTATGATTATTTTGAAGCTATTTTATTTGATTACTTTTCTTTTTAGAATATGTTTCAATAATCTGAGGGCTGAAAATATGTGGTACTAATGTAGTGTAAGAGTTATACGTGGATAAAATAGTTTATTAAAAAAAGTAAAGATGAAGGCCACATTTCTAGTGGTAGAACAGAAAAATAAGAATATTGGTCTTCCCAGGTTCAACTATTTAGACTACCAGTTACCAGTAGAAGTTAAACATTAATTATAATTGTTCTGTGCATCTGTGATGAAAATCTCTGTCGTAAAAGCTGAGGAAAGGCAAACGCATAGCAGTTAGAAAAATTCACTTTAAGTGACATGATGGAAAAGGTACATGTACTTCAACACAGGAATAGAAACATTAAATCATTTTACACTACTTACTGAGTGGAAGCCGAGAACAAAGTTCTCTGTACTTATGATCTGAAATTTAACCAGCTTGAAAACTCTCCTTACGTATAAGGTATGAAAAAACTATAAGACCAAGAAAATAAACACTGTTGAATACTAGTAGTTTTCTCTCAGTTGTGTCTTTTTTCTAAGTTGCTTTTACAACTCCTTCAAGTTTTTGTGATTGCTTGGAAATACTTATCTATAGCCTAATGTATATGTCTCTGTGGTTAAAAATGCTAAACAGGTTGCAAGAATATGGGCTTTTTTTTTCTTTTTCTCATACAACCTAGCAATCATTTTGAAGAATCTTTGCTGTAGCAATGGAAGAAATCCCATTGTTTCAGAAACGTTTTTCAGAGTGTAGTTAGGCTATATTTATGATACAACAAGGGGAAACATTCTTATACTAAATAAAGAAGGTTTAGATGAAATATTTAGAAGAAATTCTTCACTTAAAGAGTGATGAGGCACTGGAACAGGTTGTTCAGAGAAGCTGTGGGTGTCCCATTCCTGGAGGTGTTCAAGGCCATCTTGGTTGTGACCTGGGACAGTCTGATCTGGTGAGTGGCAGCCCTGCCCATGTTGAGGGTTGTAACTAAATAGGCTTTAAGGTCTGTTCTAACTAAAGCCATCCTATCATTCAGTGACAGTAACAAATCCATACAATTAGAAAAAAGGAATTATTAATAATTACCTCATATACTAAACCATGGAATCTTCCATTTGGGAACATTTAATTGTTAAAAAATGTATGCTAAATTTCCAATACATTAAAATAATTCAACCATATCATGAAGATCTTTTCACTGGAACATATTTTTTGTTCTGCTGATACATTTACTATCTAATAAAACTATTACATAAGGAAATGTATTATACTTCATGTTAACTGTATACCTACAGAAATAAAAGTACTAAAACTAATATGAGGAAGAAAGAAAAATTTTCAGACTTTATTACATTTTTAAATAAAACTGTAACAAACACACATTCAAGGTATATAAATACAGGTTCTAAATAAATAATGAATACTGTATTGCAATTAACGCTGTCAGAATATGGGAATCACGTCTATAAAAAGAATGCTTTTTTTACAAAAATAATATATGTATGGCATCTGGTAGTACAAAGGACTGAAGAAATATATAGAACAGGCTGTTCAGATATTGTGACAGTGTGGGCAAGTGGGATTTCTTATTCATAGCTCACGAAACTGCCAACTTTTCGCAAATTTCACTGCTGCATATCACAGATTATGACCTTAGGAAATCCTGCGGCCTTGTCCATATGTTCCCCAAAACTTCTTCGTTGTGCTGGAGCACTCAGTCATGTCCACACTGCAAAAGGCTTTCCCACTGTCCTAGTTAAATATAACAACAACAAAATGGAATGTGTGGAAAATGTGTTGTTGCTGAGTTAAAGGCTTTCTTCAGAGAAGCTTGTAGCAGAGCAAAGGAGTCTGTCTTTCACTCTCTACTTCTTCACTATGCATTTGACACTGTTGCGCATCCTTTCATAAGTGATTGCATTCAACACTGTTTTTGAAAGATGTTACAAGGCTGACCAAAAAAAGGAAAAACGAAACTCCAAAGAAAGTAAAATTGACAAATAGGTGTACTTATCCTTACTATCCCCTCAAGTAGTTCACACAGCTTGTCAGTTGCTGCAATTGAATTAATTATTGGTCCTATAAATGATAGTTGCTGATTTTCACTGTTAATAGCTGTGAAGTTCATACTATTAAACAGTGTGTTTCACCTTGTAAAAAGCCAGACTCCATCACAGTGTCTGGGACTTTCATTTCTTTTCATAATTTGCTTGTACCTTGAGTAGAGCTCTCTTATGGAACAGGACATTAGAAGAGACACACTAGGCTTGCAAATTTCCCTATATATCTTCACATTCAGCCAACATGTCCAGCCTTCATTCGCATACTGAATATTCATTGTTTGGTTTAGTAGAGAAGAAGGAGAACTGTACCATTGGCTAGTAAGCAGATGACAATAAAATGATTCATTGTTTCTTATATTTTCCAATTCATTTCCTCTTTTTACTTCCTACTTCTATTTATTTTGTATTTGTCTCACTGATGAATCTAACTGGCTGGCCATGCCAAGTCTCTCTGGAGCATTTCAGGATGTCATTGCCAATAAGCCAATATGCAAAAATGATAAGGTAATTCTGCAGACAGAGGAAAATAAAACTATTAACAGCAGGTGTCCTATGGAACTCCAAAATCTGCAAGAATTTTGTTTCCACAGTCTACCACTACAGGGTCAATGACTGCTGTATTTTCTCAGGCAGATACTTACAGGTCTGTGACCCTTTTCAGTAAGAACTACAGTTACTGATTGAACACCCACTAAAACTGTGAGACTGTCCTGGAAGATTACAGGGGCTACAGAATCGAGTCACGTAACCAAGCAAAAAAGAACATGGTAGAGTATATGCAGATGGACTCAGACATTTCAGGCATGCAGAATATTGCTCTTTCAGCCTGTATTTGAGAGCGTTGTTTTGCTTTTCCTGATGGTGATACTGTTGCAAAAATTTACGTATTAAGGAAACACGGATAAATTTCTCTTCAGTCACTAGACACATTACAGAGTGTAATTACATTTTATTGTAAAAATATTTCTTGTTTCGTTTAAGAAACTTGTCCACGTGAAAATTTCAAACAGTTATCTTATTTGAGAAATTATTACAATTTCTTTTCTTTTTTAACATAAAAGAGTTTTCATCTAAGTCATTTCTTGATTGACAAGGTCTTATTAATTAGGGTCAAATATTAACTTCTGCAATCTTTAAATCTAGATGTAATAATTTAGTGGTTCAACTACTAGAAACATTAAAACGTCTGAATCAGATCTGTTCATCCGGCAGCAGTAGTATTCAAACCTGTACTCAAGGATTATCTATATCATGTATTATCTCCTGTTGTGAGTCACTGATAATGAATGGAAAAGGAACAGGCAAGCAAAGGATATAAGATTATAGAAAACTAACAGTAAAGTAGGTTTCATTAGTGTATTGAATATCAGAGTTTGTTTAAAATGACAAATGATACAGAAATTACACAACGAGACATGATGACTTTGAACAAACTCTCTAGAACACTTACAAGATATGAAATAGAGAAAAATCTTGATCTACTCATATATAATGGGGATTTCAATAAAAAAAGTAGTTCTGCTTCAGAGAAATGTTAAGAATTGCTAGATGGGTGAGAATGGGTAGATGTGGTTGAGTGTACACATTCACTATCTTCAAACCAACTCAAATGAATTTTATTGAAAAAGACCACAAACTCACATGTAGATCTCATTAGAAATTAAAATAAATCAAATGCTTGGTTGAATTATTTTAGGCACAGATAGAACAATTTGATATACCTGACATTTATAGAGACCAAGTCAAACAGGTCAATGTACAGCACAATATTATATTTTTCCCATTAACTGAAGGGAAGTGCACCTGTTTCTTAGATTCACTTTCATCATTCCCAGATAAATATTTTGTGAAGTATTTTGAACTATAACTGAAATTGCACATACGAAATAAGTTTGTTAGTTTGTTTTTCTAGGGGTACTAAAATGAATCAAATGCTTTCTGAGAGAAACAGAGACAGTCAGGAAGCACAGATATAAGCAGTTTCCAAAGAAGTACAGATTTAAACATGTAATCAGTAATCACTATCATGTTCAATTTGATAGGTTAGTAGCAATTAGCATGAAAACAATTAAAAAAATAATTATTGAAAAACTTTAGGAAGTCAGGCTCAGGTTGTTAACTTTGTTAAATTACACATTAATATTAGTGAAACAAGGCTTGTCATTTAAAACTTCTGTTTGGAAGATCTGCAGCAGTATATACGTAAGGAAAAGAGGTCTTTGTAGGAGTGCGATAAAGGCAAATAGATATCTGCTACCATGTCACAAGTATGACTCATTGGATAGTATTTAGTGACCAAAATACACATATCAAACAGTATGCTGCAAGCTGCTAAGTATTTGGGAGATCTTTATGTAGCTGGCATTTATGACACAAGGGACATACAAAAGCCATGTTACTTTCTAAAACACCACATGAAAACTGAGTGGCATCTTACAGAACATCTAAAATGGCATTAGGTGCCTGTAGTTAGGCAATTGTAACAAACTCCCTCTAGCAGAAATCAACAGCGTCAAAACATAAACAGTAGCAATTATTCCTGCTGTAAGATGAATTTGTTGTCACACTAGACAGACAAAAGAAATGGCATAACAGGAAAAACTTGAAGTGAAAGGGGTAAAAGTAGACACTATATTTTCTCTTTTGCTGTATAAAATTTTGTTTTGGGGACATACATTCCAGTTTAGTTAAATAATAATAATTCAAGAGTTGCTCTGAAAGTAATACTTCCTCTTATGTTACTTTTGCTCGCAACATCAGAGGTGGATGTTAGTGGTATGGCAGTAAAGGTCAAACCTTCTCACTAATATTCCATTGCATTTTGTTGCTGTGCAACAGATGACAACAGAGGGGCAGTCTGACAAAATGTATAAAAAAGTATTGTTGATCGGGGAAGACATGAGTCACATCAAGCATCACAAAAAAAGCTTCTACACCTAAATTAGTCTAGATGAGTTATAATTTTGAGAATGATTTTGGCAATGATTTCAGCCTTGTAAAAAACCTTGAATATTCTTGAATACGACTGGGATACTCATGTTTTGAATCTTCCCATTTCAGCCAATGATCTGAAATGAGTATATGACAAAATATAATGTACAAGTAGTAGCAGGCATTAATACTGGACAGTCAAGCATAGCTATATAGTTCTGGTTTGTATGTATATTTTTTGACCTTCATAGCCAGAAATACTGGCTTGTTAATTAACTTATCTGTAAACTAAAGCATAACAGAAATATTACTCCTAAGAAATGTTTTCTATTTGAAGAAGATATCACTCTAGTTTCAGTTTCCACATGAATATCTTATTTTTCCACTTTTGAAAGGGTTTTGTCAATATTTCTTGCCGCATGTAGTCTTACTGTGTGTAGATTCCCACATTCTCCTTTAAATTTCACAACTAGCTTTTTATTCCTTATCTTGAATATTTTAAGGTTGTTGATCATCGAGGAAATAAATAAAGCTATGCCCCTGCTCTTACTGCATTTATTTTCCTTGCATCCTGTGCTTCCCCTCCATTTTTTAGTTCTTCTAATTCTCAAGAGTTTGCTGTTTTCAGCTTTCAGCTTCAGACCTTTGCTTATGTTCTCATAATACTTTTGCTTCTATCCTTCAAATAGTCTGCTTTTTGATGAAGAAATATTTTCACAAATAACTTTTCTTCACACACATGAATAACTGTACAGTATGTTCTCTTCTTCTGATCTGTCTTTTCTATTTTAGAGTAAGGTGCTAAAGATTCAATCTATGTATTATGGAAATGTATGACATGAGTAATAAATCAATCATACAAACAATAACCTCAGTACTTTCTAATCTTCCGAATACTATCAATTTCAGTGAATAATTTGCCAAATTTGCAATAAGTGTGGAATATATTATCTTAAAAGACAAGTCAACTGCTTTACTAAAGTCTATAATAGTTTAAATTAGTTTATGTATTTTGTAGTGGTACAGTATACTAAAAGGAGTGAAAATTAAGTACTGTTAATGCACAGTAAATATAGAAATTTTGTTCTATTTTGTTTTGTATGTGTTCAGGTTTTCAGCAAGTTGAACAGAAAAAATTATAGCCATTTATAACTAAGACAAAGAGAATAAAAGCGTCTGTTTACTGATACATTTCCCACTTCCTATGGAATAATGTTTTTCTATATGAGAAGTAATAAACAGGAGAATTTATGTTAAAAACACTGCTAAAATAAAAAAAATATTGATAAGATAGTTATATTCCTGCATCTGAGTTAGCCAGTGTAGTTTTGCACTGACAGCAGTATTGAAAGCAGGAGGAACTTGGTTTGTTTTTTTGTATCATATCTAGGCATAAAATGGAATAAAGCTGAAACAGTGTGTTTTTCTTATGGTAAATAAAACAGCATTAAATATAATCTGAAGAAAACTGTAAGAAATGCTGTAAAAGATTTATTTTATTAGAAGAAAAGTGTTAGATAAATGATTTTTACACCATGTTTTATTCTCAACAGATCTTAATGATACATTATGTCAGTCCTAACAGAGAAAAATCTCAGCTAGAAGGCAGATTTATTCTATATATTATATTGTTCTATTTCCATAATATATCTTAAGTACCTTTAGAAGATAATGCAAAAATTCCAAAATGTTCCTAATGTTTTCAAATTATTTGCATTTTGTGTACATCCATTCTTAGCAAAACATTTCACTGCTTTTGTTTATAGAAATCCTAGTAAATAATTATTTTGAAGAAACCCTCATTTTTGAATAAGTCATTTTTAGTACATCTTTGGTGTATTATATTTTCTAATTTTCTTTTAAAAATCAATTTAGTGGTAGAGTGGAAAACCTTTTTTCCATATTTCTGATACCATTCAATCTATCATTGTCCATTTTGCTCTAACATACTCTTATTATGCAACAGAATCTACTAGGAGTTAGTATAGTTCTGTAAGTCTGGGCAATGTTCCAAAATGAACCATTTTTCTTTATGATAAATAAATCCCTATTCAACATGATTCAAAAAACATTAACTCTTGGTTTATTTATGATTTCTCAATTCACTTTTTGTTTGCGTGTGTGTGTATAACTTCCATAGCCATTTACAACATCAATTGAAATTTATGTTCACAAAAAGTATGATGTCATTCCAAACTATAAAACTGTGGGGAGCTGATTGGTGGGGGCAGACGATGCTTGGGGACTCACTAGGCACTAGCTGGCAGGTGTTGTGTAACTGTGTAACTATCAGTGTTCTTACTCTTTTCCTTTTCTGTCTTGGCAAATGATTTTTCTGTCAATCTATTAGTTCTACTTTTTTTTTTTTTTTTCCCTGAGTTTCTACCCCCATCCCACTATAAACAGAGAGAAGTGAGCCTATGGCTTTTTGGTGCTAAGGTGCCTGTTGAGTTAAATCACAATATAACATCAGGGCATTTGTAAGGTATTCTGTGCTCACAGACTAAATCAGTACAAGGAAAGGAATTGCAGTGTTTTTTTTTTTTTTTTTTTTGCTTTTTTTTTTTTTTGTGTGTGTGTGTTTATTTTTGTGTTGTTTTGTTTTCCAGAACATGATTTGACGCCAGATTCTCATAGAAGCCCCTTCCAGACAAGATGAGAATTTATCCAAGGAATTTTTATTCAGTGTACTTTAAAAAATTGTCATTCTCTGCTTTTATAAGAGTAGTTCAAGCTCAATTATACAAAATGCCTATCAGACACTGAAAAATATCAAACTGTTTGAGGACACTACATTTCTTGTGATGCAGGCAGACTAGGCCTTTGAACTGAAATAACTCAATGCAAAATGATTAACTCAGTGGGGTCATAGAGTAAATATATATTTTACTGGTCCTATGCTTGCAAAAATAGCAATTTTCAATTTCAATTTTCAATTTCAACTGATAAATGTCCTACCATCCATACACAAATCCCAGCCTAAGAACAAAAAGATGTTCACTTCCAGTGATGAAGAATATATCTACAGTACTAAACAATTAACAATATTGAAAAAGAAGGAGAAATTTCAAACTTTAATGGTGTTATGTAACTAGAAGATACAGTGAATAAATTATTTCTAAACAATTTCTATTTTATCAAATATAATAGACAGTATCATAAGTAATATAGTAAATAAGATTACACTATTTTTGACTGCTGACTGGATCACTGATACCCTCGGTAAATATCAGTTAATCTAGGAATTATTAAAACAGGCCTAATCTGTTGATACCCAAAGAAGTAACTAAAATCATTCTTAAAAGCCTTATATTTTCTGAGATTTAGGATGCAGTTCCTCTGGGGTTAGTTTTATGTCAATTTTTTACAGCTCTAATTGTCTAATTAGCTGCTCCACTGCAAAGGCAAAGTGTTTCTCAACATTCACTATTTATTTTCATATTAATATATAATATCTTACTTTGGGAATTCTTCTTATGCTGGATTCCCGGAACTCTCATGAGAATGTACTCCTGCCCTGTTTTTTCTTACACAAAGACTAAAAATTCCTTTAGGTATTTAGAGATATCAAGATCAGCTGTCATTAAATTGAGCACATGTCCCTTAATGATTATGATGATTATTAATATTATTATTATGGAGTTAGTTGTTACTTTAACTCTTTCACATTTAGACAACAAAGCTATTCTAACTCCACTTTGTAAATTCATGTATCCATGAAAGCTAATGGAGATGCAGAAGCACATGTTTTTCCACTGAAATTTTTTTATTCAACACTACAGCTATACTGAGAAAACTTTAAATAAATGAAGAAATTTTCCTGAATCCTCTCAGTGAATATTAAAATGAAGATGCAACATATCAGATAAAATGGTTTGCTAATGTCTTATTTCAGTATCTATCATTATTAACAACAATACGTCCAATATAAAGGAAACATGAAATAACTGGTTATATGTTCAGATTTTTAAAATTTGATTCTGGTTTAAAAATATTCTTAGTCTTTGAATCTCTTTGGGCCGGAATTAAAACAACTTTGACTAGTAATTAAAGAAAAGGATTCTGACAAATATATAGCTGAATATTAACAAGAACACTTGGTTCAATTTGAATTTATTGGCATATAGTATCCCAGAACTGTGGGGGTTGGAAGGAACCTATAGAAATCATCTAGTCCAACCTCCTGTGCCAAAGCAGGCTTTCTAGATGAGGTTGTACAGCTAGATGTCCAGGTGGTTCTTGAACGTCTCCACAGAAGGAGAATCCACAACCTCTTTGGGCAGCCTGTGCCAGTGCTCTGTCACACTTACTGTGAAGAAAAATGAGACCAAGAAAAGACAAAAACATTCAGAAACAAAATTTTATCTGGAAAACAAAGGAAATATTCTGAACATGTTTCTGAGTGGCGATGCATGCTTGTAGCTGAATAATGTTATTTCTGATTGAGAATATCCCTATAGAAGCAATTCAATCATGCTTTATTATTTAAAAGCAACAAGAATCTTAAGAGAAAGTTAAAGATATGTGCGCAGTTTCTTTATATTCATTTTTTATACAGATCAGGAAATCAGATCACATAATTTGAATTTTTGCTTCATTTTTAACTAAAATAAATGTGACTTTATTTGAATTTTTTCATTAACATGAAGTTTAAAAAATCTTCACTAAACATTTTATTATCATGAAGCTTTTTATTTCTAAAATGTTACATAAATTAATCTAAAAAATCAATTGTAATATACATATGCTTTCACATTTATCTATTTTGATATGATAGATTAGTCACAATTTATTTTCTAAGTTTCTAAGACATTATCAAAACATAAGAGAATGGTATGAACATGTCTGCCAAAGAATGCTGTCTCTAGAATCTGTTGTCCTTAGAGCTTGGTTTATACTCAATAAACATATACATTTTTTTTTATTTCTGGCTGTAGATGGACAGAAGGATACGGATTGCCTTTAAAGACAAGGAACTTGTGTAGAGAGTCCTAAAAGAAGAGGCATTAAGTTGTTTAGTTATTCTCCAAATACTTATTGAATTCTGGCAGGGTTGGTGCTGTGACAACTTCCAAAAGCAGATTGGCAGAAAAGGATCTAGGAATCCTGTTAGGCACCAAGTTGAACATAAGGCAAAAATCTTCCATTGCTGCAAAGACTACCAATACTCTTGGCTGCATTAGGCAAAATATAGCCAACAAGTTAACAGAGGTGATCCTTCCCCTCTACTCAGCATTGATGAGGTCACAACCAGAATTATTTGTGCAGTTATGCCCTCAACACCCTCCAGTACAAGAGACACCTAGACATACCAGAGATGGCCCAACCACAAAGATGACTATGGGACTAGAGTATCTCTCCTAAGAGGAAATGCTAAGAGAGCTGGACTGTCCAGTCTGAAGAAGAAAGGACTAACAGGGGATCACTTCAATGTCTACTATTACCTGAAGGGAAAGAGCAAAGAGAACAGACTCTTTCCAGTGGTGCTGACCTCCGAGACAAGAAGCAATAGGTACAAGCAGATATACAAGAGGTTCCTTCTGGACACCAGGATGAACTTCTTTGTGCTGTGCAGGTGACAGTGTACTGGCAAAGATTGTCAAGAGAGATCCTACAGTCTGCTTTCTTGCATATCCTTAAAAGCTGCCTAGCAGCCTATTTTGAGTGTCCCTGCTGGTAAGCTTAATCATTGTGCCCAACCACCCTCTCAGTCTTGGAAATCTCTGGTGATTTTGGAACAGGCCGGTAATAGGAATAAGGAATACAATAATAGGGATAGGAAACAGAGTATTCACATGACACTGTGCTTAAGAGTTGGAATTTGGGAAGAAATGTCTTTCTTTTTAAAGAAACCAAGTGTTGAGACAGTATATAATCCATGGTGTGAAGGCTAGACAGATAGCTGAATAATTATGCCTGTGGAGAATGGATCAAAAGAACATTTTGCCAAAAGAACACCAAGCCTGCTGCCTGAGACATGCTGCTTTCTCCTGGACCTCGCCACTCCTTCAAGTTGTTCTACCATCTGAACCCTCACGAGCTGATCACTGTTCGCTGCTTCTCCGGTGCTGGCTGACGTTGTTCCTGGACTTTCCCCGCTCTGCTTCTCCCGTGCTGACCCGGTGCCGCTTGTCCAGGACAGCTGCTTGCTGCTCAGGGCTGCCCGTCGCTGCTGCTGTTCTCCCCGCTTCTGCCGCCCCTGCTCTTCTGCCTCGGACCGTCGGAGCCGCTTGCCACCGGACCGCCCCTGGGATCCTGGCTGCTGACTTTCCCCGCGTTGTACAAACCCTTGCTTCTTTCCTATCTTTCCTATCGCTCGCCTTCCCTTCCCCATCACCCTTAACAGTGTCCGCCTTCCCCTTCCCCATCTCCCTGGTCAATATTGGTAATAAACTGGTCGGACCAACATTTGAACTGTTGCTTCTTAATCTCACGCTGGCTATATCTAAGAACCTCGTCTCCCTCCTTCATATTGGAGCGTGACAGAAGCATTTCAAAATCTTTGACAACTACAGTGTGTTAAACTGAGAAGGTAAAACGTGTGCTCTGTTCTGAAGTTGTTCCAGCAATCAAATCTGTGGCTTGATTTTCAGAGGTGTGAGGATTTTGGCACACATTGTGTCACAGAGTTGTGCCACATCTTCCTGTGCTTCTCCCGCACAGTCAGCTTCATATCTGTACATCCACCAAGCGTCTTATTCACTTCATTCCAATATTTGCAGAGCAGATGGCAGGACTTCATACTGAACAGCAGGGATCAAACCTGAAGTTCTCCAGTTTTATCCATCTCCACATTCATAGTCAGACTTGCACTTGGATGCAATATGGCTTCACAAGATGTCTATAATTCTGCTTTTCTTTTCTTTTCTTTTTTTTTTTTTAACGGTAAAAAATATAGCTATATTCTCTGAGAAAACAAGGTTATTCACTGCTGTGAAACAATTGTAAATGTCTTTCAATAAACACGAAGTATTAATTTTAACACATAAATAGTTAAATTTATATTTGACTCCAATTATATTCTTTCTACATTCAACAAAGAATGCTGCACAGAGCTGTTTCAGAACAGATAACTGAAGATATGTCATGGTTTTATGATTTTTTTGTTATCAGTATTCTACATCATAACATGTATATATACTACATATCATGTGGTACATTGGTAGTTAAAGAGTTAATGCTTCAGTTCTGTGGATTCTTCTGGGTATACCACTCTCAGAAAAGAAGAACTAGCTACCCTAGAGGACTTTGTATTACTTTGCATTTTTCCATTTTCCACTCAGAGGGAAAGATAAAACTGTTGGGAAGTCACTAGTTCCCTCTCTTTTCCCTTTTGGATCATCCTAGCATTGTGAACTCCCTAGCTGTCTTAACTTCAGCGTTAGAGTTAGGCCTTTGATTTCAGACACTCTATCTCATTTATTTGATTTATCAGCTTCAATTCCAATTATATTGTATTATACTGTGCCATTTTGCATTCTGAAATCTTATTTAGCAAATCAGCTTTCCTTCTAAGATCATTGCTGCTGTTTTGTTTTTAGGCCCATCTCCCTGCCTTTTCATTTATTCCCTTTTCCCTTTCCCAGGGCATGGCTCCATGGGTCCCCCTACCCCATTCATCGTGGAACCAGCCTGTAAAACACTGACAAGATAATATAACATAGAATAATTTCATATTCATCATATGAACATTCCCAGTCAAGAGTTTGAAACACAGTGTACACAATGTGTAAGAATAATAAAAAAAACTCCTGCCTTTCAAATTAAATTAAAATAAAATGCATTTTAAAAATAAAAATTTTTAAAAGTAGTAAATACATTTTAGATTTTTTCTTCTTTAATACAAATAAAATTTCATTTAAGGAAAAATTGATTAAATTTTCTATAAAAAATCATAAAAAGTAAACTGTTCATTCATTCTTTCTCAACATTTAAAATAGATAAACTGAAAAAAACAAATATAATGTAAGCTATGCAACAGCATATTCTTTTTTAGCAAACTGATTATTAATTTCTAGGTAATCAGGCTCAGACAAGTTAATAGAATTTAATAGTGGGAACTGATGCAACATACTGAATTGGGAAACTTCACTCATAAAACCAGTTTTCTCCTAACAAATATTTCTCCCCACTTTCCAGATCTAATCCCATTTACATTTAAATTCAATTCTAGTATAAGAGATATCTTTTTAAGAGAATGTCTAAAATATAGGTAATTGTGGAGCTCTGGGGTTGCAGTAGTCAGTATGTAGGTAATAATATAAACAGCTGGGATAAGTGCAAGATCTTCTGTATGTTTGAAATTTCTTGCATATTTGTTCAGCTTCATTAGGAGAGGAGGAGTGTTACCTGACAAGAAAGGCTTGATGGCTTGATTAGCTTTTAGAGATGATGAAGATAGGAACTAATTTCCTGAAGATTAATAAAATCTGAAATCTTGTCTCAAATCTAAAATAGTCATCGAATTATTTTATCAAAAACAGTCACCAAAATTCCTGCTGTTAAGTAGGCTATCTCAAAAGACATTGAACACATCTGAAATTAAGTCTTTTGAAACATATTACTCTTTTTTTATACTCTGACTGATAAAGTTGGAAATTTTACTTCAGACTGTGATCCACTGAGGCCTTCATGCAGTTAATTGCTTATACAAGGGGTTCTTTGAAAGGATTGCCTCCTATTTTTATGTTATCCCACAAAGTCAGAGGTGGATGTTGATGGCATAACAGTAGAGGCTGAACTTTTCCACCAGTGTTCCATTACATTTTGTTGTTGCATGACAGATGGCAGCAGTATGTCAATCAGCTTATGTGTGTGAATCAGTGTATTACAAACAGGGGACTATGTATGTAACTGAATATCAGCTTCAATGTATTGGGAACAATGGTGGTAATGTTGGAGTAGCACAAAGTTTGTACCAAGTGGGTCCAATGAATGTTCCTAGAGAAACAGAAATAATAACGTGCAAGTACATTGATACTGACTGTTTTTGTTTTTGTTTATTTTTGTTCTTGCAATAGGAAAAAAATTCTGTATTTTCTGGAACCCAGACAAGGCTTCAACTCCGACCACTACATCAAAGTGCGACTAAGCAGAAGATTTGAACTTCCAGGGGCAGGCCAGAGAAGATAACTTCACTCTTGCAACACAATAACACCATGCCCCATACCATTTTGAAGACGATGAAGCACACTGTCGGTCTTGGCAGGATTGCCATACCACACTCCAGATTTGTCACATTTTGACTTCCATCTGTTCATACTCATGAAAGATGGACTGTGTCACCAACATCCCTTAGCAAGAACGCTGCTATAACAGCTGCAAAATGGTGGATCACTTCCACTTGTGCAGAATTAGCAAGCCCTTATTCATTGCTGGTGAAAATACACAGAGAAGGATGGTGACTGTGTCAAAAAAAGAACGTTCTGTATCCAAGAATTTGCTCTATCAAATAGTGCTGTTGTGCCTTTCATATGTGTTGTAGTTCCCATGGAAATAAATTAGAGGTACTACTTTTGGACCAACCTGCATATACATAGAAGAGAGCATGAAATCACAAATTATATAAAACTGCAAAAAAGTAACCCAACAAAATGTGGAACTTCAGAGATGTGATAACTATGTTTGGCATCAGATTTAGGAAGGGGAATGGATTATATCAGAGACTGATGATGTTTATCATTTATTTTTGGGAGGAGTAAGTAGATCTTTTGCATGGAGAAAGTGTTAAGGGAAAAGAGGTAAAAAATCTCACCATTACTAACAAAAAAGAATTCTTTGATGATAAGTAGTCTCATAGAGAGTATCTTTCTTCAAAAGACATTACTTTTCTCCTATTAATTTTATTCTTTATTCCAGCTGTTATCACCCAAGGTTACTAGAAAATTTTAAATATAAATATAAATAAAGAAACAAAAGTTGCAGTTTCTATTTTCAAAGTACATGAGTGGGATTTCAATCAAATGTATTGACTGAAAATGAATTGCCTTCTTAATTGCTGTTTTAGTGTAGCGTACACAGGCCAAGAAGAACAAATAAAACTTAGATAAAAAACAAGACATTAATGTACTCCACCTTCTTCATATTTCTAATAACTTGCAAGTGTACTTAGATTTTGTACTACCATGGGATGTTCACTTGAATACTATTTTATGTTTAATTGCATGGGCTGAATTTTCTTTCAGCATTTAAATTCTTTTCCCCCATAATCAGTCTTACATTAAAAAAATAACACTGTAATGAGTTCCACATGACTATACAAAAATTTTAAGAAGATCATTGATTTAATATACCCTGTAGTTTAAGTTCCAGATATAGAAACTGAGAAGTTTTTTAAAATTACGAAGAGTTCTTAAAATTTTGGAAGCAACTGAATAATCATAATTTCTGAATTTTTATAATCTATTCCTTTATTAAATATGTTGTTTTTAAGGAAATTGAACATAGCTCTAGCAATAGAACTTTATGATATGAAATCCTCTGAATGCAGTAAGTTATTTTTCTGTATTTTTCATATTTAGACATATAGGAAGAAGCATTCTGAAAGAAATGTAGGCATAAACAGATGCTAACAGAGCTGTCTCACTGAGGCTGTATGGGTAGGAAATCAGCAAGAGGACTGGGGTGTAAGATGTACTTTGATAGTGAGTATGCGGAAAAATGGGATTTATAGGTTGTTTTTTTTTTAAGAAAACATCTTTTCTTCCTTTTTTTTTAGTCTTACTAACTGTATTACAAAAGAATTAATAATAGTAGAAGATAGGATTTTAAATATTTATATCTCTAATGGAAATGCTTGTGTTAGTCAGAGCAAAACTTGTTAATGAATAAAAAAAGTCAAGGAACTATGTTAATAGGTCCAAAGGGAAATAGACAATTTTCAAGACAAAGCCAAAGAAAATAAAGGTTATTTAAATTACTTTTGTTTCAATCTAAATACTCTCAAATCCAGTGTGTTTAAAATGTGTTTATATTATGGATAGTGTAATAGTTTGCAGAGTTCTTGCTGTTTGCACTGTTTAATCTGATTTTCATTTCAGTTGTGAGGACAAGAGGGTTTGCTTCTTGGGGAAGACAGCAAGGGTAGTAAAAGGTTTATTTATGCACTTCCTTTTTTTGTTGTTGTTTTGTTTTTGTTTGTTTTTTTTTTTTTGCAATGACATGCTTTTAAAATTTTAATAAAAATATAATCCCTTCCAAGAAATACGATAATTTTTAAAACATTTCCTGTACCAAACTGTATGGTACCTGCTTAAGCAGATGCGTTGCACTCTATAACCTCTCAAGGTTCTTTCCAAACCCTGTAATTTTGTGTAAACTGATGATTATTTTCCAGAAAACAAACGTTTTCCTTGAAATATTTCAGTTTTGCAAGCAGGTTATTTTCCACCAGAGAAAATTCAGATTACATATTTTCTATTCTTTTTTATTGCCTACATTCATAAAAGTTGCTGGTACTCCTAAGCATAAAGAATTTATTTTTAATCAATAGCAGAGGACTTCTGTGTTCCCATGAGTGTATACAATACTTATGTGGTCTGTGAATTGCTTTGTATTCCAAAACATTTTCAGGTATATGTGTGTGCTGCTTTACTGGCATGTACACAATATGAAAAAGAAATGCAACATACTAGTTAATACAACTTTCTTTTGATTATTGAAGCACAACGAAGAACATTTAAATTAGAAATGAGTTACTGATAAAAAGGGGTCCTTTACAGGACATCTGATCAAGAGGAACCTGTTGATGAGGCCTTTCTGCTTCAGCTTCAAAAAGTTTCACTCTCACTGACCCTCATCATGATTCGAGATTTCATCTATCTGGATATCTGCTGCTGATACAACATGGTAAACTGTAAGCAATCCAGGAGACTCCTGGTGACCATCATGTTATGGTTTTATGATTTTTGTTGTATTATTGATATTCCACATCATGACATCATGTGGTGTAGTGGGAGTTAAAGAGTTAATGCTCCAGCTCTGTGGATCGTTGATAGTTTTGGGTGTACCTGTCTCAGAAGAGAAGAAGAACTACATTCCCCAGAGGACTTTGCGATGCTTTGCATTTTTAAATATTTCCGCCCAGAGGGAAAGATAAAAACTATTTGTGGTCACGGGACTCTCTCTTCCCTTCAGGACCGAGCTCAGCAGTGGGTGTTTGTTGCAGCCGTCCGCCTTCAGCGTTAGCGTAAGGCCTTCGGTTTATCAGACACTCTCTCTCTTGCTCATTTTATTTGATTCATTTGCCTCAATTCCAATTATATTATATTATATTGTGTTATTTTCCTTTCTGATATCTTATTTAGTAAATTAGCTTTCCTCCTCAGATCGTTGCCACTGTTTTGTTCTTAGGCCCATCTCCCTTCTCCTTTTTCCCTCTTCCCCTTCCCCTTCCCTGGGGAAGGCAGAACCAGACCAGGAGCTAAAAGGAGCTTATAAATATGAAGAAAATCAACTTTTTACATGGACAGATAGTGATAGAACAAGCAGGAGTGGTTTTAAACTAAAGGAAGGGAGAGTTAGATTAGAAGTCAGAGGTGAGACTTATTGGTACTGGAACAGGGTGCTGTAGATGCCCTGTCCCTGATGGTGTTTAAAGCTAGTTTGGATGGGGCCCTGGGCAGTCTGATCTAGCATCCTGCCTATGGCAATGATCGTTGGGGTCTCTTCCAGTCCAAGGCATTCTATGCCTCTATGAAACAAATGTGTATTGCAAACTTGAATATGATATTTTGAGTTATTTGCTCTTTTCTTACATGTTTAAAAACAGACTGTAGGCTTTGCAATCCTATCCTGTTCTAAATTAAAAACAGCTTTCTTTTTCTTTTTTATTTCTCCTGCACACTGAGAAATGCACAGAGAAGTGCGCTTCTTTATAGCAAATTTTGTGTAAAATCATCTCCAGGAGAGATTTTATTGTTTTAAGCCAACAGCACAGAAACATCAGTAGATGCTAAATATCAGTAAATTTTCAAAATGGTATTTGTATTGGAATTAAAATAATAGTCAAACAACGTGTCATAGAATGTTTTTTTTTTAATACATTTTCTTTCCTAAATATGATATACTGGTCAATGTATAAAGGATTGTTATCTCTGCTGGAGCTAAGCTGGAAGGCAATTTTTTTTTAATCTCAAAAGATTGCTTGTGCATCCCTGCATATTTCATTTTGATCGACAAATTCTCACCAGTTTTACTGTGATTAGATGCATGAATTGACAAGTAAGTGGCACAGCTTTTTCATAAGAACAGATATTTTAATTCAAAATTCATCAGACACTTTGTGCAAAACTGTATGTCTTGACTTTAAAAGGCTAAAGGGATAAAGCTAGGCCAGTTGAAAGATGCAAATTAATTATGCAAAATACAGACAGGATCCTCCCTTCTCCTTCTCTACCTCCTTTTCTTTCTTTTGTTCCTCTTCCTTTTCTCCTAGAGCATTACCAAATTTCTTTGTGCTGACGAACATTCTACCCTTTTGTAAGGTTTCATAGGTCTGAGCTTGCTGCCTTTTGTAATTTCATGGGTTTCATGGGTCTTTCATAGATTCTATACATCGATTCATTTATTGACTCCCCTAAGTGGCAGAGAGACACTGAGCTGTTTCCACTAGGCCTGCAAAGATCACCACTAACATCTCCACATTTTCAGCCAAAATCTGGAGTTTCAAACATGGCTTGTAGTCTGTTTCTGGAAACTTGCATCTTATACTTGAAGCAAGGTGATGAAATTCTTTTAAGATTTTTGAAAACAACAACAAAAAGTAATTCTGCAAATTGGGTAATATGAACATTATTGTGATTCTGACAAAGTAAGAATCATCTGAACATGTAACCTTGTCTAAACATTGTTCTCTTTTCACACCAATTTTGTCTTCCTGTAGGGCTAAAACATTTACTTGAGAATCACTTTTCCAAGTCAAGATTTCCTTTAGTGTTGTGGAGGATATCCCTATTCTAGCCACCAGTTGCTCATCCCTAACACCAAAGGGTAAGATGTTTGTAGTCCTGAAAAGAAAACAATTTGCACAGTTTTAATTATAATACCTTTGATGTTGCCTTTCTGGTTAATTTCTATCCATCCAGTTTCCTCTCCCACATGTAAACTTGGATGAAAATTGCTTTCTTTACCTCTTAACCTTTTAATTATGTTAAAATGTATCAGTTTGATGGAAAGCTATAAGTGACTTAATTGTTGATCATACACTCACAACTCCGTGGTTCACAGCAAAGTATTCCTTCTCTGTAGATCAGATGCAAAGCTTTCAAAGTCTCCAGTAGTTTCTGCCACCATGAGTGGAAGATGGGTCAAAACCCATGAAGCTATCCTACTGCTAAATGCATTTATGAAAATCAACTTATGCTTGACACTGCTGTCAGTCCTTGAGTACACTACTATACTTTTTGGAGCAGGAGGGTTTACAACAGATTTATCACATTAAAATTCTGACAAATAGATCAAAGTTATAGGGGAATAAAAGAGTTTGAAAAAAAAGAGGATTTTGTTATCAGTGAAAGTTATAGGTTAATGACAGTCAATAGTATGCTGCAAGAGTTTATATTTTGAGTAAAGGAATTTAACTGATACAGCTGTTTTGTCTGTCATTTGAAATTAAAATAAACCAACAAAAATACTGAAGGAACAATGGATTGAATAAACACTCTAATATAATGGTGGGGAGACTAATTAAGCAGATAAATATATAGAATCCTTTAATTTGGAATGGACCTTTAAAGGTCATCTAGTCCAACTCCCCTGTAATGAACAAGGACATGCACAGCTAGATCAGGCTGTCCAGGGCCTGATCCAGCCTCACCTTGAAAGTCTCCAGTTATGAGGCACCAATCAACATTTCTGGGCAACCTATTCCAGTGCCTCATCACTCTCACTGTTAAAGACTTTTTCCTTCTATCCAACCTAAATATACCCTTTTTAAGCCATTTCCACTTGTTCTATCATCACAGACCCTGCTAAAGAGTCTTTCCCATAGCTTTCTCTTCTTTCCCATAGCTCCCCTTTAGATATGGAAGTTCTGCAGTCAGGTCACCTTGGAGCCTTTTCTTCTCCAGGCTGAACATCTCCAGCTCTCTCACCTTGCCCTTGTAGGAGAGGTGTTCCAGCCCTTGGATCATTTTTGTGGCTCTCCTCTGGATGCACTCCAACAGGTCTATGACTCTCCTGTTCTGAGGACTCCACATCTGTATGCAGTACTCCAGGTGAGTCCTCACCAATGTAGAACAGAGCAGCAGAATCATCTCCCTCTCTCTGGTGGCCATACTTCTTTTGATACAGCCCAGGATATGGTTGGCTTTCTGGGCACTTTTCTGGCTTTTGTCCAGCTTCCCATCCGCCAGTATCCCCAGGTCTTTCTCAGCAGGGCTGTGCTCAATCTTTCTATCCTCCAGCTTGTATTGGTAGCAAGGGTTGTCTTGACCCAGGTGCAAGATCTTTCATTTGGATTTGTTGAACCTTGTGAGATTCACCTGGACCCACTGCTCAAGCCTGTCTAGGTCCCCCTGGATAGTATCATGTCCCTCTGGTGTGTTGACTGCATCCCACAGCTTGGGGTCATGTCATTTTTCTTTTAATATTTGCACATAATATATAGGCATTTATCTTTTAACGGATAGACAAAGACTTGTATTAAGAAATTAGATTCATACATTTTGTTTCTATATGGTTGGATTTTACACTCACAGTCACACAGGTGTGTATACATGAAATCATGTGACTACTGTGTACAAAATACCTTTTTTCACCAACTTTTTCATTCTCCTACTACTATTTTCATTCTATTTTCATTTTTTTTTATCTGCAATTTTATTTACAATTTTACTCCTTAGTCTCTGAAGATGGGATGAAATATTATACTACCTTTTGCTTACAGTAAATGAATTTTGAATCCTTTAAAAGCTGTAAAGTCTTAAGATACAAATAGGAAGTTTGTAACTTTAAAATTTATCCTTTTTTTTTTTTTTTGGTAACAGGAAACCCAAGTTGCAAAAGATTTTTAATAATAACAAAATCACAGGGCTTTCTGTATGTGCATAATCTGTATTTTTCAGATATATTTATTTAATCCTGCAGAAAAATACTCAAATCTTATGTATAAAGAAAGAACTACCTAAATCTTCAACAGAATACAAAACATTTTTACCTATTCACATTCAAAGCAATTACAGTTTATCTATACATAGGTAAGATTTATCTGAATTGTTCATATGAATAAAATAATATTTTTACCGTTGATGCCTGGGGAAGTATTTGGAATATAAAACCATGAAGTACAGAGCAATGACAGAAAGAAGCAAATATTTCTTTTTTTTTTTTTTTAGTAAATGTAATAAGATATGCATATCTGTTCAGTAAGTTGTTGCTGCAGTTAGAATATGCTTTGTCTCTGGTGCAACTGTCAGTCAAATTTTGCACATGAACATTCAACAAATACAAAAGTGAAGGCATTTTCACAGAATCACAGAATGGTCCAGGCTGGAAGAGACCTCAAGGATCATGGATCTCCAACCCCCCTGCCACAGGCAAGGCCACCAACCTCCCCATTTAATACTAGACCAGGCTGCCCAGGGCTTCATCCAATCTGGATGAGCAACTTGAGCAACTCCAGGGACGGAGCATCCACTACCTCTCTGGGCTGCCTCAGAGAGCAGCACCTCACCACTCTCATAGTTAATATCTTCCCCCAACATCCAACCTAATTCCTCCGTCCCACAATGTAAAACCATTTCTCCTTGTTCTGCTGTTATCTATCATTCCAAAGAGTCAACTCCCCTCCTGTTTATAGGCTCCATTTAGGTACTGAAAAGCTGCAATTAGGTCCCCCCATAGCCGCCTTTTCTCTGGGCTGAACAAGCCCAGCTCCCTCTGCTTGTCTTCATAGAGGATGTGCTCCAGCCCTCTAATCACCTTTGTGTCTCTTCTCTGGATCCTCTCCAACAGCTCTATGTCTTTCTTGTACTGGGGGCTCCAGACCTGGATGCAATACTCCAGATGAGGCCTCACAAGAGCAGAGTAGAGAGGGACAATCACCTCCCTGTCCCTGCTGGCCATCCCTCTTCTGATTGAGCCCAGAATACCATTTGCTTTCCGAGCTGCAAGAGCACACTGCTGGCTCATGTTTTTCATCCATCAAGAGCCCCAGGTCCTTCTCTGCATGGCTGCTTTCAAGGTCTGCTCCTTCCAGTCTGTATAAATATCTGGGATTCCTCCAGTCCAAGTGAAAAACTTAACACTTCGCTGTTGAGGTCCCTCTGAATGGCATCCCTACCTTCCACCATGTCGACCGTACCACTCAGCTGAGTGTCATCAGCAAACCTGATGAGGGTGCACTCAATTAAGAGCATCAGTCCAAAGACCCCTAGGGGAAATATTTCAGTTACCAAAATATATGGTAATATGAATTGGTTAACTCTCACTTGAATGTCTCCAGAGGAGGAGCCACCACCTCTCTGTGCAGCTGTGCCAGTGGTCCGTCACTGCACTGGGAAGAAGTCCCCATGCACATTTGTGCAGAACTTTCTATGCTTCAGTTTGTGGCCATTTCTCCTTGTCCTATTACCACTGAGAAGAGTTCAGCCTCATCCCTTTGCCTCCTTCTCCTTAGATATTTATAGATGTGGATCAGATCCCCTCTGAGTCTTTTCTCAAGACTGAACAGAAAGGTCTCCCAACCTTTCCTAATAAGGGAGGTGTTCCACATTCCTTATCATCTTTGTAGCCTTCTGTTGAACTCTTTCAAGGATATCCTGGTCTTTTTTGTACCGAGGAGCCCGGAACTGGACACAACTCTCCAGGTGAGGCCTCACCAGGGCAGATTAGAGGGAGAGGATCACCTCCCTCGACCTTTAAAATATACATTTAAATGTATTTAAATATAATTAGTTAATTTTAATGCTTTAGGGCATTACAACTATCAAAATCAGATTTTAAAATTAAAAATTATGGTGATTAGAAGTACTTATAGACAAAAAATGAGAAATCCTTTGGTGTGTGAATGATGTCTGTCATTTAAAGCAAGGGAAGTGTATATATGTGGGTTTGTGTGTGCATACTTCGACTTTTCCTTTCTCACACTGCACAACAAAAATTAAAAATAATGTCTTGAGTGTATTGAGAACACTTATTTCTCTTGTTGACAAGTATGTTCCTATTCAAAATCAAAATTATCTTTAAACCACATTAGTAACAATTTCACTGCTTACTAGTGCGAAGTTAAAGCATACGAGTTCACTGATCGTAGGTTTAACATTTGCCTTCAGATTTTGCAGTTCAATAATGGATCATTTTACTTTTGATACTGGAATTAAATGAAAAGAGAATGTGTGGAGGCTTTTTTTGCCCTCTTTTTAGCCGAGTATTTAGGTGATGATTTAGAGGGAAGTGATTTAATCAATCTGATTGCTTTGTCAAAATATTTATTGAAGTGAATGTATGTCCTTTAAAAGGTGCATATTTACAGGCTTGTAAGAGTAAATATATTTAAAAGATTAATTTAAATACATACTTCCTGGCTGAATCTAAATTTAAAGAGGAGTTTGCCCTCATCAATTTTTTCCTATAATTCTTAGACTTAAATACTGCTTTCAGTAAAAGACATAAAAAATTATCATAGCTGTTAACAAATAATGCCTTTTGTATATAAAGAAGCTCTTTAAAGGTTAAATATGTGCTATTTTTTCAAAGTAAACTAGTTCTTAGGAATGCAAATCAGATCTGGTTTACAAATATTTAGATATTCTTTTAGCTTAACCATCATTTATTACAAAATTCTTGCATTCCTTACAAAATATATGGTTACATTATTCTTTATTATTACTGTAGTTGTAATAAAGTGTTTATCAGCATTTTGACCTCTTGATTGCTAAATTATTCATACCTGTTACAGTGCAACAGAAAAAGCATTACCTATGTTGTACAAACGCAAGTTAAACTACAGAATATGAGTAGCCAGTTGAAACAGTTACAGAATTATAAAAAAATAGTTTTAACAAAGCAAAATAATTGTTACACATAATTGTTATTTCTGTGCTATGGCAGTATTACTGCACAATTTCAGAAAGAGGGCACAGCAGATATGTTGTGAGCTGTTTAGAAAAGAAGCCAACGGATTAGCAAATAAATTAAGTTTTATGGGGAAAAATAATTACACTGAACTGTTATGACAACCTGCTGTGACAGAAAAAATTGGAACATGTTGAATAAGCAGTTGGCATCAGCAGCTTCCCTTATGCTATGAACTTGCAAACTTACCTATTAAGCAGAAGGTCCACTTGGGTCTGTGATATTTCCTAAGAATAACAGTCATTATCATTCTCAGATCTCATTCTTCTCCTTGGGGTTCCCACACTGGCTTGGGAATCCATGCAGCCAAAGAGATGGACCATCTATAGCCTGTTTCTACTCCTATTTGGTAGATGTTTGATGATGACCTGACATAAGGGAGGGAAAATCACCCTACAAGTTCTTTACTGAGGGAGTGGTGAGGTGCTGGAACAAGCTACCCTGAATGGCTGTGGATGCTCTGTCTGTGGAGATGTTCAAGACCAGGTTGAATGGGAACCTGGGTAACCTGGTCTAGTACCAGATCTAGAGGTAACCCTGCCTGGGGCAGGGGAGTTGAAGCTTGATGGTCCTTGGGGTCCCTTCCAGCCCAGTCCATTTTATGATTCTATGATTGCTAACAGCTGTTGATGCACCACAGAGAGGGGAGGGGAGAGGGGAGGAAGGGAAAGGAGGGAAGGAGAAAAGAATAAACAAGAAAGAAAGGTAAAAAGAGAAAAACATCTCCCCATAAACCATACAGAATAATCTTGGAGGTTTTGAATAATACATGTCAGTTTCCTTACAACTGTAACAGGAAAAGCACTAAAAAAAACAAAAAAGTGTAATATCAATCCTTTCTAACTGTCTTTGAAAATATGTGTCATGTTACAGTGAAAACAGCTTACCAGCTGTTTATATAAAAATTATTTGAAGAAAAACAAGCATGACCATATGGCACTCTAGCAGTACAGTGAGAGAACAAAGAATAAATTTTGTAGATTGTAGTAGATAATGGTCATGCTAAGTAGGGTGACAAATACTGACAACTCATTGCATTAATAGTTAATCTCTCCTTTTATCCTCTAAATACTTAAATGTCTTGCCAATCTTTATGTTGAAAATGACTTATTAATCCATTCTGATGGAGAATTCATTTTTTATTGTAGAATGACAAAATAACTTAATGTAATGCATAATTTCCAAACATTCTGTAATTAAAATACATTTTATAAACATTATACATACATTTAAGTAGAAACATGTAATTTCAGAGTAAAAGATACTGCCCTGAGAGGTACAAAGCAAATTTATTTCTCCATATATTTTTTTTCTTCTCTATAAAAGATAAAGATACTCTGAGTGCTAAATAACTAGCTGAAACTTTCGTCATGAACAGAGCAACTCAAAATTTCCCACTTAAAATTCAGGTTAATTCAGTTAAAATCCAGCCTGTTTCCTGTGCTTTGAAGATGAAGAGCCCTCCTCCAACTCTCCTATTATGACGTTTTGAAAATTTTATACATATATATGATGTATGAAAGGGGGGCTCAATGATTAGTTTATTTCTTTGGCTTTCCATCACACTCACAGAATTAGTAGTACAAGACAGCTAATTACTCTCCCAAAATGCTCAAGCACTTCTGTCATATAAAGTCAAAATATAAAGTCATATAAAGTCACAAAATCATATATATGTATGTTTGTACAGAGAGAATTGCATGCACATTTGGAAATTATTTATTTCCAGAAAAAAAAAAAAAAACTGCATTTATTCTTGATTAAAATGGCCTAAATGTGAAAAATAGTTATCAGTATGGATGCTTGTCAAATCTAAACATATGCGTCAAAGATCTTTACAAGGTTAAGTCCTAGGCTAGCCTATAGCCACCAATGAAAGGATTAAAATGGAGAAGAAAAATAGAAGGTTGGCAAGAGATAGTGCTATCTTGCCAAGACTGAGAGAGAAGCACAACAGGGGGATCAAGACAAGCAAATTAATGAGAAGCACTTTTTAACTGCTTGTGTGCATTTCTAAGTGCACATGGGCACTTGCTTTCCATCAGTTCAGTATTATGTACTTCTAAGTATTGATTCAGACTGAATTCTCTATTTTCTAGACTTTCCCCTGGGAAAAGACATTGACTTATTCAACTGATATAGATCTATATTCATTTGTGTGTATGTCCCGTACAATCAGCACGATGATTTTTGTGATCTGCCTTTATTCTAGTACGATAAACTCCTTATATTCTCAGCCTGGTTCATAAACTGTTTCCTGTTTCCACAGAATCCAATGTGCTTTTTTTCCTTTTTATTTGGTCAGAAATTCTGAATATTTGTTTTAGATGCATAAAAAGTAGGGATATTTCACTACTGTAAATCATATTTATAACTGGAATAAAACAGAATATTATTTATGTTAACTCAGAAAGAACACAATACATAAAACTATGATATCAACTAGCCCTAAAGAATTTTGATGGAATGATCAAGCCTTATAAAATAGCCCAAATTTTAGGTGAGAAATTGATTCCTGAATCCTCAGTCTTACTCTGAGACATAGAATAATTGGAGATAGAATAATTGACGCATAGACCAGGACATTCTGTTTTCTTCATGGAGTAACTCCAATTATCATTACTATATACATCTGCTAAATGGTTTTATGTTTGACTGCTGAACAAAAGAATGTTTCAAACTCTATTCAGATAATTGATTCTACTTCTCTTCAGAGGCAAAGGTCCTTTACAGAGAATGCCAAAAACACTATTTGTCACTTCTTCAGTGCAGGTAACTACACTAATTATTCAAATTCATGGAGAGTACAGATGAGTAAGAGATATTATTGAAGAAAAAAGTATCTAGTAAAGTACAAAAGTCACTTCTAAACTTGATGTATATTTTATAGTTACTTGCCACTACAGAGAATTGGCCATGGTAATCAGTGGTTTCTCCTGGTCTGTGTCCTGCTATACTGAATTATATGTCCTATCAATGTTCTGTGGTTGCAAGCATGTGTCAAATCTAACAGTTCATCATGATAACTGTGTTTGAATGCAAACCAGATATCTTTAAGTTTCATCAATGCATTTACTTATTTTAAAATCACATTACTTTTTCTAATTTTGTTAAACCCTATTCCAAACAGGGATCTCAAGCTTCCATCTCCACATTTAGAACCAGAACTGAGTTCAATTACCTGAAATTTAAGATATCTATTGCAGTATAAGTTTCTCTAAGGTCACTAATATAGCATTCTCCACAAGATGTTTCTTTCTTGCTTCATCATTATACTCTTGTGGGTAATATATTTGGCTCTGATGCTTTTCAGTTAACTGCTTGTATCTAGAAAGCACTGGACATATGTACTAAAACATAGAGGTAGAGAGCAATCTGTCCACTGGCAGAAGTGAGTCCTTGTCATGCCATCATCTCCTTGAGCTTTCATGTTGACACATAAAGTGCTTTCCAAAAGAGTTTCAGCTGTTGACAAAAGTCTGCTCTACTTTAATTTGTTGAGGCAGAATACACATGCTCATGTTCCATCTGTATTGCTTTTCACTGAGTGAGCAACTGCACAAATAACGAGGTAGCATCAAATGCGTACTCTTTTCAGATCACATCTACACCCATACTCCTGAGTTTGAAGGTTAATCAACTAACTCCCTGATCCGTGTTCACTACTTTCATTTATATGTTCACAGAATTGCTGAGGTTAGAAGTCATCTTCTGAGATCACCTAGCCCAACCACCTACTCAAGCGGAGTAAGCTGAAGCTGGCTAACAAGTTTATACGTTACTTTCAGCTCAGGTAGAGTAAGTAGTTTTATCAATAAACAACTACAAGATAGAAAGTGTTGCCTTGCATATACACAGTGAAAATTCAACGTCTTCGTGAAAAAGGTGACTGAAAATTCCCATCCACACTAAATACATTTGTTCCTTCTTTTTTACAAACAATATTTTTACAAACAGTTCTGAAGAAGTAACATTCTGAAGTTGCTCAATACAAACTACAGATGTTTATTGATTGCTCTCCATTATTTTTCTAAAATCTTTAGCAAACGAGCCATATTTAAGAAAAAGATCAAATCACCGAGACTTTTTGTAGCATTTCTTCAGCTGTTTCTAAGTGTCCTCATTTTTATTGCACCAGGTCTTGACATTTATTTTTGCTAAAACCTGGTTCATGCCACAGATAAAGACTTCAGAGAATTCCAACTTTTAGACCGTATTAACATTCTCTCAAATTCTGTTGTTATCTGGAGGTCTCCTAATGTTGGTTAAAGGAAAGGAACTGATGTATTTGTTATATGCAAGTAGCTGCATTTATGTCCCCCGTGCTGGGGACTGTATGAAGCTTTAGCAAGCTCAACTAGAAGTGAACTTCTAGATTTTGGTAAACCAGGTAAGGATGTCATCCTTTACAGAGGCTGTCCATTTAAGAGGAGAGCGTCGCTTAGGTGAGCTGGCAGATAATGCTGAATCATTACTTTCTATTAACAAGAATCTTCTGGCTTGCAGCATGACAAAAGTCTCCTGAGATCACTATTAATATGTCTGTTTGGAATTCAAATGTGGGGCAAAAAGTAAAAGAGATATAAAAGTTTTACCTTTGAAATACAGATTGCTGAGAACAATAAATATACACAATATTTTTGTGTCTGACTTATCTGCTAATATACAACATGGTTATTTAATTAGTTACAAAACAAATACATCTCAAAACAAATAGATCCTTCTATACTTACTTGCTATTTATTCAGTCCCTTGCCTAAAAAAAATACATGAAAAATAGGGACAGCATTTGTTCTTTATTATGAATCATTTTGCAGAAAAGAATCACTGGAAAAAAAAAAAAAAAAAAAAAAACCCAAAAAAAACCCCAACCAATAATAAATACAGGGAAATATGCAAAAGCTGAAAGATTAACTAAGAAAATTTCATGAAACGTGTTTAATTGATAGATTTCTTTACTTTTTATTGTGAGTTTGTAAACTATTTTTTCAGATCTTAGAACCTTATATCTCCCAGATTTTGGACTCTAGATACATAAGTTTGTATCTTTATAAAAGCATTTTTGACCAAAGGACAGGTTTTTTTCAAGTTTTAGTAAATAAACAAATAAATAAGTAGTCCTGCTAAATGAGTTTCCCACAATATCTCTTCTATTTTTGCAAATATTCATAATGCATAATTATTCGCCAGCATATTTCCAACTGCTTTTATTAGTTCAAGAGACAAAATAAACTAAAAAAAAAAAAAAAAAAGGATGCCAGAATTGTACTATATATGCCAGTTGCAGTGAGATTCCATTTACTATAGATGCTTTGGGAAAACAAATGTATCAGAACTCTTTAGAAAAAATGGAGTGGTCCATTGCAAGATTTTGGAAATTGTAAAATTTTGAAAAGGGAAGAAATGTTGTGATATGCAAATGCTAGACTGAATTTGTCTAAACAGATAATAAATCCAAACCTTTATACAATTAAACTTACTATCCAGGAAACATTGTAGTGTGGGAAAATTCTCGTGCTTACCCTTTACCACTGCTCTTCCAAATAGGTAACACAGGTTCCCACATGTGAACAAAATCACACTAATTTAAAGAAAATAAATTTCTGTGTGATCCTCCTAGAATGCTACTGACTTCTCAGGAAACTAAAACTATACTTTCCTCTAATTCTCAATCCCCTCATAACTGAATGTATGCTACAATGTAATCTGTCAAGAAGTCAGAGTTTTTCAGTCTGATGTTTGTGTGGAAGCCAAGAGGGGACTAATGCATTTTAGAGCATCCTAGTATTCAAGAACTCAACATGTCATGCATTGTTAGCACCTTTAATGAGATTAAACGAGATCTCACATTTAATGAGATCATTAAATGATATGTTATGTTCATCTTACCATTATTTTTATGATCAAGGAGAACAATTTGCTAATGTAAGAAAATATTTTGATCTCTTGCAACTTAGTGCAACAGAAACCAACATGATATTTTCATTGCAAAATTAGCTAAATAATGGTGGAAAATACCATTTAGTTAAATGGATTAGGCTTATCATTTCTGTGGTGTTGCATGTTAAAATTTTTGCTTTCATAGCCATGTTATCACAGTTATGTTGATCTAAGTTCATGGTCCTCTCCTAAGTCAGAGGAAACTAATACACTAAATGTATACACTGTCAGATAAAACAGTATTTAACATATTTCTGGTACAGGTGATAAATATCTCTGAATCACCTATTATGCCTTATAGAGGAGAATCCATTCTTAGTTGATTTACCAGACTCTTCGGGGGGCCAAAAAAAGGTAGAGCTGGTATTGCTTTTGCTAGAGCACTTAGAGTAATTATTAGTAACAACTTATATTCATTTATACCAAAATTACTTGATAGATCAGTCCAAATCATTACCTATATTTGACAGTTATTTTGAGGAAAATCATAAATCAATGAAATGCTTTTGGGTCAGCTTAGACAGGCAAAAGTCAAGGAGACTGAAATCATTCCAAAAGAAATTTTGTTTTCAGACTATTTTGTTAGAACTCTTACTCAGAAATAGAAACCTTGGTCAGACGTCAGGTATGTCAGGCAGTAAATTGGTCAGAATATTCAGGTCAAATTATTTGTTTCCTTTCTAAGACTGTACTAGCACATCTCAAACCAGCAGGCTCCCCGAGCACTTGAAAATCAGAACCTGTTTCTAACAATGTATTTATATTAATGAGCCCACTGTTTAACTGAAGAAGCAGAATTAGCATACAGAGATCAGTCCATCTGAATGACATTGACCAATAAGGTTTTTACTTTGAAAACAATAATTTAAAGTATTTTTAAATGCCCTCAATATGTAGAGACAAGTCAGCATTTAAAAAAATAATCAGATCAGAAAGTAGTAGTCCAGTAAATATGTTTAAAGTAGCAATACATTCATAAAAATAAAAAATAATAATTAAAAAAGCAATAATGTTTTAAAAAGCAGCAGAATAAATTTATACTTCCCATATTCATCTAATGTCTTGATGTCTTGGAAGGAGTTAGAGATTCATCTTTAATAATGAAATATTTTGTCTATTGATAGTTTTATTTGTGTATATACTCCTAAACCATGGACTTAAAGTTGGCAAGGTAATACACTGCACTACAAAACGTACTCTATAAGAAATGTATTATATGACAGATGTTTCTTCTTCATTGTATAAGATGAAAGCAACATGCAATTCTTTGAAAACTCAAACACAGTCTCCTGAATAGAACATCTGTGTTGCACTGGCATACTACTATATGAAATGAAAAATAATTTTATTCTCCTAGTACAAGCAGGATTAACCAATATACAAAGTATAAAGAAGCTGACAGAACCAACTTCAGATTTTTCAAAAGGGCTTCACCTAGCCAAAAGTTTATTCCCAGTTGTTTGGAAAAATAAGACCATTTAAAACTATGGACAGCAGAGAATGGAAAAAGGAAAGGAAGGTATAAGGAAAAATACTATACTTAATATGGTAGTTATTTAAGCTGAAAGCAAATTGTAATAAGTAGTAAGATTTCAATGGAGTATACACATGGCAAGCCCTATACTTCATGTATATCTCTGAAAATTGATGACTGTTGCCACATGGATTTCAAAGCCATATGAAACGTGCATCTATCCACAAGGTAATTTTGGACAAATACACAGTTAAACAAGTAGGTTTTTACTGCATATCACAACTGTGTACAATTTTATGGACTTTTTATTAGACTAATTAGAATAAGCGAGAAATAAATTTAAAACAATAATTTGGAGATTACTTATTAGATATCAAATTAATAAAAATCACATTCGCATTTGCTGCTTTTGACAGCAAAGGGAATTTAATAATCTGTTGCGATATTATGAACTTCAATTAATTCCATTTTTATATTAGTTTAACAGTTTCAAGAAACACTTTAATACTTAAGATTTACCACTTAATTTGCATGCCATGAAGTTTAGAGTTTGATTATTTTTTATGTTTATTTATTCTGGAGTGGGAATCTATACATTTCAAAATAAAAATTTTAATTGAAGGAAGGTTGCTCAATCAATAGATTTATTTTGTACACTTAATTTCAGTGAGAGCAAATTTCAGTGCTTATATTATTAGTGTAATAAAATAACCTCAGGATGCTGTGCTCCAGGGTGCAGACATTTTAAAGGAAGAATTTCACAGAAACTGGAGAAATAAGTAATATATGTGATGCTGTTAAAGATGTTCTTTACTTAGGCAATATAGTTTTTATCACACAGCAAATCTTGTAAGTTTTAAAGCAAAATAGGAAAATTATATCTTAATTCATCATTATTTTTTAAGATGAGATGGAAGTTAAAGGAAGAATGGAATTAATAAACAACTAATGATAATAATAAATAGTAGATGTTGAAGTAAGTTGTATTTTTTAATATTCATTAGATTTTGAAATTGTTTTCAAATATTTTCTCTGAATTAGGGACTTCCAAAAAACTCCCTATACATTACAGAAAAGCCACATCTTTTTCAATTTCAGTTAAGTTTATAGTCCTTAGTTAGAAGCTTGAGAAATATTTAATTTAAAAGTAAGAGCAAGGAAAACTGAGATACATTTTATTTAGGGGTATCTTCATCACTGCTCTTCCAATTGATTCCAAGATTTATATTTTTATAGCTTCTGTCTTAACTTTATTAAAAAAGCATTGTTCTTGATGAACATGCAGTAAGTAGTAGGAGAGTCAATACTTGATAGCTAATGTAAGTTCTTTAACTCAAATTATTAAATAAATATTAATATTCCTTAAAGTGTTAGCAACTTGCTATATTTTTTTAAAGCAAGGAAAAAATACCTTATAATCACTTTTCTAGTAATGCATCCATTTTTCTTTAAAATACATTGAGTGGTAGTATTTGTGTTTCTATCTTTGTAACACATATTTTTGAATCTTGTATTCATAGAACATAATTTGATGTTTAATTCTCCTTTTCTCTACTTCATGCCAACTATTACATCACCTAATATTTTCCTGCAGGAATTATATCTTGGAATAACACATCAAGAATAATAAAAATAAGCAAATGTTGATAATGGTGGAGGAATGGGAAGTATCTTTAAAAGAACTCAAAGAACACGGAGAATACCACTACTAATCCGATTCCAATTAGGCCACAACTAACAAACTGCAGGTTTTTTCAAAGGTTAGATGAAATCTCTGTAGAACATAGGCAGTGAACTTCTTCAAATATTTTCTGAATTAAACAAATCCATATTTAATAGTGTATCATCTCCTGAAACACTCATATATCTGCACCAAAACTTTAGTTCCTTCTAGCATATTTAAACTGAATTGGGCCTGGCGCAAGAATATAAACCAGGTTTTTGCTTATCCAAGTTTGCTTATGTTCATTCAGATTAATGACAGTATTTTTTAAGCTCTAAATTAGATACTAAGGCAGAAAAGAACATAATTTCTAAAATATATATTGTGATTTTTGATATACCGTCCTCTTTATTAAAGATACTGTACTTCTAATAAATCTAATGGAAGACTGTGTTAATTACTAGGAGCAAACTCTTGACATTATTGTGATTTTGAGTCTTTGTACCTTTTATCAGACATATATGTTATTCGATTCAAATGAACTTTTGCAATCACATCTACAGAATCAAAAACAAGCTTTCTCTATGAATTTCTTACCAAACTGACAGAAAACTGTGGGGAGGTATGAAGGTCTTTTTGAACTCTACATTTGTGCCTTTTATTTAGTTTTAAAATGGCCAAGGATTTCCAGAGAAAATTTTGTTGTCAACTCACTATACAAGAAGGTAGTTTCTTAGACTAGTATGAGTACATATTAATACATATTACAAAGACTTCAGGACAACTTTCACTTGACTATGGGCAATTACACACTCACCTTTGTTTAAAAGTCAGTGGAGCCAAGTGACTAAGCGCCACACATGAGTTTCATAATGTAATATAATTGATATAATAATTAATTAAATAACCAGAGAGGAGATGACATTGCAGTCAAAAGAAGTAGATTTCTGGGAGGATAAAATGCTTGGACTGAAAAGTATTACCAAAATATGTCTGTAAGGCAGATCAAGAGAAGGTCGTGGTTATTCAGAATAAAGCTGAAAAATAAATGAAGCTGCTGAAGCGCCTGATTAGAAATCTGTCACTGAGAAGCAGTCTGTGCTTGGACACTCGTGTAAACAATAAAAAAATAATATTTGATCTGCTTCTTGTCCCCCTTCTCAAAAATAAATAAATAAATAAATAAAAGGATGACAACATGGTATTTTGTGTTTTGATGAGAAGACTCTGGCTAAGTGAGATAATGGAGCTGCAAGCAACTGGAAGTCCTGTGTAGGGTACACTGTGGAGACAGCAGGAGCTATGCAGCATATCCCAGGAATGGTGACCATCAGCTCACTGTATTACCTATGTACTCACTTTGTGACCATCAAAACAACCTTACCTTTGCCACAAGTTTGAGTGCCATTACTGTCAGACAGGTGAAAACCTGTATCAGAGCAAGTTTGATTTCATCTGTTGTGGGTTTTTAACCATACAAAGAGGTATATTCTATTTCAGCAATAGCAGGTAAGTACAAATGCATGTTTGCATATATTTTTTGAATATGCTTCATGTAGTATTAAAATCTAACTAATTTTAAAAGACTTTGGAAAAAGTCTTGGGAATCTAAGGTATAGATCATACCACTTCTTTGAATGTACTTTGCTGTGGTAAAAAATAACATTGCTGAAGATGCTCGGTATCACAGAAAATAGGGCTGGAAAGGACCTCAAGGGATCACTTCAAGCTCCCTTTTGCCCTAAGGCAAGATAAATTTTAACAAAATTGTTCCTGACACTTTTGTCAAAACTGTTCTTAAATAGCTCCAGTGACTGGAACTCCTCAACTCTCTTGACAATCAACTAATTTAAGCAGTCATTAGTTCTACTTAATTTTAGACCTCTTTAATCCATGTAATATTGGCCTCTCTACAAGGAGAACGTTATGCTACACAAAACAGAAAAAATCCATTGGTAAATAACTTAGCAATGCATTGTCTCAATACTGTTATTTTTCTACTTGAATTAAAAAAATTCCTACAGTTAAAGAAGAGATGTAATAAATGATAACATTCTAATCACTTTATAAAGATGACAGAATAAAATAAAATAACAAATAAAATGAAAAGAAATTAATAAAATATGCTTTTGTTGGGTATAATAGTCTGATAAAAGGTCATGCATTAATTTATCTCTAGATTCTAGAATACATATAAATTTACATATAAAGGCATATTGTGATCATTGGTTCTGTTCAGAGAGCTAATAAGCTTGATCTGAAGTATAAAACACAGCTGCCTTTTTTTTTAATGGCAGTTCTTTATCTTGTGTAAATCTGTTGTATTTTTTTCAAATACAGAATTATTTCCTGTTTAAGCATTTCCTTTGAACATTCAGAATTCTTTGAAGGACTTCATATAATTTCCATAGGTTGTTATGCAACGATTTGTTAACTATAGCCGTTAAGACAATGTTGAACTATATATCTGGGGAAAAGATAGTTGATGCCAGTCAAAAATGTAACATTTCTCTTAAAGAATCCAGCCATGCTTATATTTATACCTACGTCTGCAGAAAAGTTTTTTATGAGTTATTAGGTTCATAGGTTCATAGGTTCATAAGGTTGGAAAGGACCTACAAGATCATCTAGTCCAACCATCCTCCATTAGGTCCTTCTGTTTCCTCTTCTGAAACACTGAGCACAATGTAGTTTTAAAATTTACTGTAAGAGAAGGAGGTCACTCATCTAGATACTCAAAACTGTCCTTCAGTTCTCTTAGTGCTATGTTGATGTTACACAGAATGTAATAGTTTGTGTTAGTGCTATTGCTCTGAGTATTGGCTTCAAAAAAAAACTTGGAAGGCTTTCTATTAGAAAGTATAGTAGAAAAAGAAAACAACAGAAAGGAGTGTATGCAAAAATTTAAACAAATCATCAAAATTCCTTATAATGTGTGTTATACTTAGCTATTACTAGTTGAAAAAAAATAGTTCTTTTCTGGATGTATAGTATTTTCTCTCTGCTGTTGACTATCACTTTCACAGAACAAGTCAAATCAAACTATCTAGGGAGACGCTCCTTAGTAATGACGTCAGTTTTGCTGATGAGAACAGCTTTTCAACCTTAACCAGATGATCTGGAACAAAACTGGGGACAAAGGCCACATATCTGCCTTCTAGGTCTGACTCCTACATGGCTGTCACTTCTATGTGTGGGAAAATTGCATAGAGCTAGTGACAACACACATCAGACTGCTGTATCATCTTAAGCTGCTTCATTGCCTGCTGAAGTGACCATCTGATACTGAACTGAGATGGGATTACTGACAGAATATTCAAACTGTTGGTCTCTTGGCAGCTTCAGAACTTGAAGCACCTACAGGGGAAACATGTATGAGCCAAGATGGAAGTTAGTTGTTCCAAAATACATTCTGGCTGCAATTCAGCCTTCTGGCTTCACTTGTATTTCTCACTGATTCAACAAGACCTGAAAACATATAGAGATAGTGAAAACAACTATATGACAGGAGTGAGTGTCATTTACAGGGTTAATATTTCCATTGCTATATACTGATTACCAGAACAGTAGAACCAATGTAGGCTTAATAGATTTCTTAAGGGACTTGAGAGAAAAAGCATTCATGTGATTCTCACATCTGACTTTTTGTAGTTTGGCCTTCAGTGCTTCAGTACATCATTTCCTCAAATAATGCTGTAATATTTATAAAAGCTCCGAGGCAAAACTGAAAACGTTTGGTGCAGCTCTTCATAATGTCTTCATTTAGTCTTTGTTTAGTTGAAACTTTTACATGGGAGTTGAAAGGATAGATAAAGATGTATAACAGTGTTGTGGTTTGACTCCAGCAGGCAGCACAGCACCACAAAGTGTCTTGCTTTCTCTATCCAGATGGGATGGAGGAGAGAATCAGAAAGGTAAAAGGAACTCGTGGGTCAAGATTAAAAGTTTAACAAGAAAAGCAAAAGCTGCACACAAAGGAAAAGCAAAATCAGGAATTAATTTATTAGTTCCTGTCAGCAGACAGACATTCAACCATTTCCAGGAAAGCAGGGCTCAGCACATGTAACAGTTATTTGGGAAGACAAATGCCATCACTCTGGAAGTCCCCCTCTCCTCCCTCTTTTCACTCCAGTTCCATAGTTGAGAACTATCGTATGCTATAGGACATAGTTTTGGTCAGATAACATCAGTTTGTCTAGCCTGTATGTACTTCCAGCCTTCTTGTTGGTGTGGCAGTACAAGAATCTGACAAGTCCATGACTTAGAGCTAGTACTTCTGGACAACACCTAAAACATTTGTATGATATCAAATCTGTTTTCATCATAAATTCAAAACCTAGTATTATACCAGATAAAGGACTTCTCCGAAAGTAAGCCTCCAATTTTCTTATGTTTTCGCACAATGTGAGAGGTGGATGTTGGTGGTATGGCAGTACAGGTTGTATCTTCCCACCAATATTTTGCTGTTTGTCATTGCTGTGTGACAGATGGCAGCAGAGGAGCAGTCTGACACAATGGTGTCTGACACAGAAGTGTGAATGAAGCAACGGGGTGTCATTGGATTCCTCCACGCAGGAAAAAAATGCACCCACTGATATTCATCAATGCTTACTGAATGTTTATGGAGACCAACCCATGGATGTGAGCAGTGAGGCAGTGGGCAGAGTTTTTCAGCAGTGGTGACAGCAATCAGTGAATGATGGTGATTATTTTGAAAAACAGTGTTTTGTAGCTGAGAATTTGCTCTATCAAATACTGTTACTATACCATTTGTAACTGTTGTAGTTTCCAAGGAAATAAATATGATACATTACTTTTGATGGAAGCTATATATATGTTGCATTGAATGAAATCAGAAGTTTTTTGAAAGATGTCAAAAGTGTGGCAAATGCCAAAGCAGCCTATACCTCATTTACACAGTGCAGAATACAAGGTTGCAAATAAGTGTGATGGATTATAAATGTCTCTCTCTCCCTTATTTATTTATTTATTTTGCCATACTGTAGTTCTGCAGTAAACAAGTATCCAGGGAAACAGAAAATAAATAAATAGATAAATAAATAAATAAATGCTTTGAAAATAAGTGCAACTTTATAATTTAAGTAGCCTACATAACTCAGAGTGTAATCGAATTCATCATCTTACAAGAACTTCAAATAGCGCAGAAACATAGGTAATAAAATCATTCAAAATATTTAAAGGGAAAAAATATAAGAGTTATTAAATCCTACGATCAGGAGAATAAATCAATGATTTTCTACAGCTAAGGAAGGCTTCATCTATAAGTAAGATCTCCAGTTTGTGTTCTCCCTTTTTCTGAAATGCTTTCTTTATATTCAGTACTTTAAGGATGGGACAGGAGGAAGCCTGTACTGCTGTATCTGATTTGGAAATAAAATCGACATAGGAAATGAAAAGGAAGTATTATACTACATCTTTAGATAATATCTTGATATGTCCTCTACATTTACTATTTCCTTTTTCTTATTTCAAAAGAGAGATCTAGCATCTTAAAGCTTTCATAGTAATATACAAATCAGAGTTGCCTTTGAATTATCTAATCATCTTTCCCTGTCTACTTTTAGGAAACAATGCTAATACTGTACTCACAGCAACATTCTGCTGATTTCCAAATTTAAAACTTAGGAATGGTTCTAAAATATCACCAAAGATCTTTACTGTCTCTCATTTTTCAGTGACAGAGATTTGTTATATAAATAACAGGAAACCCTCTCTCCAGGTGTTTTTGTTTTTTTTGTTTGATTGATTGATTGTGCTTTTTTTTTTTTTTCCAGGTTATTAAGAGCAAATTTTAACACCTCTAGGAAAAAAAAAGAAACAAACGCTTAGTATGTGACATTTAGAATTTTAGGTGATTGTTGATTGCTGAAGAGACATTTACATTTGAACATTAATTAATAATAGATTAAAAGTTTGTGGTTTTTGTTGTTGGTGTTTGTTTGTTTGTTTGTTTGTTTAATTTGGATAACAGTGGGAGGCTATTTTGCTTGAGACTTACTTAATGATAGCTGAAGAATCACAGAATCGTGTTACTCTTCCCTTGCTTAAAATAAATTATATAGTACTACTGACTTGCAGAATCTAGAATAAAGTGATTATAACTGTTGTATTCTAGCTATTTTTTCTTTTCTCTCTTGCATCTCCTCTCTCTCCCTCCAGAATACACTGTTTCAAAGTTGAGAATTTATATATATAATTAACATCTTACATATATACCATACATTTACAGTGTTTCTCATAAAAATCTCTACAAAGTGCTTATGCTGTAGGCACATTGAATAAAACAAAAAGAAATCTAGTTTAATGAAGATTTTCTCTGAAGATATGCTCAATACATAACACAATAAAATGGGTATGATTTAATAACCTCTTTGCAATTATGTCATGTTCCTCTGAATTTTGCAGTTTACATGATCTATCAGCAAAGACAGTCTCACAGGTATCATATTACATTTGATTATAGAAAGGGTAATTTTTAAAAAGATTTGTAGAGATTCAGTAGTATAATTTGCATATTAGTGTTTATTATACAATGGAAAAAATATTAGTGACTATTGTTTTATTTCTAGAGGAAAAATTTAGGGATTATCCTGACCATACTAGTGGCTGGCAAACACAGTCTTATGTTAATGACTAAGATTGTTCTGCATATAAATCTACAAAATATTATTAGTCATTTGCCATGTGTTATTGATTAAAATTATGCTTCACTACTAATGAGCTAAAAATATCTTAAAATTATTTCCAAACTCTTCTAATAAATCTACTTGGTCCCACTTGTAGAAGGATGTATGGCAAGAATAGAATGCTAGTTCCATTCTATTTATTTCAGTATTGTTGCTGATATAACATTTGGTCTAAACCCACACAGCTATTTTTATGGAGTTACTTAGCATCATGGTAGATAGTTAATTCTTTTCTTGTGCACTCAATGGGTGACTGAAAGTCAAACTTCATATTAATTTATCTTTATGGGAAAATAATGATAATTTGAGAACTTTAGCATACCTATGTCAAAGGATTATATATAGCAAGTAGTTAGGCAGCCTAAGATCACCATTTATAGACAGGAATTCACACAGTAATGATGTAACTATAAATAAAGGTAATACTATTCACTGGTTAATTATTGGAAATGGTTATACACAAAGGTTTTTGAAGACCTAACTTTGTAGTTTTTAAAGCACAGCTCAGCAAAGACTTAAGCAATGAAGTCTGAAGTCAACATTGCTTGAATTACGGGAACCTGAGCTACATGATATCCAGGATTTTTTTTTATCTAAATTTTACTATTTCCTGTTATACACTTCAGATTTCATAAAAAAGAAACAGAAAACTACTGAACAGGGCAGAAGGAACATTTTGTTTTATTCCAATTGCATATTTGATCCTATAGAATGAGATTTAACTCACGGTCATTTATTTAGTCATGCTGTCCTGAGACGAAAACAAAAAAAAATCAGCATAGAAATGTAATTCATTCTATATCATTTACTTAGAATGATTTTAATAAAATTCTCTAAATACTATTTGTTTTCCATTCAGTATGAAGAAAGCATATCAGGAGTAGAGTATGTGTTCTAGTTGTCTGTGTTTGGACTATATTCAGTGAAAGTATACAGCAAGAATGATGTTCCAGTATTTTACATGGACAATTTTTTCTAAACTAATTTTGTATAATTCATCTGAAACAAAAATGAAAAAATGAAACAAAGCAAAATAAATCAACCAAGAACATACTCACTAGATACAAACTCCACAAAATCTAGAAACGTTCCTGGTTTCTAAAGAAACCTCATCTTCATGGGTACATTTTAGCAACTGTCAATACAACAAAAATCTCATGTAATGTCTTTTCCAAGCTTGGAACTACTTTCATTTGAAAGCAGCTCGAATCATATGCTTCAATGACTTTATATCTGTCCTATTTGGAAGGAATGTTGATATATCCATAAAAAGACAAGTGCCAATTAAAAAAAAAATCACAGCCAGATGAGCTCTAAAAGCAATTTTCTTCATAGTAATCCATGTCATGCTAGGTTTTAGATTTATGGTTCAGTGTTGGTAACATACCAGTAGTTTGGCTGTTACCAAACATCCTTGTATCATGTCAAGATTTTATACTTTTTTCCCGACTCTGACACCTCCACCCACTCTACTCAGTAAGTCAGCTACAAAGTAAGTAAGAAGCTGAGAGAAGACATAAACAGGGGAGCTGACATAAATTGTCGAAAAAGGATTTTCCATACCATATGATTTTAGGTTCAGAAATACAAACAGAGTTAGAGGAGGAATAATAGGTCATTTTGACCTCCAATGCAGCTTTGCCTTGAACACCGACTGGACATTGGTCTGCTTTTAAGGGGTGGTAAGGGATTATTAGCTGAAAAAAAACATTAGAATCATGACCTGTTCAAGTCAAAGGCTGAGTATTAAATAAGCATTTTATTTCAGGTAACTTAAATGTCCAAAAAAAAAAACGTCTTTTTATAACTACTGTTTTCATGGGATTGTCAGTTCAAGACACATATGAAAAAAATAATTTTTGTCAGAAAGCATCATTGTCCCACATTTGACAACTAAAAATGCAGTTTTTCCTAATCATGAAGAATGCCTCCTATTTTATTTTGTTGACCCACATCATCAGAGGTAAATGGTGGTATGCTAGTAGATGATGTACTTATTGTCATGCTCCAGTATAAAGGAGAGAGATGAGGTTCTTTGATTATGTGTATACATGGAGTGAGATTAAGACACAACGGGTCAAATGTTAGCCAAACCAGTTCATTACAATTGCCTGTTGCTATGAAGATGGGCAAGGGAAGGTGAGCGATAGTAAAAGGGATAAAAAGCAAGGAGTCTTGATAGAAAGCAAGAGAGATATAATGACCACCGTGGATCGAGAGGTTCGTAGTAGGTTGATCTCAGAAACTCATCTGGTCACCGTGGGGGATGGGAGAAAGCCGGGAAGCTTCTCAGCAAGCAGGACAAGGGGTTCATCCGAAGAGTTTCTCTCCTCAGGGAATTCTCCATTTGCTCTTCAGGAGTTCTCCGCCAAAGATTTTTCTTTGGGAGTTCTTCCTCAAAGTCAATAGTTTAGTGGCAGCCTTTTATCCCCCATTTCTCAGTTTTTTTCTTTTCTCTCTGTTAGTGTGACATACCTGGCTCAACAGGTAAGCCAGCAGGGAGTGATACCTTCGTTGCCATGCACAACCATTATCGTCTTTTGCAGTGATCAGCTTCTCTATGCCAAACCCAGAAAAAGACAGGCTTGGCCCTGCTTCTGCTTATCTTTACTACAATAAGCAGAGGCACTGTGGCACAGTGACACCCACTTAGATAACCTGCAGTTCTCACTTAGAGTCTTATCACTAGAAAGGCCTCATGAAACAAGCTTTGAGACAAAAAAAAAAGAAAACAGTTTCTGTTTTTCACATCACCTGGTGGCTCAAAGATTGCTTGAAACTGATGCGCAAACATCTGTCCAAGGTGGTGAGGGAAAGGGAAAAAAAAAAAAAAGCAGAAGGGAAAAGAGGGGTGGAGGAGTAAGGAGGAATTAAACATTATACAATTGCTATAAAGGATTTCTTGGGCTTGGTTACAAATATTGCTCTGATCTGTTGGACTTGTCCATGATCAGTTGAAGCAGTTACAAGGTGCATCAAAGATACAATATATTGAATAATTTGAATAAAACAAGGAATCATGTAAGGAATAAACAGAAGGGCTGCAACAACACAAAATAGTTAAAATAGAATATATTTCACCCATGGACCACCTGGAGGCCAGGGGAAAAAAGATCAGAGTCCAGGCCTTTCCAGGTTTGGACAGGAACATGGACAATCTGTTTAACAACTTTACCATTATCATCAATTTTTAGACAACAATTAGAGTTATTCACCTCACCTCAAACAATCTATTCCTTAACAACATACCAAGCACTAACTGGTTTTGCAATGCCATTATCAGTATTTGTTGCATTTGTGATTTTAATTCTCCCGTTCAACAATACATAGATTTGCCATGTTTTCTTGCAGTTCTAGTGCCCGTGCTGATTCCAAAGTTGGGCTTGGAGGTGTAGTGTCACTTCTTTTGGGCTTTTGTTTTGGCCATCCAGTTTCTGTCTTTCTCGCCTCCCCTCCAGTATTCTGTTACTTTTGTGAGAGATGGCAGAAGCGGGACAATCTGACAATGTCTGACATGGAAGTTTGTATGAAGCAAAGGTGTGCAATTGAATTCCTCAATGTGGAAAAAATTTCACTCATTCGCATTCACTGACACCTGCTGAACATTTGTGGAGACCAACCAGCGAATGTCAGCACAGTGAAGCAGTGGGTGGTATATTTCAGCAGTGACAATAGCAGTAAGAAAGCCAAGCCATGTTCCAAATGACTATGCACTGCTGTTACACCACAAAATGAAGAGCATCTTGGTGAGCTCATCCATATGAACCAGTGGGTTACAATCCGGGAACCAAATAACAGTTTCAGTGCACTGGAAAAGATGGTCTGAGTGTTGGAAAACAGTAAATCTTGCACCAGTTTGGTCTCATGAATACTTACACAGAAACAGAAAGAATACCACATATTCTGGACACTCCATCATAACGATGACTAAGCTGAAGGCTCAAAATTCCTGGGTAAGGACAGAGAAGAAAACAATTCTCTTGCAACAAAATAATCCCAGGCTTCATAGCAGGTTGAAGACCACAGTCCGTTTTGCCAATCTTGTCTGAATTGTCCTACCACACCCACTGTGTAGTTTGGATTTGGTGCCTTCTGACTTCCATTTGGGTTGATATAAAATGAGCTTCATGGGCTACATACTCCTAGCAAGGATGCCATTATAGCAGCTGTGAAACAATTGGTAACCTCCACTGGTTTATAGATTTTTATAAGTACAGCACTCTTGTGGATTGCTAGTGAAAATGCATATGCAATGGTTGTGACTAATAGTTGAAAAGTAATACTTTGTAGCTGAGAATTTTCTGTATTAAAGAGTGTTATTGTGCTCTTCCTATCTGATTTAGTTTCTATGGAAATAAATAGAATGTATTAGTTTCATTGTGATCTTTGTATTATTTGGTTGCCATTAATTTCAATAGAAACAAAATCTGATCTGTTAAATTCTGACCTCTCTTGATTACATAACTCACAGGCAGGTGCATTGTGTGGTTTTGGTAGGTCACCATTCCAACCTTGTTGTTTGTTTTTTTCCAAAACAATACCACACAGTAAAAAATATTTCAATATTCAATGTTTAGCAAAGAAGAAAGTTGACTTGTCAAGCCAGAATTGTAAATTAGTTCTTCCTGTATGGTTAGAAGGTACTGCCTGAATAGTTAAGGTGAAAGTACTCAGTATTGCAAATGAGGCGAATCCTCTTCCTGCAAGTGCCTTCAGCTATGAAAGTTACAATCCTGCAGATATCTCATTCTTCTTCCATATATTTTTTCCAGTATTTACTATAAGAACATATCCATCTGTATTAAAATGACTACACTCAACAAATGTATCATTAAAAACATATGAAGGACTGATTTCAGCCTCCAAACAGAAGCATTTAGTATGTACCACTTCAGCAGCATAATCTGGCATATTCTAGTAAAGTACCATCATATTCACATGATCACTTTACTATTTAAGATTACTTATACCTGTAGTTTTGCAAAGCTTTCAACCATATTCTGGGCACTTCCCATAAATCATGTGTTAAGTAATGCAATAGAATGTAATGCTCATTTGTGATACAAAGAGTACAGGAAAATTGATACAGCATATTTAGGTCTCACAGTCCTACTGTTGTCACTGTTCCCTAACAATAACTAACAAGAAGGTAGGCATTCATAAACATTAGGAAAAAGTATTGATTCTTCACACATGTCTATAAATCCAGAATGTGTACAGTTAAGAAGCAAGAGCAATTTAACTGAGATAAGGATATATCCTACAGGCTATTAAAAAGAAAGACTATATTTGAACACTAATCTGCTCCAGAATCTGTAGAATCTGCCATTGATATTTCAGAGCATCCTGAGTGGAAGCTTCACAGCTTATATTTCCTGATATCAAACAGCCCTGCAGATATTCTCATATCTGTTGATTCCCACTATCTTCCGTAAACCCACATCCTTTGCTTTGTTGCCACTTTGCTTCTTCTTATACCTGAACTCCTCTAATTTGAGTCAGCATATTTCAGAGTCACTTGAAGGCCTTTCTGTGTCTGCTTAGTTGGTCTCAGGAAACAAATGCTGAGTATAGTATTTTAATCACACTGAACCCTTAAGACAATTTTGAGTGGAAATGAATAACAGAAATGCAGTTCTATCAGGAAAGACTTCAGCACTGAAAGAGTCACTAAGTGATTAATCACCAAATGTTTAATGGCTTAAAGAATATGGGAGAAACTTAGTACTGCTCTATAAAATACTGTTTTAATAATGTGGAGGACTGTATGAGCTAATACACTTTGCTCACACTCGACACTGAAATTTCCATATTCAAATGGCAATTGCATCTAACAATTTGTTTTGAATGTCCTTTAAAATCCATTTTCTACAGCTTTGATTTTACTGCTGATTTTCTGTTGCTGTTATCACCTTTCCTGAATTAGAGGCATTAGTAATAAAATAAAAGTAAAAAGAAAGGATCTATTGGTGCTTTGCTGCCAACATCGACACGAAGAAGGCCAATTCAAAAGCTGCTCCCTTGCCAAATAACTGTTTGTACATAACAAAACAGTATCTCAGATTGATGCATTTGGTAACAGATATTCACAAACAATATCTTGAGCACTTCCCTTCAGTGCCTGAAAAAGATATTAGACAGCCTCTGGCTTATATTGCAAGATGGAAAAATAAACACCTTAGTGCAATATTTTCATATCTCAATAGTCCTTTATGAAGATGATCTCAGAATCTTCAGCAAAACACCATGCCTGTGTACTGCCCTTTATCATACCATAAACTGTAGTCATATAAAGACACTTCAATGAGTTGTTGTTAATGGCAGTATACTGCAATGAATTCTCCTGGTCTTAGCCATGGGAAAGCAACATTCCAGATCAGTCAGTAAAATTTGACAAAAAACTTTACTAGAAAAATATATACCATCTGAATCCACAAAGAAAATACATCTCTCTACATTAACTAATAAGAATTAAATACAATACACATTTTCACTACCAAACTTATTTTATTTTGTTTATTATAAAGCTCCATACAAAATTCTTATAAAACAATTTTCAATTTTTTTAGATGATAATTAGAAAAAAATCATTTATTTATTTTGTACGTTATTGTAGATTCCTATAATATTTTGTCTGCTTTAAATCTGTCTGGCCCTAGGAAAGGTTAAAGAAATAGCTGTAGGAAAACAAACAAATAAACAAATCACCCATATTGTTTTCTCCTTCAAGTTAAGACATTCATATGAACCTGAGCAAAGTTTTATAGAAGAAATGATTGCACAGCATGGTGTGCCTTTAATTAAGATAGGCAGCTTCTAGTATGCAGATGGTGACAAAGATTATGAGGAAATGTTGAAAATCAATGTTGAGAAGTTTTAATACTATTAAGAGAGCATGATAGAGATAAGCAGAAAAAGTTCTTATTCACAAAGAAATAAGTTTCAATCCTGGAAGAGCTGTAACATGTCAGTAGGTATCAAAGCCATGCTGCTGTGTATTAGATATTAAATAAAGTTCTTGATATAAAATGTCTTATATTTGATCTCTTATATTTATCAGATTGCAACAATATAGCCACATTTTCTTTTTGAGCATTACTATTCTATTCTTAACATAAAACTTCTAATAGCATTAAATTAGATGTGGCATAAATTAAAATATTACCATGCTCAGAATTGTATGTTAGTGTATACTAACCCAGTCAGCTGTACTCTCAGGTAAATTCTGACAGTAAGAAAAATGGCATGTAAATCGTTAGATGACTGTGATAGATTACTGTAAAATGTGATTCCTTCTATTCTCTTGTATCTTCTGATGCCTCATAAGCAAGTTCTCCAGTCTAGAGGAACTGCATTAGACTATATTCTGCCAACACCAAAATTGGGTCTACATTTTAACTGTCTACTTAATCCAAACAATGAATAACAACAGTTTTTATCTACAAAGATAAACTTAAAAAGTCTTGTGCAAAAGATTTTTGCTGAGACAATATAGCCCTGAGTACAGTAGTTTTCTACTGAGCATATTAGGATTCTATGCTATTATCTTTGCACTACAAATTGCTGTTATCTGTTACAATTTTATGATAAGCATCTGTAGTAGAATTGCCAGGTCATGGCCTCAACCAGTGGTTGAGCACTAGGTAAGAAGGCATGACTAACCTCTGGTGCTCAGGTACAAGCAATGTTCCTGACTGACCAGAAGAGGTGGAGCCTGGGCCCATGCCTCTACACACTCATTTAAGGGTTAGCAGCCAAAGGAGGAGTATTTCTTTGAATAGAGACTGTGCTTTTCTTGAACTGTCACTAGTTGCTGGAAGGGTTGAGCTAATAGTTTCTTTTTCATCTTTTATTGCTCTATAGTGTTTGTATTGCAGTGGAAAGGCACTGTCAACATCTTTTTGCTGCACAGTGTTGTGCAACTCCAGTGGTTTAAATAAAAAAGCAACAAAAAAAAGTTCAGTATAAAGGTTGTTATGACCAGACCCATTCTCATCTGAGGCAGTGCTGGTCAAGCAACAGACTAGTCCAAGTTGTCTTAAGGCTATTTTCAGATCTTTTAATGAACAGTGGAAAAAGCAGATATGTTAACATCGTAACTATCATCACAGTTTTACTTTCTCAGGTGTCCTCTCTCTGCTGTTTTCTCTAGTGCAAATCTGTTGCTATTTCCAATGAGTAAAGGATCTCTATGTGCTTTCACTAGAAAATGAAGCCTTTATTGAAGGATGACAAAATCTGTGAATGTGTTCTTTCTTTCTTTTTTTATACATTTTTGCTGGATGCCTTCTTACAGTTATGCAGAGCCACTGTTGTGTTTTTGAAGAGCTATAGATTTGACGGGTAGCCATCTTGCTGAAGTGGAGGGTGCAGGCAGAAGTAGGATATTCCTAAATGACTGAAGTGATTTATCATAATATATAGCATCATGTTGCAAAATAAAACTGGCTTTTGTCTTCTGAAGAGTGGTATTTGTGTTCCCCTGAAACCATTTACATGACGATACTTGATTTCCTGGAAGTGGTTGAACATCCACCTCCTGATAGTGTGCATAGATTTTGCTTTACCTACAAACCTGTCTTTATTTCAAGTCATGGGTTCTTGCACCTTTGCCTTTCTAATTCTCTCCTTCATCCTACCTAGGGAGAGTGAACAAGTGTCTTTGTGGTGTTAGCTGCCTACTGGGGTTAGAACACAACAATCTATCTCTTAAAACAACTGGAATATATTATATTATTAATTATATCCTTAACTCTCCTGAGCAGATGGTGCGTAGAGAGAATGGTCTGTCAGGGTGCTCTGTGTTGTCTTTCTGGCACTTTTTTTCTAGAGACCTAATAATGTTTACATGTTTGTATTTGTTTACCTAAAATATGGATAGAGTCATGCATAGAGCTTGAGAAGTGATTATAGAGATATTATAAACATTTGCTCATTTCTCTTTCCTTGGAAAAAAAAAAAAAAACCAGAAAAAAAACCCAAAACCTTTAATGGCCGCTTATCTCTTAAAAATAGATGAAAAGAAGTGAAAATCTATTTCGCATTCAGTATGAAAACTAGGGCAACATATTGACAAAAAAAGAAAATCTGTAAGATAATTCATCATTTTTTGATGGTATTAAGAGCACTGTAGACTTGGAATTCCCCAAAGAACAAGACAAAGAATTTTAATATTAATGCAAGAAGTTCAAAAAAATGTAGACAGTATGCAGAAAGACAGTTTTCATAAAATTTGTTAGATGAGAACAAGAAGCAGAAAGAGAAAATGAGATATATAAGTGTCTTATAACTGCTGGTGTCTGAAAACTGCTGCTCATTTAACTCAATAAATGCAGAAGAGTGCCAGGAGGGTCATTCTGTACTGTCCAGACAGTCATGTAGTGAGTGTCCAGCAGAGGGAGATTCACCACAGCTGTGTGACTACTTCTTTACTTAAACCTACATAATTAGCTACTAAATGCCTTTTTTTAAAAGCAAGTGATGTATTTGTTTATGTGCATATGTTAGGATGCCCTTGAATTCATTCAGCTGTGCAAAGCTTTTCAAGATTCAGCCATCTGTGAATGCCAAAATGCCTCCTCTCCTGTAGAGTTATACCCATTCTGTTTGGAATAATACCGTATACTCATTACAATAAGATTTTTTTTTTTGCTCCAATCCCTGTCAAGATTCATTACAGATAGAGGAAAAATAAATAGCTTGAAGAATATGAATCAGATATCACTGATAAAAGTATGTGACATAGATTATTACGATGTTCAGAAAGTGCTAATATTTGTCATTCTTTTGGAAATAAAACATTCCCCTATCTGAGAACAAGATCATTTTTAACTGTTATAAATAATTAAATATTTTTCCATATGCACTACAAAATATGAATGTCAATGATTATATTCAGATATTGAGGATACTTGCCAAACTCCTGCTCTTTTGAGTGGGTGAGAAATTTATCTGAAAAAGAGAGCACACCAACTTTTTTCTTTCCTATAATTTCCCTCTTACACTTGATATGTGCACACTTCAATGGGAATGGAGAGTGATTTTAAGAAGAGGAATATGCACAGAAATATGTTTTAATAAATATATTTATTAAGAGCTGAAAAAATTTTTATTGTCTTGGTTAATAGATTTTTAAATGAGAAATCTATGAAATAAAAATATTATTCTACTTAAAGAAATTCTACTTCAGACCAAATTATCTGAAGCTTTAATAAGGTCAAAAGATAACCTTTCAGTAAAGTAATTCTCAAGGCTTCCTACAAAACAGAAGAAAAAAAACACAAATATTTGGGTGCCTAATAACATTAAGTGACGCCTTTCTTCACTTTAGAAAATAAACTGAGATGAATAGTAGCAACTTAGTAGACTATAAGCACAGTGGCTTCTTGATAGGACTATCTCAAGCTTTTCTTAGGGAAACAGCAAATTCCAGAGAGAGCTGCTTGAGTGCTTTGCTGTAGATGCACTACTTGTCCCAACTGAGGTATATTTGACAGTCATTTCTCCTCAGCTACTTTGTTCATTCAACTGAATTGCTAGGTCTTTCAACAGAAACTAAATCTGAAAAAATAAGCTTCTTCTAAAGAAACTTTTTTAACATTTTCAGGCTTCACACATGACAAAATTAAAGACACCGTGATGCATTAAAAATTGCAATTAAACAGCTTAAGGCAGAATTCCAGCTTAAAGCGTTTTTATGACCTACTGCTCTAAAATGTTGATGAGTAAGCATGAAAAAAGACTGAAGGTTAAAGAATGACAGTGCTTAGCAGTCTGCTCTGAAAAATACTGTAAACCTTGATCCAGCATTCAGCATTCATCTGTAGTGTCAAAGCCAATGTGAGGACCTCTGTACATCTTGAGTTCTATGGAAAATTATGCAAAATAGAGGGATATGGCATTTAGAGATGCTAGAGGTGGGGTAAAGAAGAGATCATGGGATTTGGGACTGCAAAGAGTCCAGTGGTGCATTGCTTTTGCTGATTAAGCTGATAAATAATGAGCTCAAAAAGTTTTAAGCAGCTGTTAGTGTCAGAGATCAGATTAATCTTCAGTATGAAAGAGAGAAGTTATTCAACTTTATAGTACTCCAGAGCAGGCGAGAGCCCCAAAAGATTACCCCTGCAAATGATCTCAAACTGCAATATGGTTTGGTCTGTTTTGTTTTGTTTCTGATTACCAGGCTGCCAATAAATTAAATTTCAAAAACATGTTAAATATTCATAGACATTTGTTGAATAGCTTGAATAAATACTTTTGAGAGAATGCTGTTGCTCATAATTTACTTGCTTCAATTTAATGTTTGCCATTTGTGCTGTGTGCTTGGCCAAATAAATAATAATTAAACATGAGATCAGCTGCACATTTGTAGAATATGAAAACAGACTTCTGACCTCCGATTGCTTATTGGGGAACCAATTTGTTAAATACAGTAAAGGCACTTGCCCAACTGTTACCAATGTCAATAACGTGATATGCCACTGAACAGTGCTGGAAGTAAGCATCTTAAAGATAAAACCCGAATGATGCCATTGCTTTAAAGCAATTGTTAATCTTTCTGGTTTTTTATTTTGCACTTGTTTTTCATAACAGTGATCTATATACATCATCTTCATATCTCTGCTCAATAGTCAGTATCATTCTAATTTATAAGTTATTCATTCCAATCTCGGTCTCCAAGTTGCTGTTGAAAATATTGCAGAATTTGTGTGGAAGGGAAAGTTGTTAGGTGTGAACATATGCTCTAAGCCTTTCTATGAGCTGTTGAAGTCCTAGTAATCCCTACCTAATCTGGATTATTCTGTAGTATAACAGAAGAGAGGCATGAGATGACATGATGGTGAATCTCATGATGTTATTTATAGTTGGCTTAGGATGAATAAAAAGAGAAATGTGGGAAAGGATGGAGACAAAAATCAACAGTTCATTCAGTTTATTTTCAATACTCGGCTTCTTCAAAAGATTGTATTCTGCTAACATTTGATGACATTTTTTAAAGGCCTAAAACATTTATTCTTTGTCCTTGAATTTTATATAGATATATAGTTAAATAACTATAAAATGAGAAAACCAAAATGAACATTTTTGTTTTGTAGTGTTTACCGGATGCAGTTTTCTTGCACATATAGAGATTACAAGAGCTATATTCAAGTATCAGGCCACATAATCTCGATAGCTTTGCCTACGATATACCCAAAACAAATATATTCCCTGTTTTATCATTAGAAAATATCATATAAATTATTCATATCAGATGAAGAAAAAAATCTTTTTTGTGATCAGCAATCTCTATCATTAGTTGTATTCTCTAAATTGCAATTATTGAATAATTTGCTATAATCTTCCTGAAAACTCTAAGTACTTTGATTACATGTATTAACTCTAAGTAGTTTATTGATATTTATTGATACGTATTTGATGAATTCTTAAATGATGCATAAAATAACATGGTGTAGTTTTTGCCTAATTTTTAAATTATAATTATTTTGAAAAAAATCAGGTTTCTAGCAGCAATATGTTGTGAATTTGGTCTTTACTTTCCTTAGATTTTTTTTTGCAGTTAAAATCAAAATATTTTTCCAATGAATTTCTTGCAAAATAATAAATTTTAGATGATTCTCATAGCATAACATCTCTGCCTGTATTTATTCCAGCGAAAAGAGATTTCTTTCTTCAAGTCTTTGTAAAGCTCATCTACAAGATGTATCTGATGTATCTTCAGCTGAATTAAAGTAGATGAACATGTTCTGGTGTGTATGTTGATACAAGGAATTAATATAATGCATTAACTATTTAAGCAAAAGTCCCTGACTTATAACAGAAGCATTTTTCTTGCTAGTTTAACAGAAATACAGAGATTATGCTGTACAGAAATATGAATAATCAAGAGTTTTGTGGATCTTTTTTCCTTTGTTATCTCCATTATCTGATTTTCAGGGCAGAAGTAAAAGAATTACCTTTAAACTGAAACTTCTTGAACTGCCATACATATTTTTAATGATTTCTATGGCTTTTCATCAAGAACAAGACTGAAAACTCAACAGTGAAATTATCATTAACGAATAGGTAGACACCAGAAGACAGTACTGATCCAAGAACCATTTCAGTTAACAGTTTAAACCCTTAATGTGAGAGGTGTCACTTTCAGTATTTGTAGTCATATTAAATAAAACAAAACAATATAAAGTAAATTAAAGTATAAAATAATGAAACAAAAGAAATTTGATTACACCTTGGAAGAACGTACGAAAGTAAACTGTCCAGGTTGTTATGATGATTAGATGCTTTTGATATATTTTCTTATAACAAAATGCATGGGTTTCTAGCAGCTATAAATCCAAATACATAGAATACCCTCAGTAGATTTCCCTTGATTAGTATGAATGGAATGAAGATCTGATACAAATAAAGTAAATGTCTGTAAATACATTAAAAAAAAAAGTAAAAAAGTAAATTCATTAATTTACTGTGATTGAATTGCTTCTTCCTTGTGCCCGTTTCAGAAATGCTTCCATTTAACCGTTGTTAATACTAAGAATACATATAAAATTGACTGCAGATTGAATGAAACAGTGAAGCTCTATTAATTCAATTTTAAAATTAAGTAGAATTATTTATTTTTTCTCAAAAAAAAACCAGTGTATATCCAAGAATAAATAAGATCTAGGGAAAATCATAAATTCTTTAATCTAGTAAGATGTTGGGTACCTCCCAGGAAAGAATTGATTAGCCTCAGTTGTATGCGTATTGCCTTCTTAAGGGCATTAGAATGTTTTTTTTCCACAAAATATTATTCTGTAAAAATCTGAATAGATCTAATCTGCACCTTATTTTCTGAGTCAAGTGTAGTTTAAAAACAATGGAAGAAAGCATGAAATTGTGTAGACGTTTATTTTTTTTCCTATTTGCTTATAGTTCTGCATCAAAAACAAAACAAAAAAGTAAAAAATGCTACTTGTATTTTTCTCCTATTTTTCTTCAATGGTCAGTATTATTGATGAAAGTATCTTCAACATTTCAAGGAATACTGGCTAATTTTGAAGGATTTGAATAAAAGTCTTCAGATGTAGATGAAAGGCTTTTGTTTTCACTGAATTATATAACTGGGCAGAGGCATTTGATATATGTGCCTCATTGCTTGTGTATATTAAAGATATTATGCAATATTTTCTTTCATCTTGGATATATCTAAGTTGTCAAATAAAAAATACTTGCAATCAGCTTATCACTACATTGTAAGGTGCACCAATCTTCACAAAATGATGAATTTTATTAATGTGAGATAGTACTACATATAGTATATTCAAAATATAGTTTACTAGAATTTTATGAAATAAATTATATATGAGCAATGAAGAAAAATTAGATAATTTCTTGTTATTCTACCATAGATGCATGTTTGGAAAACGGATAATTGAACAGTTATATGCATGATACTTTGTCACTAACTACGAAACAACATATTCTAAAATTAAATAAAATGACTGCCTAAATGAAACATATGGTAGACTGAGATTATATGAATAAAAATAATATTTATACTTAGATGTAGGTTATAAATGGTTCACAGTTTTTAGCAAGTTTGATATAGAACTGTCTGCCTGATCGGATCATATACATTAATTTACAACATTTACAAAACTTCATAGTGATGTAGATACTGTAAGATGGTATTACAGCAAGAAATCAGAACTGAGCCACAAGAACTTGGAGTTTTCAGAGCAGGTCCAGAGGAGGTCTACAAAGATTATCGAGGGATTGGAGCACATCCTCTATGATGGCAGGCTGAGAGAGCAGAGGATCTTCATCCTGAAGAGGTAAAGGCTCTAAGGAGACCTTATAGTGGCCTTCCAGTGCATGAAGGGAGCCTACAGGGAAGCAGGAGAGAGACATTTTAGATTGACATGTAGCGTCAGGATGAGAGGAAACATCTTTAAACTGGTAGAGGGTAGATTTAGGCTAGGTATTAGGAAGAAATTCTTTACTGGAAGGTTGGATGAGACCCTGGAGCAAGTTGTCCAGAGACATTATGAACGTCCTCTCCCTGGATGCATTAAAGACCAGGCTGGATTGGGCTTTGAGCAACCTGGTCTAGAAGGAGGTGTCCCTGCCTACAGCAGGGGGGTTAAAATTAGATGATTTTACTGGTCTCTTCCAACTCAAACTACTCTATGATTCATTGGATTTTAATTTACTTTTTATGAAGTCTCAAGAGTGAAGAATTGCAATATTGAAATTTTTTGCCTCCTTTCTCATTTTTCCTCAATATTTTTTTTCTAGGAGAAAGAGGAAACAATTCCAGTAAGCTGTTGCTCATCAGAACTTCAAACTGTAAAAGGACTGATTAAAATCCAAAGTTTAAGGTTCTATCTTCACTAATTTTCACTGTCCTGACACTTGTTAGAAAGAAAATACTTTCTGCTGCTATTGTGGCTGGCATAGCTTTGCTGCATTTGCTAGAGCTCAGACCGGAGGGACATGAAGAATCAGAACGCAATAAGGAGGATAGGAACTCCTTGGGATGTGCAGTCAACTTAAATGATAAAAGGTCATGCTCGTTAGTTATTTAGTTTATCACTAAGAAATTTGTGAGATAGCCTTCTTAGCGTTTATAAACATTAACTTTATTAACCTTTATTAAACTGATCCCAAGGCAGCAGTGTAGCAGAAGAGACGTGGAGGAAATACATACATAACCTAAAAATCTTGTGTTAATAATACTATGTTCTGATATGGAGTGGGATGGAGCAGGTAAAAATACATAATAACTCCAATGGCTTTGTTGAATGTTTTCAATAATATTCCAGGGGAAATACTCAAATAAATCATTAGAGCTTAAGAATAGGAATTATTTCCTTGAGTGAGAAGCAGTGAAGTTTATGGAATGCTCAGTGTAACAATACATGTTTGTTTGTTTTTTTAAATGAGAGAAACATATATACTTGAACATTTTTAAAGACTCAAAATATCAAAAAGAATGTTGTGAAAAATGTATGTCTTAGACAAACTGCTACCGTACTTCACTCTGGTGTAAACATAGAATCATCATAATCAAATTTTTATTAAGGTATATTTCAGTACTTGTCTAAGAGAACAGAAGTAAAGATTATGTTTCTAGTTATTCATTCATTAGACACCAAAATAAATCTCAAGAAGGAATGTGAAGAATATACAGTGAATGGCTGCTATATACTTAATTGAGGTACAAACCTGAAAGAAGAATAGGGAAGAGTGGGACACAATCTCTCAATGCAGGGTTGTTCATGTAGCTTTCCTGAACTGAGGTCTGAAACAGTCAGTCTGTGCTGCTGTGCAACTGCCTAAGATGCATCTGTTCCTTTCAGGTACACCTGCATTTCTAAAATAATTCAGTCTTCTACAATGAAGTTTTGATGACAGGATGTTGAAAATTCATTTTTATGGAAGCAGTCCAAGACTCAGTGCACAAAAACATTAATTTATTATAAATAACAAAATTTTAGATCTCCTAACCTTATTGTAATTATTCACTGTGACACTGTTCCACATATGTATGTATACTAAGTCTGCTCCTATCCTAAAGCATTTTAAATTCTTGATACCTTAAAGCTATTGTTAGATACAAGTAGATCTTGTGTGATATGGTCCTATTTGGCATATGGACGGCAATAAAATCATAGGGTATCACCAGCATGCTTTTATTTTGTAAATATTAAAGAGGAAATTGGTAAAGCATGTTTTTGTTGTTCTGACAGGAATCTATAAGAGTTGTGTGAGCAAGCAGCTTGGACTAGGATATACCTGTAAGTAGGAGCTTTCCAGTTTAATGTTTGCTGAATTTCAGCAAAAGAAAGATGAGACACAGAAAAATCTCACTGGAGCTGTTGTAGTATTTGCAAATTTTTTCAGAATAGATAAATGACTTGACACGCCAAGTAAAAAAAATATATTTATTCACTTATTCTGAATTTAAGCTCTCTATTATGGTCTTATGTGTCCAACCAAGTTTCCTATAAACATTTATAGCCCCTAATCCTAGGTCTGATAAAGGTTACAGCAAAAATCTGCAGTTAATACTCTAATTTTTTTCACTCACATTCTGATTCCTGTTTTCCAATGAATGTTCACTGCATATAGTTTCTATCCTCAAGAATCATTAATTCCAGTTTTGAAGATATCAGGATATGATGCATTGAACATGAGAGAATTTTTTGTAGTTTTTTGCTTTTGGGAATATCTTAACTACTTTTGAGTACTGTTTGACATCAATACATTTTGGGCCATAAAGCATATATCTTCAATTCTTTGATACCTAATGCAAATTACTATAAACATGATTATCTGTTTAAAAATGTTTGAGAGAAGAATTTGGTGTTTTGGAATCACTGAAAATGGGCTTGTGAAACATTAAAATTATGTCAGATTCCAAAGATATCTAGGAGTGTTCCTTGAGCATATTGCCACATTATTACACATTTCGAGGGTATAATATAGCAACCAAATTAACATGAATACCGAATGATTTGAAAATCAATGAATTGTTTCTTCAGTATCACTCTTTTCCGGTTATTTTATTGTCTCTATTGGGGTAACATATACACTTTGCAGAAAATATCGGGAGTTATATCATTCTTAAATTTGAGAACACAGTTTTATGCCAGTTAGTTGAAGAATTAAGTCTTCTAATGCTAACCTTAAAGAAATTTTTATAATTTCCAGAGATCAAAGAAGTTTAAGAATAATTATTTCTTGTTCTGTAATTTTAACTTTTTGTGGTTAAAGCCATTCAGCTTGTTTATTTTTTTTATTTAACTTTATGTTCTGATTCTATAATTCCATCTGGCTATATGAAACAAAAATCCTAATGACTTGCATTTTCTTTAGTAAAATAAAGGGGTTTTGTTTGTTTGTTTGTTTGTTTTTTAATTTTATCTGAAGTAATTAACATTTCTGTCTTCCATTTCAGATGTTTTTTATATAATTTGAATGTACTGCTTGAGTCTTCATCTTTCAACATTTTTATTTAATCATTTCAATGAATTCAACTGATACATCATTTTCCTGGTGTCATTCGGTGTTAGCCAGCACATAGTTAAATATTTATGCAAATTTACCTGTGAGTTCTAATTGATTATGTTCTGTATTCATTTAAGTGCTCTTTGCAGAGAATTTTGATTTCACAATACGTACAGTAGTTCCAATGTAAAAAGCAAACATATGCCTCTTTTTCTTTGTGTTTATTTATTCGGTTTTTTTAAGACTTGAAGAAGAATTCTTCAAAGGCAAATTAAATCACTATTTCATATGTTCTTTTAGTGATATTCCTGTAGAAGACATGAAAAACTTTTCTCTACAGCTCTTGAATTTTTAAATAATTTTGGGTTATGTGTAATATCAACATGGGTGTTTCAAGACTTTTGGGAAGAAGAAGAAAAATAAGAAGAAAAGATGGAAAGGTGGGAAAAAAAAGCAGAAAAGATTTCCCATAGAACTAAATTGATTGCATTATGGAGCATCAGAGGTGGATCCTACATGTGATCCTTTTTCCAGTTCCAGTGATGGCTCCCTGTGCATTTTGCAGCTTGCCTTCCTTTTGTCTATTATTTTCCTTATGTAAGAAGGAAAGGGAATTAGTTGCACATATAAGTGGGAAAATCTCTTATTATTAACCATATAGAAGAAATTACACTATTTCTTTATGAGATGGAGCTTTCAAAGCTGAGTAGTAGTGTCAGTGGTGTTATTCAAAGTATTTTATAATAACAGCCTATAAAGATCTCTTAGACAAGTATTAGTCACATGTAAGTATTATTTCTGAATTTTCATTTACTTTGAACCTCATTAAGAATGAATCAATTTCGTTTGGGGGCTGCTTTGTGTGTTTACCTGCTGAGTGAAATCAAGTATCACTTGTCTAAATAGGACTTCAAAGCAGATTCACAGATAAAAGTAACTTCTTTTAGGAATCACGAGCAATTTAACCAAGAACTCTGAAACATGAGTATACTACAAGAAGATACCGAAAACAGAAATATGATTCACATATACTGTAATTATGGGGCTTTTTTGCTGTGTTTGTAGGTGTGAAATGAAAAGGAATTTTTCCACTTTTAGATTATCTGTTTAAATCTTGTCCAAATCACTGCTCAGTGATTGGGATCTTGAAGATCATTTGCTTGCAGAAAATTAGAACAGTCATTCAGAAAATCAAAGCTGAACTTGGAATGAGTAAAGCTTCAACAGAAATATGAACTATGACCTTATTAAACTTACTAGTGGAACCCATTGAAATACTCTGCCACAAATTTGGCTATTTTGACTTTTTTATATAATATAAAAATAAATTAGTCTAACACTCAGCCTTTTCTAATTCCAGTCTTCTAATGTTAGCCACGTAAGTATAATCTGTATTTCTGCTGTCCATATTGTACTTAGAAAAAGCTTAACATTTGTTTGTTTCCTATAAGCACCTTATCCATGCTAATTTTCAGTATCAAATTCACTAATGAAAATACACATATGTATATAATTTTTGACCTAGATATCTATATTCTCTTTTACACTCATTAACAGTAGTAACTGTTAGACTTATGCACACATGAGGAAAAAAAATAGGCTGGAAGGCATTTTTTTCTATTAGATATCAGTGAGACCAAAGAAACAGATGAGAGGTTGAATTGATTAGAAGATACACTAATGTTTTTTAGATACAATTTTATAAATAAAGTAGTATTTTAATTTTGTACAAATTATCGTTGAACTCCTATGGAAGTTTTATCCGAATAGTTCTACACCTCTTTGAAAATCTCTTTGAAACAGAAAATCTCTTTGAAACTTTGTGTGGTGGATCTCAGATCTAAAATTCTACCTCCCTTGCACAACTGTCTGAACATCAAAGGGAAGGAGAGATGGTATTGTCATTTTATTCTGCTACTATGAAGGACCAAAAACTTGTCTGATGGTAGAATGGTAAGAAAACTGCCAGTGACACTTCAAGCTGAAAAAGGGAAAGCTACAAGAAAGTGTATTCATGGTTTCAGCTTTGAGTCCACTGTGCCATAATTGCCATGAATGTCTTTTGTAACTGACACTAGAGAAAAGGTATTATAGATGCATACAGAGAGCTGTGCAGAAGTGGGATTTACAGATTCTCTTAACTTCATGAAAACAAAATCAATTTCCATTGGACTATTCAAAGGCACTTCTCAATGAAGGTCAAATTTCTGCTTTCTTTTCTTTTTTGGCATGTAGTTCATTTAAAAACTGGAATAAGAAGAAAGCAAAACCCAATAACATGCATTTGCAGGGTTTCATGTTCTTTAACTAAAAATAAATTTAAGCAAGAATTGTAGAATATGAGTGTTAGAAAACACTGAAAATAAAGAAAATAAGAAAGTAAAAGAAAAAATAAAAAGGCTTTGTAATTCTCTGTCTGTAAGATGAGGTCTATGAATGGGATTTGAAAAGTACTAAGAATATTTAAATGCTGTGGCAACATTCATTATATTATTGTTTTTGAATATGTCTACTTTTCCTGACCCAAAATATGGTGAGCTTTACAATGTTTGTAAAATAACTGAAGTTCTAATAAAAACTTACTCAACCCTGCTCATGTTTAATTTCAGAGATGCAGTGTCTTTGATGAATACACAATTTTTACTCTTGGCAGCATGAAGTGAATACAATGTTGTTAAAGAGGCAATAAGCCGAAAAGTAATTCCTACCATAATAACAGGAACACTATGCTAGATTTTTCTTTTTCAGATTATGTTTTAAAAATTTTGAGTTTTTTACATGGGTTTGTACCTGCTTATGTTGGGCATGGTGTGGTGGGACTTCAGTACTTATAACCAGCTAGTGGCTGCTCAGCATGCTCCTATAAGCACATTCTGAATTTTGTCAAATTACTCTGTACCTAAATACTTTGGCATTTCATGTTAATTATATTCTTCAATTTGAAAGTTATCTGTGATAGTCATGCAATTGTTGTTCAGTTTGTTTACCCATGTGGCTTGTATGGCCAATTTACAAACAGCTTCTTAACTTGCATTTAACCTGTGTGGTAAGAGCAACTTTTTTGGTCAGATCAACTTGTTTTCGAAGGTAGCACTCTGACACAACATTTTTTGTACAGACTGATAACGTTAAAAGACAATAAAACTCTTCGCTGAAAGGTTTTAAGATGTCTGTGAATGTTATGAAACTATTTCAAATATATATATATATTACATATTAGCAGAAAATTTTCTGTTCAATAAATTGAATATTTACTAAGTTCACATAAAATATCAAATTAAAATTAAAATGCCATAGATTTTACAACTACTATAATAAGGGTTATACAGACATCAGGGGAGCAAATGGCAGTCTAACATTGTTTGACAGCATACTGTAGTTCAACTCAGCAGTCAGTTAAGTACCACACAGCCATTTTCTCACTCTCACTCAGTAGGATGGGAGAGAAAAAGGTGTAAGTGTGAGAACTCATAAATTGAGATAAGGAGTGTTAATTAAGAAAGATTAAAAAAAAAAACAAAAACGAAAAAACAACACAACAGCAACAAAAAAAGAGATGTATAATGCAGCTGCTCACCATCAGCTGATCAATGGCCAGTCAGTCCATGAGTCCGTGAGCAATGTCAGCCTCTCCTGCCACCTCCTCAGTATCCTTGTTCTTTATGATGTCATTAGGTATGGGATATGCCCTTGTTTGGTTCTGCCCCATCCCAGCTCCTTGTGCTCTTTCTGTTCCTCCTCAGCCTCCTTGCTAGCAGCTCAGTCTGAGAAGCTGAAAAGTCTTTGACTTAGTGTAAGAGCTGCTTGGCAACAACTAAGGTATTGATGCCCTATCAATTTTATTCTCATCGACGTACAATACCATCCCAGTAAATACCATCCCATAAAGCCAGGACACAATACATTAGTTATCAAAGTAGAATAAACAGAAGATCGTGTGAAGTGACAGAGGCAATGAGCAGCCAATGTCAGCATAATGTTTCTCAAGCTAAGGAGTCATTTTAATAATATATAGAATGAATAATGTATGAAGGCAAATATTGGTATTAGAAAAGTACTGTATCAAAGATGCTTACTCTTTTCCTTACACTACAGACAATATTTCTGTAGTCTCTTAAATAATGGGAGTAAAATATATAATGAGAAATTTCAAAATTCTTTAAAATCTGATTATCCTTTGGATCCCATCCCCAGAAAAGTCATAAGGGAAAATCCACATCTCCAAGTGTCAGTGAAACATTCTTGCTGACTCAGTCAGAGGTTTCAGCACAGCTTCTGCCAGTCATTTTGTCTTGCGTATTACTGCTGTCATCTACAAACAGCATATTTGAAGACTTTCATCAGGAAGCAAATGGTAACAACAATTTTTCCTTGGAGATTTTATGAAGCCTCTGTATCTGATTCATTTTTATGGCACTTTCTGAGAAAGAGGGAAAAAAAAAGAGGATTCATTTTCTTCTTTCTATAAGTCCATCAACTGCTGTTTCATTTCCCGAGGTCAGTGCAGGGAGACAATGTGCTCATGACCCCATCTCATTATTTTATCTGAAACACTGAGTGGAAACAGTCATTTGTAACCCTGGGGTCTGACTCCAGCAGAGGTCTGATTGCCTAAACTGCTCTTTAAATGGACATGAGGGCAGTGATCTCTTCACAGGATGTACTCAACAAAACCATCTGTTATGGGACCAGCTCTTCCACTTCAAGAGTTGAATATAAAGAAGGTTCATGTATCTTTGTGGCACTTGTTCCCGCATACGTTGTCCTGGTCTTGAATTAAATTGTCTTTATTTTTTTCACTTGAGCAGAAGTCCAAATACTGAAGTGCAGCTCAGACTCACTTCTAAACCTGAAGCTTTCAAATACATCCTTCTACAGCCTCTGCGTGAAGATTTTCCAGAAGATATAAAAAAAAAACAACAAAAAAAACCATTAATTTTGAATAGTGTGCACACATATTTACATCCACAGCATAATGTTCAAATAGAATTGCTGTAGCTGAGATCAAAGCCTACTGTAATGCCATTGTGCTAAGGCACACCCATAAATATATTTTCTAAATAGTGCATATATAAACTTATTTAAGATGCATAATTGAGTGTAACATTAAATTCTAAATTTACAGGATAGGAGAAAAAAAACAGATTTTCACATTCTTTTCTTTTTTTTTTCCTGCCTTTTCATACATGCCGTTTGCTGTTCCTCCTGACATGGTCATGTCAGATTTTGACTACAAGACAAATTTAATTCCTTTTTTCAATCAAGATAAGATGTGCCAGACTTTTTATGACTGGTTGAGGTGAGTAAAAACCATTTCAGAAGTGCTGATTAAAACTTTCAATTAGGGATCAACTTCCAATTAGGATTTATCTTTTTTTTTCAAAATAAAATTGACAGAAGTCACACAGCTTACTGCAAATGGAAATGCTCCAAGTTATTTTTGTTAAATTTAGAGGTGTAGATTTTTCTTTTTGAAAGTCTTAAGACCTGCCCTACTTAGAAATTAATGGTTTTGGTTCTGCAGCAGAGATGGGAATAACTTTCTGGCGGGTTGTGCTACCTGAATGTCAAAGGCAATCACAACATTTGTGTTTCTCAGACATTGAATTGGGATGAAGATCTCAGCCTGTAAGGAGCAAGACCACACAACAGTAAACCTGAATCTTCCTGAGACCCAAGTAAGGAAGAGCTGCTGTATCAGCATATAATTATTTACCAGAAATGCTTCTTACAAGATGTTATAAAAGAAATAAAATACTTTATCTGTAAAACAGTTGATGAGCCTGAAATTGGTTACAACACTTCAGATACGGACTCACAAGTGCAGCGTAGGGGTGGAGGACCACCTCCCCCTGTCTTCTGAACATGTTCTCTTTAATACAAACCTGGATACCCTTGGCTTTCTTGACCACGTGTGATTTTGTGAGGTTCCATGTCTTTCTTCATGGATTAACATTTTGAATATACATAAACAACTGAACACAGCATATTATAATGAACTGCTGGAAAAAAATAATTATCACTATAATGTTAACTATAATATTTCAACAAAATGTGTGAAAAGCCACTGTATTTCCACGTAAATCAAATGCTATGCTCTAGCTTCTTCTTTGCTTACTATTTTGTGTAAAGACTATATTGTTCTGTATCAGGCTGGAGTAAGGCAGGGACTGGAGTTCAGTTTATTATTTTTTAACATCCATCTTGAAATGATATTCCAAGGGTTAGGACCAGATGGCTAGCAATACGGAGCAATCAAAATTTATTAACCTGGAGGATGCCTAATTCAAATGAAAATCTCCTGAAACATGAGCCAAAAATTCTGACCATTCTTTCTCTAATATGAACTTAGATTTAAGCAGCAGGACTTACTATGAAGCTTGAAGTCATTACAGAAATTCATCTGAAAGTTGGTTGATACAGGAACTGTAAAGGAAAAAAATTGTAAAATAAGTCTTCTCTCATATGGAATTAACAATAAAGTGCAAATAGCACCATTTGAATGGCTAAATGAAAACACTAAGATCTCTGACAAGCCCTACAAAATCAGCACAGACATGTTGGTGAACACTGTTTTCTTGTTAATAAAGGGTGGAAACCTTGAAATGTATCTGTGAATCAGCTCCATTTTCATGACGAAATGGGAGAGAATAAAAGATGAAGTAAGAGTCCACAGTTTAAATATATGAGTATGAGAAAAAATGTCAAAACCAATACTTGAAAAGGTCGGAAAGACTAGGCACTCATTTTGGAGCTAGGAGATGAGATGTTGGTGCCCTACCTATGGATTCTAGTGTAAGATTTTGTGGTTTTTTTTTCATATGTTCCTGGAAGCTCAGAATCACAGAATTGTCCACATTCAGCAAATATGCTAGTGTTTAGGAAGTTTGTGCAAGGTGGTAACAACTCATGTTTCCTTGTTGGTATATGCTGACTGTAGATGTTTTAAAAAGCTATATCTCATGCTTTCTTTTCTTGAAACTAAGTGTAATGCCATAGTTGCAGTGAAAAACAAAACAAAACAACAACAACAACAACAAAACAACACTCAAACCATTGTGAAGGTAAAACCCCAGAACTCCAGCTTCATTTAAAGTGAATCATTGCAGTAATTGCACGCTGATAATGACTGAACATGAAAATCTTGTCAACATGATTGTCAGGTGGTGCCATTGGTGGCACATAGGATTAAACAGATACTGCCATTGCATTGCATTTCAATGTAACAATAACCCAAGCACATTTGGAACTGGAAGGATGATGAAACATCAGAGTAGTCCATTCACAGACTCATTGGCAAGCAAGGAGTATCTCACAGGATATAGTATAGCTCCCTGGGAGCAGAAACCAACCCTCTTGATAAAGGAATATGTTAATTAAAAAAAAAAAAAAAGACACAAAAAAATTGACAATGTTTTTTGAGTGACAAAGCTATATAAGTTCATGCTAATTACTGTAACTTAACTGCACTTGGGTTATAACAGCAGTATGGGAAGGATGTCTGGGAAGCTGCTGATGAGACCATGCCATGAGTATTATTTAGTTTTGGTCCCCTCATTACATGAGGGATGTTGAGTTGCTGGAATAGAGAAGAACATTGATGCTAGTGAAAGGACTGGAAAAAAAAGGCATATGAGGAGTGAATGAGGAAACTGGATTCTTTTAGTCAGGAAAAAAGGAAGCTGAGAGGAGACATCATTACTATTTACAGCTGCCTGAAAGGAGGCTGCAGGGAGGAGGATGCCAATCTTTCCTCAGGTGCAAGGAAACAGCTTCATAAGTTGTACCAGAGAATATTTAAGTTGGATATGAAGAATAACTTCTTCATTTAAAGGATGATTGGTTATTGGATCAGGCTGACCAGGGAACTGGTGGAGTCTGAGTACTTTTCTAAAACTATTTAAGAATTGTGTGGATGTAGTGCTTAGGGACATGGTTTCATGGTTTGTAGACTTCAGTGTTAAGTTGATGGTCGAACTTGATGCTCCTAAGAGTATTTTCCAATCTAAATGATTAACTCTATGACGTGAACAGAGATGCTATTCAGATTATACATATTTTCAAACTGCTGGGAGTAGATTTTCCCAACCATTCTATTATTTTCTTTATTTTAATATATTTAAGTTCCCTAGGTGATTGGCAAAGATGGGAAACCTGAGAAAAACACTGTTCTGTCCTTCGAAATCTGAATTGAAGGAAACCACTTATAGATATAATAGGTCATGCTTCATTGTAATCTAAGTTAAACCTTATTGTGCGTGATAAAATATTTCATTAAAACGGTAATTTCTGCCTGACCACATTGTGTTCTATCACATTACCTTAAATCTATCCATACTAGAATGGGAAATTTTAAATATGAGTAAACCTGCAAAAATGTCTGTAGAAGACACAGGGAGATGTCATATTTAATGAAACCATTACAAAAGATTTGAGGAGAAATGTTAGCAGTGATTTGGATATGCCTGGTAATCGTAGTTCAGTGAAACACAGTACTACTTCTTGAGGAATATTTCACAATTTAGGACTTTCATATTCTTGTGTATGAGAATGAAGTGTCATTATATAAAGATTTTGAGGGGGATGGTTTTCATGTTTCTTTACACATCATTTGTACTCTCATTCACAATCAGTATTCATTAATTTATGTAATTATTGGCCAAGCTCCCATGATGGTAAGGAAAACACTGTTTGATAAACAATCAGTCTGGGTGTATTTAGCAGCAAGTCTTTCATACTCACATCTAAACTCTCTAGCAAAAACTAGAGAGAGAGAGAGAGAGAGAGAGAAAAGACAGTAACAGTCGTAATACATATGATTAATTGCTTTTTATTACTGATAATGCAATTCATAGGTAATACTGAAAAGCAGAGATTCAGGGCCAGATTCTACAGTCTTTGCTCCTTAAGGAGAGAGAAACAGGAAAAAACATGAACTAGCAGAGAAAGCAGGGAGAATATAAGAGATTGTTAAAGGTAACACAAAGATGAATGAACAGTAGACTAGCAGAGAGACTATGGGTGAAAATGTAGAATCAAAGATTATCCTTAGAGCATTAATTATGGAAATTACAATTTTAAGTACAACTGAACCATATCAACAAAAATAGGAATAAAGCAATCTGCAAAGATATTCTGAAAAAAAAGAATAGAATTGTCATGAACTATAATTCTGGAAATGTGAAGACAAGTACAGGAGATTTTTAACAGTTATTCATTCAGTAACAGCAAGTAAAGCATGAAAGTAAAAGAAGGTAATCAGAAGGGAGCATTATATCTGAGAATAGCTGTCTTTGAAGATATGTGTGTTCATTTGCTTTTTTAACAGTTTTCAGTTAATTCAGGTAGAAGAGACTAACCATGATACTGCCTTTACAAAAATGTGAAGTTCTGCATCCAATGTAAAAATGCGAAGAACGTTTTTTCAGAAAATATATATTAGAGAAAATAATAAAAACTTAAAAGTAAGTTTTGTGATTTCTGTAAGGACAGAATAGAACCCAAAAGATATATTGTGGTTGAGATCATGCTTAAAACAATCCCTCAGATTATAAAGAACTTGAGATTTAAGCTTAAACAATGGAATTTGACAAGCAAATGCATAACATATAGTAATGTGCTATGGGTGGGCAGTGCTTAGATTCTTCTAACATAATGAAGAGTTTAAATGCTTTAAAAGATGATACACTGAGCAGAAAAATAGGTGAGAGCCTGCCCTCAAGTACAGAAAACTGATACAATGCACTGGATATGTTAACACTAATTAGAAAGAGTAGAGAAAGACTGGGGTGGGTGAAAACAAAAAAAGAATACTGCTACATTGAATGGCTTTGTATACACTAGAAGCAAAGATCTGCATTATAACCACTAGCTCTGAAGATTCATAGTTAGTAGTGAAGGGAGAGGAAAGTAGCTATTGGACATGATTCATCTAATTCTTAAGTAGATATCTAGATAGGTCAGATGAATCATGCTCTAAAAAGGCCTTTTGTCTCTAGTAACTATAAAGGGAATCCAAAGTGACTAATTCAGATTTAGACGGCTAAACTATAAGGGTCTAAAGTTAGCTGCAGCGAATCCCACACAGAATGAATTGTACCTTTATGCAGTACTGAAAAGGCTGGAGAGTCAATTCTCTTTCACAGCTGGCTCAGTTACACTGTACATAGTCACAAAGCTTAATTTCTCCCACACTGACATTTTGTCCACCAGGAATCTAAAACAAAAATTCTTTGAGCTTTAGAAACTGTAAACTTTCTCAGAAATTTTCAAATACATAAAGCTAAATAAAACCCAAAGTACAATTAAAGACACCCAGGAAGTATCAGATTTTCTCAAAAATGTTACTGTGAGAGTGATGCTATTTATAATGAAATGCCAACTAAATAGAAGCTAAAAAGAATAGAGAAAATGGTAAATGAAATGACATATAGATGTAGCAGCTGCATTAAAAAGTAAGCTAGTAAGGTATGGGGAGCTGGCTTCAGGTACAGCCTGTGTGTATTCTTGCGGCCTATCTCCATGTCCAACTTTATGAACCTATGAACCTATGAACCATGTGCTATGGCCAGAGGTAGACTCCAGGGCTTCATCACCCTCTAGTCCAACCCAGTGGGACAATTCATATCTTCTTAAAGACAAAAGCTTACTCATACAGACTGATCAGATCATTTTACTCCTGGTGGGTAGATATTTGGAAGGCATGAACAGAACTTCCTCTAAAAACAGAAAGAAGAGTAATTTATGATACAGATCATTCCATTTCTGAATAACCCTAAGACAGGCAGTAGGAGCAGCTTGAGATGACTGAGCCTTAAAATAAATTAATTTAGTTCCACCTGGCAACAGGGTTGATGAAATTTCCAGGGAGACTCTCAGCACCTTGAAGATTGACTGAATCATGTTAGTCACCTGGGTAACTAGTCTGAGTAAGACATTACACAATTCTGTGCAATTGTGAATGCTGTTTATTAATATTTTTTAGTGCCAATGGAGAAAGGAAGCTTGCAAAAGCGCAGCCCTTTGCACCATAGAACTTTTCATTGTATTTTTTCCTCCATAGTCAGCAAATGGGACCTCATGACCTCAATTAAGTTCTTCATCAAACTACATGACTCTGAGACATTACTCCTCAACAAAACTTTTCTTCGGTTAACAGCTTCCTATCTTGACATACATTCAATACATGAGGTCTACTCAGAAAACAGTGCCTCCTATTTTATTATATTGGCCCATGACATCAGAGGCAGATGTTAGTGGTACAGAAGTAGAGAATGAATCTTCCCACCAACATTCCATTGCCTTTTGTTACTGTGTGATAGACGTCAGCAGAGGAGCAGTGACAAAAATCCATCTGATATGGAAGTACATGTAAAGAAAAGAGGTAGAAAAGAGTTCCTCCATGAGTAATAAATTGCACTCATTGATGTTCACTGATGCTTGCTGGATGTTTATGGACACCAGTGAATGTGAGCATACTGAGATGGTGGGCGATGCATTTCAGCAGTTGCAACAGTGACAGTGAGTCACCTTTGCTGGTGTAGACTTTTATGAGTGCAGTATGCAGGCTCTTCCTCACGGCTGGTATCTGTTGTAGTTTCCATGATATAAACAGGAGGCATTAATTTCAGATCAACCTACATATCTTGTGTTTAAGACAGATGTTTGCCTGGAGTCCTTGTATTTACAAAGGGATTGAGATAGCTGCTTTCTAAAGAAGCAAAAAGTGTTACATATATCAGTAATAACACTCAGCATCCATGCTCTTCTAAAATACTCAATAGTCTTCCAGAGAAATCTTCAAAGTATGCCTCAGGAACTTGTACGTCTATGGTTTTCTCTGAAAAATAACATCTATGTCACTAATAGTTAATGAGTTAAGAACCCTATAACAATTAGCAACATGTTATTGTATACACCTGCAGTAAGCTAATCCATTAGCTAAACGGTCTTCCAAATCAAACAGGGTTCAAGAAGTGGCAGCTGTAGAGAAGGAAAAACTACAAGGTGTTCACAAAGAGGATTAATTATGAATTTTAGTGGGAAAATCTGCCCTTCAACTTCTGTTTATGTTAGCATTCAGATAGCAGTATTGCCATTTCTGGTGATTCCATGAAGTATTATGAATATGCAAAAATATGGGGAGCTTTTTATGTTTATGATTTTTCTTAGACATTCAAAGGAATAATTGAAATCAATCAATTCCTGATAACCTGCATATAGATGAATTCTATTGTGGAAGAATAAAAAATAGTTTGATAATTCCCACAGCACACTTAAATACTGATTTCAACCAGGTTTCTAAAAACAATAGCTCTGGTGCATATTTTCCACACTATATCAGTGACTGATTTATAGGTTAGCGTGTCACTTTTTTTTGTTTGTTTGTTTCTCCAATTATTAGTCCACAATGAAGAAAAATGTACTCAGTGAAGTATTTTATGTTTGTTTTTTATGTTAGTATTTTCTTGCTCTTCTTCTGCATCATTTGTGTCTTTCTGAATTAAAACACATGCAGTGTTGTAAACAAATCTTAAAATCCACAATGAATCCAGTTTTATTAATGCATTTCTGTAAATCCAGGAAAAGCAGGTGAGAATTCCAGTACCTCAACTAAGTTTCTTTTAATAAGCAACAAATTCTTTAATGTCCACCAAAGAGGAATTATTTAGAGTGAGAAGTTTTCAGGGTCATTTTCTACATTATTTTGTTTCAGAACAATAATTATCAAGAAGGGATAAGCTGATGATAAATAAATTACCTTTGAAAAGTTTTTAAGTTCTTTTAAATGCCAGCATCAAGGTCAATTGATTAAAACAAATGATGTAGTTATTATAATTAGTGCTTAGTTATAACATGGTTGAGACTGTTTAAATTCTGTACCTAATAATTATTGCACCATATCTTGTTTGGGGATTCCTTCATTTAATTAAATCATTCTAAATTATTTCTCTAAGTATGTGTCAAAAATGCTAATAACTGCAAGAAAGCAGGACATGTAACATATCATCTATAGTGAAAGAAGTCTGATTCACCAATATCAGTTCTAATGTCTGCATAATACTATGCAATTAGCAGAAGAAATGACAAATTCATTCAATACCTCTGCAATATATTCAGTGAGTGAAAACATTGCCTCACATGATCATTTGTTCTAGTTCTAACAAAAGCATTGCAAAGCAGTTTTCTTCAAAAAAAACCAAAAAAAACCCCAAAAAAACCCCAAACAACTGAATTGCCCTAAAGTGAATAAACACCAATCAGTTATCAGCATTTGAACAGCAATGTTTGTGATTTATGAGAAGGTTTTCAGTTTAATTTTTTTACAGATCCACGGTTTGTTTTTCAGAGTAATTTCACGTGTCGGCTAGTACATATAAGAACTCTACTAAACAGACCTCTGAACTTACTTGTCTGCATCTGTTCCTAAGTGAGGTTGTGTTACATGGCTTCCACTGATTTATTTTTTTCACTTAATTATTTCTCCAGCTATATATACCATAAAACTGTGACATAGATAATCTTGGAATCTATAATTTGCCTATGACATAATTTGTCATATTATTTTCTTACTGGACTGTTATGAATCCTAAAGCAACTAAACTTCAAGTCCAGATGTTTTTATTACAGAGTTAGATGTCCATGATCTGTGGTCCAGTGTATTTCATATTGTGCTGGAAGAATTTAGATGACATTTGTATTTAGAATTAATTTTAAAAATGCTATCAAATTTCTATGTAAAAAATCTTCAAATTTCTATGTAAAAAATCTGCTTAATATATTTTTTTAAGGTTACCTACAAACGTGCTGTGTTATTTGGGAAAACAGTCATGTTTTTTCTTTTTTAATTCTCTTTTTTTTTTTTTTTTTTTGAACTTACTGTTTTAACTCTCTGGAATTGAATATTTCCAGTAGTTTCCTTGTATTCCTTAGGTAAAGATCTGATTTCTCTCCCTTTCACCATTGTTTTTGTTTTTATTTTTTTTTTCTCTTACACAAAATATTGTAATATTCTTTCTTAACTTAAAGAAGGCACATAGTAGTTACCACTAATCACTTTTCTGCTGATTCTTCTTGATTAGAAAAAGTGTCATTGTTTTGTACTGGTCAGATACTTTGTGAACAAAATTCTTTAAATACCCTATGAACATCAAGAGTCCTGTGCTGATATCTTGTTATCATAACAGAATTTTTTTTTGAGGGTCTGTGTTCGTAGCAGTGTTATTCCCACTGTCTGTATCTAAATCAAGGCATCAAGTTGTACCAAGTTAGATTCAGGTTGAACATTAGGAAATCCTTCTCCATGAGAGTGATTAGGCACTGGAACAGGCTGCCCAGGGAGGTGGTGTAGTCACTGTATGTGGAGTTGTTCAAGAAACATTTAGATGTTGTAATGCGTGGAAAATATTGGTCATAAGTGCATGGTTGGACTGGATGATTTTAGAGGTCTTTTCCAACCTTGGTCTTTTCTACGATTCTATGAATCAGTGTTCCCTCATGTAGTATTTAAATGTATATTTTCCCTGCATATATAAACTATGCATACAGATATGGGGAGGTAAGCTATGTAAGAAATATTTTAAAAAGAATAAAAAGCCTAAGGAAGCTGACTAAATCCAGTGCTCGCAGAAAACTATGAGAAACAGTTAAACTACTATAATGACAGATATCTATTGAAAAAATTACTGTAAGCTATTATTATTATTTTGACAACACCAAAATTCAGCAAATGCAGGCTACAGACTGAAACATCTGTTTAAAAAATATGATGGACTATGTACTGAAGTAAAAATTATTTTACTTCATCAGAAATCTAGAATCCTCTAGATTAACCTCTAGGTTAATTGAAGGTAGAAAGGGAGAAGATATCTCAGGAGCAAATAGCTGAGGGCAGTCTGAATGTATATTTAAAATATCTTATTTGTATTACAGTGATATATAACTCATTCAATAAAGGTTTCATCATTCTGGCTACAAATGTATGGCAGAAATGTGTAGTGTTTGTGAAGCCATACTTGTGAGCAATAATACAAAAAAAAAAAAAAAAAGAGAGAAATTCTGGTAAAGTAATTAATATGCATAAAGATCTATGAAAAACTGGAGAGAACATCAAGGAATTTTTGGGACCTGGTTGGATAGGAGTTGTAGTTTGTCTCAGTGATCCAGAGGGACTAAGGTAGGCAATGGTTACAACTCATGGAAGCTTCAAGCCTGCATTGTTACTCACATAAACTCTTCCTGTGGATTCTGTCCAAAGCCTTAATATCCAATGTTTGTAGTAAGTTCAAGTAAGCCACTATATATATCTTCCATGTAATACTGAGTGATATCACAGCTCTGAGGCCAAGTGTAGAGTTGTGTCCATTCTATTCAATATAAAAAGTCAAAAAGATCTTTTTAAGGTCTGGTTTGTAAAGTTTCATTGAGGAGAAGACAATCAAATGAATATTTCCTTCAGAAGATAAAATGGATGGGAAAGTATCTGGTGGGAAAATGCAGCATGCTACATGTTGAAGGCTCGTTCCAGACACAGATGTCTGTCTTCCTTGCAACTGTGGTAATACAATTAATATTAATATATCAACAGTATATAAAAAAGAAGAAAATGGGTTCATATAGTCCCAAAAAGTCATGATAAAATTTTATCCTGCTTAAGTGTACAAGGAAAATCTTCTCACCATTCTGTGCTTTGCTTGTAGAGATATCTTGTCATTTTCTGTCAAAAAAGGTAGAAAAAGTTAAGACAATGTTCTAGTTTCTGTTGTGCTTTTTTTTTCTTGAAGTGTTTTTAATATGCCTCACATCATTCGCTCTTAGTGTTATAGCAACATATTTTTTTCTTTTTTCATATAATCAAATTTAGAAGAAATTATACTACATGATGCTTTTGATGTTTCTCAGTTCTATACAGTCTTTTCAGTGCTGCTTAGTAATGTGAGTAATGTACACTACTTCTTGCATTGCATACATACATAAAATGATCCTGCCCTGAAAAAAAAAAATGTATACAGTATTGTTTTTGATGTTTTAGTTTTGTTTTAAATTTGAAGAATGCATTAAACATCACAGTTTTAATCATATTACAAATTTATATTTATAAATCATTTACTAATTTTTACAAAAATATTTAAGTTACAAATAGAGAAAATATGATATGAAAGTATCTCTCTGTATCTGTATTTCCAAATTAATGCAGCAACAAAGGTAATACTATCAAACAATTTTTTTTTTTTTTTGTAAAATGAATATTTTCACCAGTTACAGACTTTTGGAGCTTATCTTTCCTGACATAATTTAATGATTAAATTATTTGATTTTCCTAAACTATGTAACAAAAGAATAATGTAGATATACATACAAAGTAGTGAAGTTATGTCCTAGTGACACATAAAACAGTCCCTAACAATCAAATTCTACCTTAAATTTGGACTTGTGAAGTTGTAAAAACAGACTCCGCACTAGCACTCATGAGCATTTGCCCTTTCTGTTTGATAGCAGGATCCCTTGGCCATAGTCACCTTATTTCATGCTTTGGGAGTTCTGCTGGTTTCAGGGAACAATCTACTTTCAGAAGAGTATGCTAAGTTCATCTTTCATTCTACAAAATCCTTTGAAGTCAGGATCAATGGCATATTTGGGAATTCACATTTAATACAGAGCTTTGAAATACTGAAGCGATGACCTCTGAAATTATTAACATTCCCTATGAACTTAACTTATTGTTGCTATACAGTATGGTTCATGCCTATTGGTCCAAGTTCTTTGTGAAGGAGCTCAAATTAGCACCATGTACAAAGATGTAACATGCATGTCCAAAGGCAGAATTTGGCACCAATTGTGTCAGGGACATCTGTAAATTTATTTTACAAGAGATGGTATAATTATTTAAACACAGACACACTACGCTTTGATATACAAAAGAAGCTGTCTGCACTTTCCCTTAGACACTAGACATGTAAATGAAAAATAAAAATAGATGCCTTTAGGGACATGAAAAAGAGGTTCAATTTCTGTAGCCTTTATTCCCGCCCTGGTTGTTCCCCGAGATCTCCCTGCCCCATTTGTGCTCCAGACTGCATAAAACAGTATATCCAGAGTTGGTAGAGAAGTACTTATTACAGCAGCACTACCAACCAAACACCTGTATTTTAAGAAAGTAAGGCTGTGATTGTCTTGGTTTCAGCTGAGACAGTTTTCTTCACTTTGCCTGGTATGACGCTATGTTTTTGCTTTAGAAGAAAATGAATGTTGATAATACACAAGTGTTTGAGTTGTTGCTGAGCAATGCTGAGCAAAGGATATTTCAGGTTTTCAGCTTCACTGTCCTGCTAGTGAGGGTCTGAGGGGGCACAAGGAGCTGGGAGAAGGCAGAGCCAATACAGCTGACATGAAAGTTATTCTACTGATAGATTGGTCTCATAGTAAAATAAATAAATAAATAAAGGTTTTACTTTTATTCTTTAAAATGTATCTGTGAACAGCTTTTCAATAAGAGAGGAAATTATTCCATAATCTTTTATCTGCCTGCAGGAGTCCCCCTTTTGAGAATCTCTTATTCCAGTCTCTTCTTTCAAAATGAGAGAAGCTTACACAGGATCAGCACTGAGGTCTCTATTTACCTCTTTAAGTAGTGTTCCTTAAGTTTTCCTCTGGAGATATGCAGGTAGTAGGGTAATTCTTAGAACAAATTCAGAAGTAACTCCAGTCAGCAGCAGTTGAATTCAGTAGACAGAGCAACACAAACTTTGCAGTTTCTAGAAAATGCTGAGCTTGAAGGAGCAGTGGAATCAAAATCTGTGTTTTATTTAAGTGGAAATTTATGTTCAATGTAGCTTATCGTAAAAAAGATCAGATCAAAAGATTGAACCAATCATATAATGCAGTCAGATAATCAGGTTAATTTAAAGTGGCTGAAAGAAGGAATAGCATGTAGATTAAAATAATGCTTGTGTTAGGCAATGGCACAAGGACAAGGCTTTCTGCTTCTGGGAATCATTCCAACGAGACTCAGTTCATGATCCTAAGTCTAGAAGAATGGAACAAGAAAAGAAAACAAATCATCATTGTGCATCTGGGCATCGCCATCAGACTGACAGTGTGTATAATTCTGTGTAGGATAAGGTAACATAGAAGAGAAAAGCAAATGCTTGATAAAGAGGGAATAGAGTGTACTTAAATTTTAACTGTCCACAGAAATTGTTGCAATGTGTATACAAGAGAATGTTGCAGTTTTATTTCAAGATGCCTGAAATAAATGCCAATAAATCTGTTATAAGCAGAGCTATTGAACCATCTTCATAAGTCCAGAAAAGTCTCCTGTTTACAGGCATGAGAACAAACTTATGTCTTCAGAGCATCTAAGCCTTGGTCAATGCATGAAATACTGCTACTTAGGGAAAGCACAGGTTCCTGAATTTTGCTGCTGATAGAAGTGTAGACACAACAAAGACACAGAATCCATGTACCTTTGTAGCTCAGGTGGACACAAAATACTGTGGCTGTGTTACTTTGAATATATAATATTGTTTTGCTTCCTTGTCTTTAAATTTCCATATTTTAGTGAGCCACTGTATTTTTTAAATAAAACAATTGCATATTAATAATAATAAATAAAACAGGGTAAACTCTTATTCAGTTTTCAATACTCATGAGAGAGAAAAGACTGTTTAGACAAAATATTTTCATAAAATCTTAGAATCATAAAATATTCTGAGTTGCAAGGGAGCCACAAAGATCATAATGATCACACAGAACCACGATAACTCAGACCCTATGTCTGAGAGCATTGTCCAAACGCTCCTTGAACTGGATCCAACACTTGGGCTCATGTCTGAGGCCTCTACAGCACAGAGTGGGGATAGGCTCTACATGGCAGGTTGTGTTGGGTCACATGTGACCCATGGGCTGTGAGCTGGATATACCTGTATTAAATCATTCATCTAATACACAATAAGTCTCAGCGGTGCTTCCTTCAGATAATAACATCAGTTTCTATTTTGCCTGAGTCTGTACACCCAGAGCTAACAAATGATTTACTGTATTCAGTTGTGGCTAAACTTTCTTCCAGTTGTCAGAAAAGGTGATGATTCTCCCCTACATTGTTGCACAAATGCATATACTCTATACTGTACTGATACAAAGTACTCAGTATAAAGAATCTTTCACATTTATTTTTGACTGGATTTTTGGCATGCAGCAAACAAAATGATATTCTTTTCCATATTTTTCAGATTTTCTTTTGTTTGTTTCTATTTTTCTTATTCCCACTTTTTCTCATTTTTGTATAGCTCCTACAGCTGTTAGTGATTTTGGGAGGCTGATAATTTTGTCTCCTGGAAGAATGGAAATGTGAACAATCCAGGAGTAAGGAACATTTTTTCAGCAACTGAAATTGAAATAACTGAACGGAACTTCTTCAGGAATGAAAGGAAAATAATAGTAATGAAAGCAACTTATAAAGTAAACACTGTATACCGTAAGACTAGAATATTAACTTCAAAGCAATTAACATTTTAATTCTAGTTCTAAAATGAGCAGAAATTATAGAAGCACGGAATTGAAGAAAAATATTTACATGTTTTATTTCAAACTTCTCCTACAATTGATAATTCCTGCTAAGCAAATGTCTGAGCTTTGAGAAGAGTTTATTTAATAAACTTGTTCAACAGATTGCAACATTGACCAAAATATTTTAACACAATCCAAGGTGTTGAATATTCTCAAATCCACTCTACTTTAAAAAAGAGAATTTATACTTCTTTGTTTATGTCCTAAAAAGAATAGAAACAACAAGAAAAATACAAACATTACCTATCAAAATCAATACCCACTTGTGTTTGTCTTTCAGCACAGATATGTAATTTAAGGTCTAACTTGGCTTGCAGATGTTCTTTCTTAATAGTGAAAAAACAGCCTTGTGAAGGGCTGAAGGAAAGGAAAAAGATTATTTTTTCAGTCTAGAGTTTATAGAATTGATAATGTGAAGAAAAGATAAAAGATAAAAAAAAAATAAAGAAACAGGTGCAGGTGGTGATAAAGTTGCTATTTTTGTACTGCATGTGTGTGAGAGAGAGAGAAATAAATAAATCATTGGGAATTATGGAAACATTCCCAACAATACGCCTTGTTGTAGTCTTGAGAAAGTGCACCAAGATAAGGAATCACAGGAGTGGACAGCAGAGACATAGAGAAATATTAAATATCAGTTTTGCAGTTAAAATATATTAATTATTATTTTATAATCAGGCTTAATTTCACTAGTTCAACTCACAGTAAACGTCATAACAAAAAAAAAAAAAAAGAGAAAAAAGACTATTTCTAGAAATACTACATAATTAAACTGCCTGTTGACATTTACCTAAGACCTTAAGGACTTAGGAATTGGGAGTCAGCTGGCTCAATCTAACTTTGGGTCAACAAAGATGCTGAGAAGGCATTATCTCTGTCTGGTATGACTTCTGTCAAAAGACTTTGGGAGGAATCTAAGTTTTATGAAGATTTTATAAAGAAGTAATTGACAGTGGCATGGAAATTTAAAAAGTTTGAGAAATTCCTATTCACATCCCACTGTGAATAAAGGCTGCCCTAAAGCAATATCATTACACATATCTAAGAAAGGACATGATTATTACAACATATTTGGAAGATGTTATTTTACAATGATGTATTTTATTTTAAAAGCTGGAAGTTCATATTTCATTCTTTCTTCACAGTTTGTGCAAGGTGATTTTGATAGATCTCATTTGGTTAAAATGATGTTCATGTTCCATAAAACATTACATAATTTTTAGAGTTGCATAATTTGTAATGTAATATTCTCCTCTGATCACTGTGACAGTTGGTCTGTTCAGAGTTAATTAGCGAAAGACTGGAATGAGGCGATGCATGGATGTTTCTCTAAGAATCGCAGAGATAAGAAGAGAAAGACAGAGAAAATGTGAAAATATTAGTCAGAGGATAATATATATATATACACACACAGAGATGTATATATATATATATACAGTTTCGCTATTTATAAACTCCATAATGTAATTAATCATTCAGTAATGAGTGCCTACTCTTTTCCCCAGTTTTGAGTAAAATGGAAGCTGCCATACTTTGTTAGAATTTAGAAGAAACTACAGTACTGGAAGCAGTATCCTTTCTCCCTCTGATCTTATATTTTTTATCTACTTCTGAAAACTATTCAGAACAGGGTACAAATCAAGATCAGCTTTGAGTCTGATTTGGTCTTAGATCTATTGCTCTTAGTCTTAGTCAGAAAGATAAAGACAAAGAATTAATGAATTAGACTTTGGACTGCAACACCAGATGTTGCAGATGCAGTTTTTGAGTGATGTTTGAGCAAAACACTACACGTCATTTCTATTTCGAAATACTTGTTCCACTTATTCTCTTTTCATCTTCTCATTTTTTTTCCCATGCTCTTTCTAATCCTGCTCTCAATTATATTTTGTTTTTGTCACAGTTCTTACTACAAAAAAAACTGTTGCATAGAATGCTTATAATTCATGCTGACAACGAATATGTTATACAGTTTCCAACAGTTTAAGGGCTGATTCGGCCTGATTCTGTGACAAATGGGGTGAAGGGACCCACGGACCCGCACCCCAGGAAAGGAAAAGGGAGAGAATGTCCAAAAACCAAAGGCCTTACACTAACACTGATGGTGAGATGGCTAGGGAGCTCACATTCTACTGGGATGATCCAAAAGAGAAAGAACGGGATCTTGTGAACTGTCAATGACCCACGGAACTGGAGCATTAACTCTTTAACTTTCAGTACACTACATGATATTATGATGTGGAATAATGATTACAAAAAATCATAAAATCATGATAAAAGTGTTTATATAACTAATATTACTCTATAGGAAATCATATTTCCACTTGCATGAAAAACTGACTTGGAAATACCATTTATGTTTAAGGTTTTGTAACATTTCCAGTATTAAATTTTATCTCTTCTATAAATGCACCAAAATTTACTACATCACCTGAAATGATTTATATTTACTCATTGTCTATGTCAGAGTTTTCTTAAATGAATTTATCAAAGCCTGTGCATCTTTTCTAAGAAAGAGACAGAATGATCGATTCATTTTTCAAAAAGTAGTGCTGCTTAGCTGACAAATTCTAGCTTTCCTGCTTTAAGGCAATGGCTTTAAATTTAACAAAGATTAGAGACGTGTCTGGAATGAGTCAAAGTCTGAAAGAAGTAGTATAGCTGCATAAGGCACCTATCTACAACTGCATCTTGACTTATGAAGTGATGCGGAGTAAATGCTTGTACTAATACTAATTTGAGCACACCTGTTGTCATCCAGAAGATTATGTCTTTTGTTGTCCTCAGTTTTTCTTGTCTTTCTCTCTTCCAAAAATTGCTTTATACACGTTTCAAAGAAACTGTGGAGGTCTGCTAAATTTTGGCATTGGAATTTTCACAAAACAGTCTCTGCTTTTCATAGTAGACTCATTCCAAGGAGTTTGCTTCAAAATGCCAATCTGGCTTTCAACTGCCATGATAAGAAATAACATTTGTGAAGCGAGATATGAGAGCTTCTGTGCTTTCATTGATTGGTGTATCTCTGGAATGGGGAAGAAGAGAGTGGTAGACACAGGAAAGCTATGCAGCCTGGAAAGGATCAAGAAAGCAACCTATTACTTGGGGAACACGATCTGGAGAAGTAGCAAGAATGTACAATAGGTAAGGAAGAAGAGCCAGAAAAGAGGAGAGGCTGGAAAAAGATGAAAAGTACAGCAAAGGTGGTTGGATAGGACAAGAGCATGAGGTGAAAAATGAATTGAGGGCAGCTTGGAAAGTCTATCGGCAGTGAGCTGAAGACAGATTGATTTTTTTGGTAATACAAGCTATGCTGGCAATGAATCTTATTGAAAAATCAAGAAATATATCAATTATAATGTTTTCAGCAAAAAGTTCAGGTGATATAAGATAAACAAATTCTTAGGCCACACAGCGAATGATGCAGGAAAAGAGAAATTCTGCAAGATTGTCTAAAGTGTAAGCAATCATTTAATGTGCCCTGAGTCAGTCAGACATCCTGTGAAATAACTAAAGATTATGTAAAAAAATGAATGTGAAAAAAGTATAAATAAAAGTAATATTTTCTCATGAGGGCTAACTAAGTTTGTCCAGACAGTTTTAATTCTGGCATTTCCTAAATCTGAATGGTTGACTTTGCAATATTATTGTTTTTCCTGATAATAAATTAGAAAACAGCTAGAATTAAATGTGGAAATAATGAAACTTTAGCTACAAATGCTCTCACTGACCATATGATTTAATTCTATTGAGTATCCCTAGCTCAGCCAAAATAAAAGGTTGATTACTTAGATGTAAAACAGTGATACTGTAAAAACAAGCACATCAGGTATTCTGCTGAACTTCTAATTAGTCTCTGAAGTTTTAAGTGTCTTGTGGAGTCTCACATTTCTGTGCTGTTACTCAGTAGTTTGGTTCACTTCCTTCAGAAATCTGTATTTTATTCTGCAGTTAAACTTGCAATTAATTTGTTTCACATCACATAAATGTACATCATCTGACATTCTTTCTTCAAGCACCTTCCTCGTTTCAAGTATTTGTACTCCTCCATGCTTTTTTTTTTCTACAAGATAGTTCTGTTTTTGCACATTCTTTGTTTCTTACAGCTTTTAATATAGTTTATTTCAGTCATTTAATTAATGATTTCATAGAAGAAATTAGTTAAGTTTCCACTTTACTAACAGGTTCTCTTTCCAATCTTAAAGAAAACATACTTCTTCCTCAGAATAGGAATGAAAAACAGATCTTCAACAACAATTTGCAAGAATCTCCAAAACATTGCTTTCTGGTAAGTTTGTGTTGTAAATAAGTTTATGTTGTAAATAAATAGGGAACACTGTTTTGTTTGTTTATTTGTTTTTAACTGCTAAAACAGTGAATTATTGAAGACAAAATATATATAGTCCTAGAATAATGTGATTTCAAAGCTTCTTCACCTTGAACTAAGGGAAGCAACTAGATAGATTTATAGATTAAGATTTTCCCATGTTATTTCTTAAATCTCATATAAGTTTCAAAGTTACTCCCTTAATGATCCTATAAACCAACTATGCAAAAAACATATTCATGAAACATATTTTCTTCTCTATATTCTACAGTAGTAAATTTTCCCATATGCATTATTTAATGTAGTGTGAATATTTTACCACGTTTTGAAAATTGACTTCTATCTCCCAAAAAGTAATAGAACTCCTTGTAATTTAAATTCTTGAATAACAAAATCCTCTTTCATCTTTGTGAAGTGAATTACATATTTGAAAATATAACTCTGCAGTCCATTTGTAACATCTCTGAGAAATCTGGTACTTTGACTCAACCAGTCAGACTGAGTTTTAATTGTCCATCTGAAAAGAGACATGAATTGGAGATACATGAGATATGGATACATGGATATATATTTTTTGTAATGAATTACATAATACATTTCTATGAATGACCCAGGAGATATTTCGATGCAAATATTTAAGTGGAAATTCTATAGGCTTAAGGAAAACAAAACTAAACTAAACTGAAAAAGAGCAACAACAACAAAAAATTGAATATGTTGCAAATAAAAATATTTTTAGTCATTAGCTGTTATATATCAATCAATTAGATAAAGAGTGAAATGAAAATCTTTACTTAAAGATTTTCAAAATAAAATGTGTAATCAATACACAGAGGAAAATAAGATAAGATAGTACACAATACAAATATTAGAAGTAAGAAGGGTTTCAAAAAATAATGGAGTTTGCAAATAAAATACTGGTCTCTGATATGGACCACTGATATAATTTCATGTTTACACACATTATAGTTTGATGAATGTTTAATCAGTGGAAATTGCTGTGTTAACAGGGGTTAACAGGATGCAAATAAATCCTGGTGGATGTGGTGTTATGGTTTTATGATTTCTGTTGTATTATTGATATTCCACATCATAACATCATGTGGTGTATTGGGAGTTAAAGAGTTAATGCTCCAGCTCTGTGGATCGTCAATAGTTCTGGGTGTACCTGTCTCAGAAGAGAAGAACCACATTCCCCAGAGGACTTTGCAATGCTTTGCATTTTTACATATTTCCGCCCAGAGGGAAAGATAAAAACTGTATGCAGTCACGGGACACTCTCTTCCCTTTGGGATGGAGCTCAGCAGTGGGTGTTTGTTGCAGCCGTCCGCCTTCAGCGTTAGCGTAAGGCCTTCGGTTTTTCGGACACTCTCTCTTGCTCATTTTATTTGATTCATTTGCCTCAATTCCAATTATATTATATTATATTGTGTTATTTTCCTTTCTGATATCTTATTTAGTAAATTAGCTTTCCTCCTCAGATCGTTGCCACTGTTTTGTTCCTAGGCCCATCTCCCTTCTCTCTTTTCCCTTTTCCCCTTCCCCTTCTCCGGGGTGTGGGCCCATGGGTCCTCTGCCTCAATTGTCACGGTATTGGGTCAAACTGTCCCGCAAACCTGTGACATGTGGTGGCATGTAGAATTTAATTTTTCTGCTGGACATTCCATTGAACAGATAAGCAAAAATGTTGAAAAGTGAAAATATACTGATTTTTTAATTATTTTTTTTATTTTTATTTTTTTAAACAAGAGATATATTCTGAAGTCCTAAAATCTTTGGGACAGGAGAAAGAAATATGAAGGAACTCCACAGCTAGGTATGTTCAACACAAACAGTATGTTAACATGGTTATTACCCAGTCTAAGTCAATTTTTTTTCTGTTTTTGTTTTATTTTGTGATACATTACGAAACAAGGAAAAAGTGCAGATTTTTCTTGCTCAATTCAGAATTCAGAAACACTAATGTAGTTTTCTGACTGCATTAGAAAGGAAGTCAGCTATATAAATCATTGATGCATATAAGCAATGGAAGAGGTGGAAACAAATATCTATTGAATTATTTAGATACAACATGTAAGTCTATTTTATCTGCATACTTAATTGAATTGCGGTATTCTTGAATTGATTTTACTCTGCTGTTTGAATGCTGCATATTGTGTCAATTCCTTAGGGTAATCATAGTAATATTTTTTCATGACAGTACACAAAAGCAAAACAAGAAAAAGAGACACAAAGATAGGCATCCTTTTTGAAGTCCCATCTTTTTGATCATCCCCTGTAGTGCAAAGAAATAAAATGCATCTTCAAGGTGTATGTAGTTCTGATAAAAAAAAGGTATGCACAATTATTCTCTTCAAATATCCATGAAGATGAGTGCAAAACTGTCAGTTTTGTAAAAGACCACATCAAGATTATTAGAGGAAGATATTTGTTGACAGAACTGCTGAAAAAGGGTGTCATTGAGTCCTGACAATTACATAATAAAGTCTTTATGACATTTTTAGTACTGAGTTTAAAAAGTAACTGAAATCACAGGTCGTTTTGATTATACAGTACAATGCCTCTGAGACATGTTTTGAAGGACAAGAGATGAAATACTGTGTTTGGGAGTGTAACTGTGTGCCTTCTTGCCTTCAATCTACTCCTTGACAGAAGGTCACTGCTCTATATCCAAAAGCATGTTCAGTATAGCAAGAGCTATATAACCTGTAAGTGAGATATAAAAATATACATTATCTTTTCTCTACATTTATAACTGTAGTACAGTTGACTAACAGGTTTCTTTCTGTATGAACATCCAATGCATGAAGTCATTTATCCCTTGGGTGATCCAGGAATGTTCCTTCAAGTGTTTGCATAGATGTGCAATGGATTGGTTTGAAACAGATCTGAAACCAATTACTGGCTGAGCTCCAAACTACAAATAAACAACATATTTAACTGATTGTTTTTAGAAGGCCACCAGCTGAGAACTTATGTGAGCTCTAGGGAATCCTGCTGTTCGTTGGCCAATCAGTCTGCTTAAATTCACTGACCAGCATCCTGAGAAGAGAATCTACCCATTCCTTCCAGGAATTCTCCTCAACATTTCCTCCTTTAAAAATGATCCAATTGTATGTTATTAAGATCTACCTAATAAACAAAAACTCTTCCTGAAGATGAGGAAATGGTCAAATCTTTTTGAGACGATTAATGAACAATTAATACATTTTGCATGTTATTAGGGTAATAGATAGTCATGAATCATGAATGTGCTCAAGTAGTTGTGTACGAGCACTAGCCAGCTGGGTTATAAGAACTGAGCAGAAAAGCAGGATGGGAAGTCTCACCCAAACTTAGATGAAGATGTCACTGCAAGGATCCTTCTAATCATGATTTGGATAGTAAGCAACTATTCTGTTAAAGAAATTATTTTCTTTTTAAACACTTGTGCTTCTGAATTGTCTGTACAATATCAGTGTGAAACATAGAATTTTGAGAAGTATAATTTAATCACTGCTTAATTAAACTTTGCAAGGCATCTTCACCATAAACATTGAGTGTCTTCTAGTAACAGGAATGAACACCCTCCTCAGACTTGTTCTAGGGTTTTCCTACCTCAGCAAATTTGTTTTATCACTGCTGAATAAAAAGAGACTAAGACTAAAATAATAGTATCTTCAGATATCCCTACTCAGATGAAAAAGAGTTGCAACAGTTTCAGGAAGGTTATGCCAGCATAAGAACATCTCTAAAAACTTTTTGCATGAAACCCATACTATGGACAAGCACGTAAATATTAGATGTTGAACATACCTGATGATCACCTGTAGTTCTCATTTTCACTGATAATTTCTGATTATTTCCCTAATGTTTAGGAGATGAGAAAATGTATGTGTGCCATCCTACTTCAGCTTTTTCAGACATAACAGGTAGATAGGCATATTTGATTGCTGTATATTATATTCATTCCTATGCTGGAGAACACTATTTTTCTGCATTCCCTGTAAAATAGTTTTAATAACAAGAATAATAATAATAAAAAAAAAGATCTAATTTGGGAGCTAAATACAGCAGGTTAGAATGTATGGAATCATTTATAAATATATTGTTTTTGTTTTCAGCAAGTGTAATGTTTATTGTATGATTGCTATTTAATTTGAATGGTCTTAATCATCTGAACTTTTAAAATTTCTGTATAATTACAGGTTCTTTGGAATGTTATCTTTCCATCCTTCTGGATTAGTTACAACCAGTAGTTCTGTGAACTTCAGAAGTAAAAAGATACTACATATACAAGTATAGCCACCACACCACATCTACCCAATAAAGTAATACTAATATTGAAGTATTGATTAAAAAAAAATAATAATAAAATTCTTGCACTTTCTTTTTAAGGTGAGGGTTTTTTCCAAGTCACCTTACTGAAAAACATCTTTATTTTCTTTACTGAATGGGAGGCTCTGAATCAGTCATCTGTTGAACCATTATTATCCACATCATTGTTCACTACTTTCCATACTGTCACAGAAAAATAAGACTAGAAAGAATCTCACAAGGTCTTCGGGCCTATTCTCCTTGCTCATAAGTGTCAGCTGAAACAAACTGGGTTCCTACAAAAGTCTATCAAATTGAAAAATCTGCAGTGATTAACATGCCACAATCTCTTCAGCAGTCTGTTCTTGCATGCAACTCATTTATATCTCTAATGTTCTATCTCTAATGCCAAATCTACATTTACCTTTGTAGAATTTGAATGTATTATTTTATGTTCTACTCACAAGAGAAGAAGAGAACAGTTTATTTCCTTGAGCAATTGTTTCATATAGAGTTAGTGAAGTACTTACAATGAAAGGTGACATATCATAATAACATCTCACCTTCATAAATATTTCCTGCTCCTACAGAAACACTTGACATTGTATTCAGTGATTTCACTTGTCTAATTTAAGTGATGCATAGTTGACTTTGGTGAAGAGTATCAAAGAAAAAGGACAACCAAACTTACATAAAGTATATAATTTTCATCCAGTGCTGTCTCATAATTATTCTCAAGTGGTTTGTAAATTAGATGTTTTTCTGTGTAGCTCAGTAGAAAAGATCAGGACATATCTAATTAGGACAAAACCATAGTCAGAAATAGAAAATAAATGCCTAAGAACATCCTATATTTCGTTAAAAGCAAGGCTGAATTCTAGATAACCAAGAAAAATTATTGTTCTTCTGAGGTGTGTGTCCCTTTTACTTTGCAGTTTTGTGACAAAGTTAATAACAAAATTTTGTCCTTCACCCTTACTTTTTGAGCAGCATTACATTGCACAGAGTAATCATATATCTTCATAGTAAGTACTGGAAATTCTCTCCACTTTATTACAAGACCTAAACATCAAGCAGTAGAATTGCCTTCCTCCCTTAAATGAACACTTTTTTCTCCATCTTCTGTCTTGTTGGATGTTAGTAACATATCTAGAATCATAGAATTATAGGGGTTGGAAGGGACCTCTAGAGATCATCGAGTCCAACCCCCTGCCAGAGCAGGTTCCCTACACCAGGTCGCACAGGTAGGCATCCAGGCGGGTCTTGAATATCTCCTCAGAAGAAGATCCCACAACCCCCCTGTGCAGCTGTGCCAGTGCTCCGTCACCCTCACTGTAAAGAAGTTCTTGTGCACATTCGTGCAGAACCTCCTGTGCTGCAGTTTCTGTCCATTCCCCCTTGTCCTGTCTCCACACACTGCTGAAAAGTGCCTGGCCTTGTCACTTTGTCCCCCACACCTCAGATATTTATAAACCCGGATCAGGTCCCTCTCAGTCTTCTTTTCTCAAGGCTAAAGAGACCCAGTTCACTTAGCCTTTCTTCATAGGGGATCCTCCAGGCCCTTCACCATCTTTGTGGCCCTCCGCTGGACTCTTTCCAAGAGATCCCTGTCTTTTTTATACTGGGGAGCCCAGAACTGGACACAGTACTCCAGATGAGGTCTTACCAGGGCAGAGTAGAGGGGGAGGATCACCTCCCTTGACCTGCTGGCCACGCTCTTTTTAATGCATCCCAGGATGCCATTTGCCCTCTTGGTCACGAGAACACACAGCTGGCTCATGGTCAACCTGTCGTCCACCAGGACACCCATGTCCCTCTCAACAGAGTTCCTCTCCAGCAGCTCATCCCCCAGCCTGTACTTTAGCATACAATTATTCCTTCCTAGGTGCAAGACTCTACACTTGCTTATGTTAAATTTCATCCAGTTTCTGACTGCCCAGCTCTCCAGCCTGTCCAGGTCTTGCTGAATGGCAGCACAGCCTTCAGATGTGTCAGTCAATCCTCCCAAATTTAAATTTAAATTAAGCAACTTCCAGTGGTAGGTCTGAGAATTTAAAAACAAAAAAAAAAAAAACTACAGTCCAGTGAGAGCAGGCTACTGAAAGTAGGAAACTGAAATAGAAACCTGACTCTGAGGCTTATATGAGATCCATACACCTAGATATTTCTCTCAAAAAGATACAGATGCATTTAGAAAGCACAATGAAAGCCACACTCAATCCATTTCCTGTGTAAATACACAAGAAATGTTATCATGTTCAGCTCTAAAAAATTTTGCAGACTTTTCATACAGTCTTTCAAAGCATTCTATTGCCTTAAATGCTTTATGAAGTCAACAAAATTAGAAATGGAAGAATGAATCATTTCTTCAGTATTATCTGTGAGTTATCTTAATATAAGACTGTGAGTAGTAAACATTGTCCCTGAACCTCTAGGTGTGGGCTGGGGAAGCAAAATTCCTCTCTCTGGAGGAGAAGAAAAAGTTGGAGATCAACTAACATAATTGAATAGGTACAAGGCAATGGGGCATGATGAGATGCTACTCAGGATTCTGAAGGAACTGACTCATGTAGCTGCTTAGCCACTTTCAATAGTATTTGAAAAGCCATGACCATCAGGTTAAGTTCCTAGTGACAAGAAAAGAAAGGAAACAACACTCTCATTGCTAAGAAGGGAAGAAAAGAAGACTCGGGAAATAGTCTTCCTCATCTCCTTGCCTTGGAGGACCATAAAACAAATCCTCCAGGAAGCTTTTTTGAGGCACCTGCAAGGCAAAGAGATGATCCAAGACTGGATTCTCCAGCTCAAGAAAAAAGTGGAGCTGTTGTAGAAGGTACAGAGGAGGGCCACAAAGATGATCAGAGGATTGGAGCACCTCTCCTGTGAAGAAAGTGAACTGAATGAACTGGACTTGTTCTGTTTGGACAAAAGAAGTCTCAAGTAAGACTAAATTGTGGCCTTCCAATACTTGAAGGGAGCTTACAAACAGGAGAGAGACTGATTTTTTACTGTCTAATAGTGATAGGACAAAAGGGAACCGAAAGATTTGAGATCTTGTTTGAATGTCAGAAGGAAATCCTTTACTCGGAGAGTGGTGAGGCTCTGACACAGGCTGCCCAGAGAAGCTATGGTGCTCCAACCCCACAGGCGATCAAGGACAGGTTGGATCGGGGGCAGCTGAGCTGGTGGGAGTCAGCTCTGCTCACAGCAGGAGTTAGAACTAGGCAATCTTAAGAACCCTTCCAACCTAAGCCATTTTATAATTCCATGATTCTATGAACATGAAGTGAGACAGGAAATGGTCAAGGAAACTAAGGAGAGATTTATCTATTCCTGACATCATACTTGTCTGAATGGTTTGTTTGATATTACTGCTAATCACAGGGTATTCTAAAAGAGTGAAGTTAAGTCTATTTCTAGCTGTCATCCCCTGGACTTCAGGTCCAACTACATCACCACTATTGCTAGGTTGTCTCACCCATTAGAGGAAAAGTGATATTAGATCTTTTCTCAAAGCCAAGTCAGTAGGTAGACCTCTCTTCATTTGGGGTTTAGGAGACCCTTGAGCCCATTAGCACTGGGCTAATTTGTCTGTTTACTTGTACTATAGCTTCATATACAGAGAAGCACCCCCAAAAAAAATCACATAATTTTTTCACAAAATGTTAAGTACAACAATGACTTACAATGGCAAGGGTACAATTGTAATAGCTGCTGATACTTAAAATTAAATATTTTTTCCCATTTAAGGAAGTAGGAAAGTAGAGTATGAATGTAAGTACTTCAGACAGAGCTAGCTAAATTCAGGCAGATATTGTATAATTTAAGACAATCAGGCATATTTAATAACTGAATGGAAGTCAGGGTACATCAACACAGGGAACAAAGACTGTTAAGAAAGTAGCCACAAATAAAATAAAGACCTCCAGAATTTTTTTTATTATCATTTAAGTATTATTTTTAGTTCCTACAGGGCCTAAAGTGAGATCAGATATTTCAGAAAATCACTGAAGTGCCACTGGGTCATTCCTTGCATTTGTGAGGAAATAGAAGGTTGTGGCTCTTTTTAGACTACAAACATATTGAGTCACTAAGATTAATGTTGGAAGCTTACCCTCTCTTGGCTTTATTGATCTCAGTCTAGTTCAGTCATATGCTACATTGATAAAGCTATCTTTCATCTGGATAATTAAATAGATTAGATAGATAGATAGATAGATAGATAGATAGATAGATAGATAGATAGATAGATAGATAGATAGATAGGAAGGTAGATAGATAGATAGGAAGGTAGATAGATAGGTAGGAAGGTAGATAGATAGGTAGAGATAGATCTAACTATCTTCTTAACAACACAGAAATACAGGGTACGGTTCTTAGAAGTAATGAGTGACTCAAGTGACTCAATTTACAACATGCTTGTTTTTCAGACAGTAAATACTCATCACGTTCCATAAGACAGGCATGCAACATTTTTGCTTCAAATAAGTAGTAACTTTTTCCTACTCTATATGTACTTATTCTTGCTGTTATTTGTTTTTCCAGACAGCTGGAAAATTAGATTTTAGGACACTGTTATTAAGGTTGTCTTTCAAAAGTGAATTTAAAGAATTCTACAGCAATCGTAACAATGGTATATGTGACAAGAATCACTCCAGCTTCACTTTAAAAATAAGGAATAGTATGAGAATGGCTTGAGAGAGAAGGAAGTTTTTGGAAGATAACATCACAGACAAGTCAGGAAGGCATCACTGGTTTCTGAGACCAGTTGACAGGCTTAGCTTTTCTTCTCCCTCTACTGGACACCAATTGGGTAAGATTTACATACATAGTTATACCAAGTTACACCTTGCTTCAATTGGTGAGTGAATCCAAAGTTATTTATGCCAAAACATGCTAAATTATGGTAGAGACCTAAGTACTAAGGTGTATATCCTCTGTGAGGAAAGAGGATGTCTCTAATGAAAGCTTACCCAAACTGATGTTGCACAGTGTGCCAAAAAATATCTGACAGATACCAATCATCAGAATTATTTGTCAGCATCCTCTTGGAAAAACAGCTCATTAATAGTAGTTCTGCCTTTGTTTAGTTACTTAGTAAAAGTTTCAGATGAATTATATATTTTTTTATCAATACCTATTCATTAACATTATTACTTTATCTGTTAATGTTCAGCATAAAGTTTAAATATTATGTAGTGATATATACAACACATTGTTTTATGTATACGGACACTGATAGGTAACTATGTAGATTTTATATTTTAAATTCTTCCTTCCATGTGCTTTAAGTTGTGTCTCCTTTAAGTGAACTTGATTTTTGTAGATAAAAATGTAGAAAATGACCATGTGTGATGAGGGAATGATCATGCTATGTAATGTGCTGCTTCTGCTGCCCTAGTTAGAAAAAAAAAAAAGAACAAAAAAAGAAACACAAAAGCCAATAGTTCTCTGCTAGCTGTGACAGGGCTTATGGGAAGTAACCCAGGAAACCTATTTCTCTTTTATTTTTAAATGCTGCACATATTCTCTCTAGATAAAATACAGTATATGTCAAAGTATGTAACATGAGTTAATGCAGTGAATTATACTGTTCTGCCACCTACAGCCACATGTATGTATTTCCGATGGAAAAAGTATTTTCTTCAGTAAAAATAGTTACACAAGAAATGATCTAATATAAACTTGCAGTGTCTTCTCCTATTTATGTTCTATATTTTCCAAAGAAACACAGTGCTACTGACATCATACGGAGCTCTCAGTGTGTTGTAAAGGAAAACAAATTGATTTGTTTTATTAGCTTTCAATCACAGATCTGCTGAAAAACTGTTGAATACAATATAGATCAGTAGTATATCATCCCTATGCAATGAATAATGTTTTAAGACTTTCAGATTGTTATTTTATAAATGATTAGCATCCCAGTCATTATTTATCTGTGTTTTATAGAAATAACATATTTGAAACTACGAACTTGTATAGTGTATGTCATCTACACTTTCAAATGAGCTTATGATGCCTAAGTAAACATTTGAAGTATCTACTTTATGAGTGGTTTTTACGTCTACCATCTTCTCCCTATTGGATATAACATTAAGTGTTATTTAAGTGATTTACTGTAGCAATTTTATAGTGGACTACCTTTAAGACATCTTCTACTCTTAAAATATAATTACCTGAAGGAAAATGCACTTCAGAAAAATATAAACTAAAGGTAATGTTCCTTAAATTTTCACAGAGGTGGTAAATTTTTACCTAGCAACAAGGCAGGGTTCTAACCAGCCTAGCATTACTACTGCCTGTTGTGATGCTCATGAGCTGTTGCTAGTGCTGCAGTTTCCTTCCCTCAAATGCTCTGCGAAACAATCTCAGGCTTCAAAGTACAGTTTCTTAAAAAAACATTGATTTCCTTTTACAGCAAATGTGGTTCTGAATATGAAATGTTTAAAATTATTCAAGTAGTGGGATTTACAGACGAACAATTTTTTGGCTGGAATAGACTCCATATACAGTACAGTGAATATGCAACCCTCCAGTGAATAGGGGTTTGATGTTTCTGATTCTCATTTTGTAAAAAGTGACAGGGTGTTTTTTTGTAGCACACTGTAAAAATATCAAATTCTCTCTCCCTCCTTATTCCCTTTCTCACACTTTCTTATTCTATCACTTGTGTTATACAAGTACATCGAAATGCATAATAATCAAGTTGATAAAGGACTGACTTTTTAAATCAATAGTGTGGATCATAAGAAAATTGTTGATTTAGTCTACTGTCATGGAATGAGAGTAAAGCACTGAACACCTCACTAATAAGAGGAAGGCAGAAAGATATTTATATGAACAGATATAGGATGGTAATTTAAACAACAGCAATTTTACAAGATTAAAAATGGCTAGATATACTTGACTATTTTCTACAAAGAGTATGGGGAGCGCATAATGAATCTAAGCTCAAATCTTAGAGAAACCAGTGTAGATTAAAAACAATAAATCCATTATCTAGGATTTGTCAGCAAGGCATTGCCACATCCCAGATAAATATCACTGCAGGCGTTAAGTAACTTCAAGAGGTGTCCCTGCTCAAGGGGAGATTTTGGTGTTCAGCCAGCTGATTCAGAGAGCTTTCCCAAGGGTTGTTAGACTGCTTCCTATTTATGGAAGGTGATGATTGACTCGTAGTCATACAATTTAAAATTTGAGCTATTGAACCAAGTGTCTGTTATCAAGTGTCTGAGAACCAGTGGTAAAACCTTGGTTGCTATTAGTCCCAAGGGCAAGGTCTTTTTCACTTTATTGTATGCACTAGGCCAGGCAAGTCCAAACTGCAGCCTGCAGGCCCTGTGCAGCTTCATACCATTCACAGTGCAGCCAACATCCCTGCTGCGTCGTCGTCATGGTAGCAGCTCTGCCCCACCAAGAGACCTGGTTGTCATCAAAGCTATGAAATTCATAAAGTCCAGGGGACTGAATCATCACCAGTTCTAGGAGTTCATTAAAAGTATGGATGCTGACTATCAGATCATAGTTTACTTTTCTGAAGGAAGATAGCTAAGTTGGGGTAGAAAGCTAAAAAGACTCTGCAAAAATAAGTCAAGTTCTTTATGGAATCAAAAAGAAAATTTCTGCTGAAACATGAAGATTAAAAATGGCTCACAGATTCAGAATTTTTAGCGGATTTGACCACTCATTTGAAAGAGTTAAACATGTGTCTTCAAGGTGAAAATCACCCTATTTGTGTTGTTTCAGACAACAGCAGCATTTGAAATGAAACTTAAATTAAGGCAAGGTCAAGTAATGGCAAAAAATTTCACGCATTTTGATATATTGTCACATATTCACAGTCCTGTGAACAGTGAAAAATATGCAGTTGTGCATTCCATTTTGATAAACGAATCTGAGAATAGGTTCCAAGATTTCAAAAAATTATTGGATTTTATGGAAAATCTGTGAATCCATTTTCAATTGACATAAATATCGAACTTGCAAATTTTCAGATGAACTGAACAGAGTTGCAGTCAGACATTCAGCTCAAAGAAAAATTTGGTCACGTCTCTTTATCAGACTTTCAAAGGCATGGACATGTATCGCTGAGCTGAAACTAATGGGCTTCAAAGTTCAAGAGGACCAAAGGCAGAGTCCTGTACTTTGTCCACAACAACCCCAGGAAACACTACAGTTTTGGGGTAGAGAGGCTGGAAGACTGTGTACATAGGCTAACCAATTTTATTATAAAACATTTGGCTGACTTCAGTGTCTTTTGTAACTGTCTCTTGGGAAAAATTCGGAATCAATATTGTGCTCTCACTTTTTTTAGTTCATTAGTTCCTCCCCAGTTTTTCTGTAGACCCTCTTCAGGTACTGGAAGACCAAAATAAGGTCTCTCTGGAGTTGTCTTTTCTCTAGACTGAAGAGCCCAAACTCAGCCTGTCCCCACAGGGGAGGTGCTCCAGCCCTCTGATCATCTTTGTGACACTCCTCTGAATCTGCTCCAACAACTTGATTCTTTTGTCATTCTTTTGTTGGGGGCCCCAGAACTGGACACAGTACTCCAGGTGGGGTCTCACAAGAGCAGAGCAGAGGGGCAGAATCACCTCCCTTGACATGCTGGTCACACTTCTCTTGATACAACCGAGGATACAGTTGACCTTCTGGGCTGCAAGTCCATCATTACTCTTTCATCACCCACCTCTCCCCTCCTCTCCCCTCCTCTCCCCTCCTCTCCTCTCCTCTCTTTCCTTTCCAAGACATTACTGTATGCTCCTTTCTTACTATATCAGAGAGTGCAAAAGACGCTATGCTTATCACAAGCTCTTGTTTAGAAAACAAATAGAAGGTGAAGAAAAAAATAAATTAATAAATAGATGTGGAAAAGAAAAAGAGGATACTAGAGCAAGAAGAAAAAGGGGATGAGAAATAATCTTTTTTGATAATATTTTAGTGTTCAAGACAATGACAAATGCAGCTGGCATTGGATTTGATTACACTATTAATACTAAGAGGGCATTGAACTCAAAAGCAGAACACCAATACTACTATCTTGATAATACTTTTTCCTAAACTTCAGTTTTATACTAACAAAACACATTTTTTTCAGCTTATCCTCCACCTCTTGTCATGGTTTACGGGCTGGTTCGGCTCAGTTCCATGACAACTGGTTTGGGGGACCCACGGACCCACACACTAGGGAAGGGGAAGAGGAAAAAGAAAAGAGGGAAAAGGGAGATGGGCCTAAAAACAAAACAGTGGCAAACAATCTGAGGAGAAAAGCTAATTTACTAAACAAGATATTGGAATGCAAATTACACAGTATAATTGGAATTGAAGCTAATAAGTCAAATAAAATGAGCAAGAGAGAGCGTCTGATAATCCAAAGGCCTTACACTAAATGCTGAAGGCAAGATGTCTAGCAAGCACCCGCTGCTGGGTTGATCCAAAAGGAAAGAGCCTGTGTCTTGTGACACTCAAACAGTTTTTATCTTTCCCTCTGAGTGGAAAACAGGACAAATGCAAAGTAGTGCAAAGTCCTCTGTGGTACCTAGTTCTTCTCTTCTGAGACAGGTATATATGGTACTATCGATGATCCACGGAGCTGGAGCATTAACTCTTTAACACCCAGTGCACTGCATGATGTTATGATGTGGAATACCAATAACAAAAATCATAAAACCATTACAGCTGTCCAGATCTTAACAAAGCAACAATGCTCCTTTAGAATGTGCAGCACATTATCTTGAATTAAAAAAACAATTTTCTAATTTCTGAAATTAGACAACACAACACAAATTACATCTTTTTTTTTTTTTCTTCTGTGTTGGTCTGAATATGAATTGCTTTCTAATGATATCTACTGCAAAGGATTTCTTTCTTCTTACTTTTTTGAATGTGGGTGTGATCTTCCTTTCCTTGTCCACCTTCAGTTGTTTTACATTACTGCTGTATATGACAGTGGAAATTCTGAACAAAATCTGCTGATGAACTTAGCCTGAAGTTTGTTTTAATAAAGGTGGAATTATGCCTCTTAATATGCTTCGCTGTGCTCATGGTAACTAAATGCATGTGTCCTCTGATGTTCAGGCTTTTCTCCTCAGGTGAAGTATTTTGATATAAACTTAGGTGTTTCACTGTAAGAAATATCTAGGGAATGAAACTGAAGAGGTACTCGGTAACAAAGGCTTCTCTGAAACTAAAATACTCATCTGTTGGATGTTATTCAGGGACAGCACAATGCATTTATGTTCTCCTAGGGTGTATGTGAAATCACTAAATGTTATTATGGTATTATATACTTAAATGTACATTTAAATAGCGATAAAATGAGGGGACAAAAAAATGGCGTCAGACACAGAACTCATTGCAACCATAGTGATGAGAGGTGGATCTGTTGGTTTGGACCATGATCTGGTGATTTTCCTGTCTGTTGAAGCATTAGGTTTAGTTCCAGTGGGGAAGTGAATGTCTCTGCTTCTGTCATGTATTCCACTAGCAGTTAGAGAGCGATGACATCAAACCATGAAGAAAATTTATCTCCTGTGTATTTCTCAAGAAAGAGTATGTGCAGTTCTCTCAGTTGTATTGAGAGAGCCTCAGGTGTGCTTGGTTGAAGTGGGCACAATGAGCACATGGCCAGGATTACATAAAAAACCTCACAGGGCCAATGTTAATTCCGGTGAAGCAGAAGAGCATGGAATTCTCATAGGAAGTACCAAAATGTTACAGAGCTCTTTGCACAGTGCTTTCCAAGAGACAAATGTAGATGGATGCACACTGTCAATCTGTACAATGAAAGATTCAAAAGAGTACAGCCAGCAAAAGAAGAGAGGTTGAACATTATCCCCAGTGTTGACACATTTCTACCCAGTGCCAGAAAGTATACAGTAAGGTGTGAAGTGGGGTAAAGCTTTTTGTTGAAGAATGGGGTCATTCTGGTGCTAGGAAATAGAGCTTGCATATAGGAACATGAAATAACTATTTCAATTTCTGTCCTTTTCAAACTCAGGTTGTATTTAAACTCACAATGTTTAAAGGCAATTGCAAGAAATACTTCCAAGAGCAGTTTCTTATTTATATTTCTTACATATGTATTTTATAGGAATTTCAGATTAAAAAAAAGACAAAAGTGAGGCTTAAAGATGTGTATGTGACTTTCTGTGCCATAAGGGTGGTTTAGATTATTGTGAAAACAGTGAAATTAAATCCACTTACCTTTTGCAAAGGGAAGCTGTTATGGGAGATATTTTAGGTGGATTAAATCACCTGCCTTTTTCTGTGGCTGTCAACAACAAAGGCATTAAGACTTCATTTGCAAGCTTTATCTTTAATGTAGAATGGCAGCAATTGACATTTAGAACTCTCTAGTAAAATACTTGTGTGATACAGGCAGAAGCCACAAGAATCTTAGGTGGAATGAAAGCTTACTTATTACTTTCAGCTGTCCAAAACTGAAACGAATCTTTGTATGAGAAGAGTTACTCAGGGGCTAAGTATTTTGTATTTTTTGGTTGTGTTTTGTGAGTTTATCCCACAAAAAATGGGAACTGATCATAGAGTAAGATTATTTCTCATTCTTTAGGTAATCATTTCTGGGTGCTGCCTGTCCCATTGTATGATCTATTGTATGATTCAATGTAGGACTTAGCTTATGGATTGTTTTTAGCAAAAAGTAACAAAAAGTTTCCAAATTGCTCACAGATTAATAAGTTTATTTTAATTTGTATTCTTCAATGTGGATCTTTTCAGTTTCCAATGCAAACTGTCAATTGATTAAAAAAAATGTATGCAGAGTGGATTTATGTTGCTTTTATTACTGTTACTTTTATTTAAGCTTAAGCTGATAATGATCATATTTGTGGTTAATACTTAATAAGTGCAGGTAATAAAATATTCATCAGTAATCACACTTCCTTTCAAATTAATTAGATATTGTAAAGCTGTCCATGTAGTTTTTTTTTTACCTCACAATAAAGACAGAAATACATCTGTAAATTCTCATGTTTCCTTTTCTATTTGACTTGTGAATTCACCTCTTCAATTTGCTGCTTCATCCTGATATTTCATAAGCACTTGTGTATATGTGTAGTTGCATGAACTACATTTATTTACCTATTTGAAACATATAAATGATAACAGCAGTCGCTCAAAGAGAGAACTCCACTGCGTCAATTAATGCTCCAGGTTTAAAAACAAATTTACATCCTCCACAGCAGTCTTGTTACAAAATAATTAGTTTGATTCAAATGCTAAATTAAGAATGGCAAAGAGCTTCTGGATTAAAGTTAAGGAGGAGATAGACTACAGTCTTAGAAATCCCAGAGCATGTTTTGCACTGCACCTTGAAACAAATAGCTTTGACTGAAGAGTGAGTTAGTCTCTCTCTTTGATGATTGCATTACCAAGTCAGAATCTTCAGGGCCTCAAGAGGTTTAATGACAGAGAATATTGTAGTAGTTAGATGTAGGACACACATAGAATTTAGACTTTTTGATCAAGATGTAATAAACAGTTTTAATTAACTGGGCTTCCCAGAGGGGATTAAGAGAAATGAAGTATTCCTGCTTTATTATTTAGGATTCAAACTATTGCCCCCATTAGGCACATTTAGAGTTTATAGATAGGTTTCTTATGTGATCACTGCAGTGGAGATTTCACATTTGTTATGTCTTACATGCTTTCTTTCTTTGGTAAAGAACCTTCAGATTCCATCTGTGTTTTGAAACAGTTATTAAGCAGGCTTACTCTTATTTCTATTCAGACACAGATTTGTTGACTCATGAGTAAAGGGAAGTGACAAATAATGAGAAAAAAACAGAAATTTGTACTGATTATGTACTGTGTGCTCATTTTGATATCTCGCTTAATTTGAATCTTTCTTCTACTGGCCAACTGTTAGTGGCTATATTTGTAGTGTAAGAGAGATTGCAGTTGGAGGAGTTCTGATAATTATTTGAAACCTTAGAACACTTGTATTCTTCAGTATAATTCCTTCTGAGGAATAATTTGTATCATACAATCCAGTTCAACATCCTGTGTTACTAGGTTACTTCACATTGGACAAAGATACCACAGGAGTCTGACTAGAAATTAACCCATGAGCTATTAGAGCAAACAAAGTCCATCACTCTCCCAATGAACATGTAGAAAGAAATGCAGTTGTTGTCACTTAAATTAAATGGAATTCAAAACAGCATTGCTTAGATTACTCCACGGGGCTTAGCTCCCTGACTTATCTCACTCTGCAAATGTCAGGTACTTAATTTTACATATATACAGAAAATTAAATAACTCAAACTACATTCTTGGTAACAGCAATAGCTTTATGGATCTAACTCTTGACCTGTTTGTTGAAAATCAAACAAAAATAACCAGTTCTCTGACTTTTTTTTTAAGGAAATATTGAAAGTAGGGCTGTTTAAAAAGTTTTCTTCTCTTTCTCTGCTGAATCTTGAAATTTACTAATAAATGTAATGAAATACAGCTTGGTGCAGAGAAGTCCAAGGCAGGTCAGCTGTTACCAAGTCAGTGTTCCTAGGTACGCTCAAAGTTTCTTTAATTTATTTTCAATCAAGTGAAATGTGTTGCAGTAACTTCTGGCTCTCTACATTAAGATAAATTTTTAGCAAATAGAAACCTTCATTGGTCAAATAAGTAAATAGAATTAAAGGAGAAATATTACAGACTTATACTATGTCCATCTTCTTTAAAGACACATATCCAATGTGAAACATAAAAAATATGGAGCACCATTAATCCCATGGGAAATTGCCAATATGCTGTTGAGACATAATTTCTTGTCAGTTCTAGATCGTTTAAACACAATAGGAAGATAATGTTGGAAAGTGAGCAAAAAATTTAAAGTTAAGGAGACAAAATGACACTGGATAGCCCACATGTGATTAGTATCCCTGCATGACTGCACGTAAGAAATGAACACTTTTTCAAGTGTCAAAGGTTTACGGGATGGTTTGGCCCAGTTCCATGACAATTGGTGTGGGGGACCCATAGACCCACGCTCGAGGAAAGGGGAAGGGGGAAAGGGAAAAAAGGGAGATGGGCCTAGAAGCAGAACAGAGGCAAACGATCTGAGGAGGAAAGTTAATTTACTAAATAAGATATCAGAAAGCAAAATAACACAATATAATACAATATAATTGGAACTGAATTTAATAAATCAAATAAAATGAGTAAGAGAGAGTGTCTGATAATCCAAAGGCCTTACACTAAATGCTGAAGGCAAGATGGCAGTGAGCACCCACTGAAAAGACTGGGCTTTTCTTATATTTTAAATTGATTTATTTTAAAATACATATTTTGCTTACAATACCTCTAAGCATGCATTTTTTCTTTATGATTATGATTTTCTAGGCAAAAGTTTTTACTGTTTCTCTAATAAGAACTTGTTTCATAAAGTATTTTGCCTAGAAAATTATAAATATTACTTTTTCTCTAATAATAACTATGTATTAATGTTAGGCCAGTACTAGAAAATCTAAACTGGGTAGAAACACAAGTTAATTGAATTGCTTATTTATTTAGTGCCACCTCTACACAAGAGTAAATTTCAGCATTAATGAAGAAATTTTAATCTGTTTTTTTCAGTCATGTAAAGGTATCAATTGAAAAAATATACATATGGATATATTTATGGTTAAGATAATAGTTTTATAAAGTAATCTATAAGTTCTAAGTCTACAATTATAAGTCTTGACCTCACATTAAAATATCATTCCAGCCCCTGTAAGCTTGGAATAATATATACTTTTTTAAATGTAGGAATTCCTAAAAAAAATAGTTCATGAAAAAAAAAATTATTAAACTACTCTAACCCATTAAAATCAGAAAATGACCTACATATATTTGCAAATTTGTTAAATCTGACTGTGATTTCTAATAAACCTAACTGTGTGATATTTAGAAATCATGTGCCTTTCTAAATTTGAAAATGAAATGAAGCCTAAATTAAGGAATCTTTGTCAATAAGGATAAGTACACGTTCATGGAAAAATTTATAAAAGTCATTCATTCTAGTTAATCTACGGCCTGGGAAAAGTACCAGTGTCAAATTAATATTACCAACCACTTTCATTTATTTTCAGACTTTAAGAGGTTCAGATCTTCTCTTTTTACTCACATGGGACACTACACACAATGGAATGAATTAATTTTTAAGGCTCATTATTATATTGTATTTATTTTGGATTTAAAGAGACAGGGTTTAGAAAGTCTTGGTAAAAACACTGTGATGGATGAACAGCAGGAGAAAGGCACTGAGGAGAGCACTGAGAATGGCAGTAACAGTGAATTTGTTTATAGAAAAGAGAATAAAAGGAGTAAATTTGTCATGAAACTGAAAAGGTTAATATGACTGACAGTAATCAGGGTAGGACAAGAGATCCAGCAATGACAGCTGAGCAACGGATCCACCTGTCTCCACTTGATTTTCTGTTCTCTTCAACATCCACTCCCACTTTGTCCTGCAGCCCTCTAGCCAATACTATTCTTCCTCTTGCAAACATCCATCAAGACTGATAAAAGTGATCCTCACAGATTAAAAATGTCAATCTGAAAGATAATTGTTCAGGATATTTGCCTTTGTGATATGCCAGTGCCTACTTGCAGGATCCTACTGTGATATAGGGATCATTTAGCACTGGTGATAACTGATAGAGTTAGACCTTTACATAGCCTTCAAGAGATGAAAGAAAAAAATTATTTTGTTTCCAAATACAGGGAACAAGCAAGCATGGAAGTTTGGGACTCTGTTGCCAAAGCTCACTGAAAGACCACATAAGAAGATCTATTTTTCTTACTTATATCTGAGAGATTTTTGCCCTCTCTTATGAAATTATTCCTGCTTTTAAACAAAGTTAAAGGTTTATATTTCACCAACAGTGTTACACATCTCCCTTCTTAATTTAAAGCCATTCCTCCTTGTCCTAACACTATCAACCTATGGAAATAGTCATTCCCCTCCTGTTTATACACTTCCTTCAAGAAATGGAAGGAAATATGCCCAAGAAAGACAACAAAAAGAAAATAAGAAAGAATTGTGCCTTAATTCATCCCTAGAAAAGATTTCAAATACATAAATCTGTGGAGACCTACCTGTAGTCATGTACGAAGGCAAATTTAAGGTGCTTTTTCCTAGACTGTAACACTGGACTCTCCAAATATGCCTACACATAACACTGAACAAATAACACTTGCAACCAAGCGATTTTTTGCATGCTCTATCAGGAATACAAATACTGTTTCAAAAGCTAGAAAAATTCTCCAATGAAGCTGCTGTTTCCAGTGACAGATACATAGAAAGGGAAAAAAAAAATTGCTGTAGAAAAAGGTGAAGATGCTTCTGATAAAGAAAGCCAGAATTTGTACAGAATTAAGTTCCAAGAAATTTTCCCTAAGATAATTCCAACCTTATACTATTATTATTATTTTAAAAAAAGGTCCTAAGAATCCAAAGATATTTTCAGAGAAGATACTTGGGAACTGAATATATAACTACTATTACATAGTCATTAAAAAGAGTTATTTCCTCACATTACTGCTGCAATCATAAATTTTGTTCTGTTCTTTCTTATTCTTTAAGATGAGTGAATGTATAGAAAAACAGGCAAATTGCAGTTTGGCCCTCCAGCACAAAGAAAACTTTGTGCACCCTGGAAATCCATATACAAGCTGCATCACTTTTTCCTGTATGCAGACAATAGTTAGTCTAGAGATTAAAATCATGACTTGGTTTATGAAGTAATTTGTAGAATGGAAATGAATTGCAATGTTTTTCTAATGAAGATATCTTTTCACATTTAAAATCCAGATATCATTCCAAAGCAATCAGGATGAAACTTTGGCTCTAACCTGCTATGACAAAATATTAAATCTACTAAATTTCTCCTTTTTTATAATGTCGCACAAAGCATTGCTGTAGCATAGCATGCATGTGCAAGGGTGGACTGAAAGAAATGAGGTAACACACAAGCCACTTCAATCCTTTCTTTGCATTCATAAACATGATCCCACAGGTTTGAGAGACATTTCACATTCACTGTTAATGCAATTGCCTGTCTGTACTCACAGAAGAGACAACTGTGAGCTTAAGGATGGGCTGCCTTTGCCAGCAACCCAGCATTTTCAGAACTATTCCCCAGTAAGGTTGCTTTCTCAGCTGACGCCTACAATGTCCTCAGCACTTTTTCCTTCTGTTCCTGTGTTTCTGCATTTGCTGATGGAAAAAACAGAAATATTCTTAATGAACATGGTAACAGTGCATTTTCCTCATATTTTTGCTTTGCCAGTATTCTCTTTCTTCGGTAGAGCCACTCTTAATGTACCTCATGAGCCTAGTGAGAAGTAATAACCTAACTGCTATACTGTCATTACAATTATTAAGTGCTTAATTTGCAGATATACAGAATTTTACTTTTACTAAAAACTGAAGTAATAATAGAATAGTAGAATAACAGAATAATAGAATAAAACCATATGTACAAAGAAAAACTTCAAATAATAATATTTGTGATTCTTTTGTAAGCTCAAGTATGCTGTGTATCTTGAGAAGGTAAAACAAACAGAAAACAACCAAAGAAAAGACCATAAAAAGATAAATGTAGTCTAATTATTCTAGAACAATTCATACTGAGCACATCACAGGAATTCAGTTTAGAGTGTTTGCTATTTTACACCATGGAGCTGTTTGAAAACTAGGATGAAATGCAGAAAAAGAAGATAAAGCCTTTCACATTCTGAGCTCTGAGCCATGAAAGACTCCACTTCTTCTGAACCCAAAGTTTGTGTTGTCATATTCCTGTCCTAAAATAATCTATAATGAGCAGTAAGACTACTCTTCTTTTCCCATATTCCTTTTCCCTTTTGTCTCCCCTCTAATGTGTACTGTAGTAGGGTTTAGGTAAGTAAGGTATCATAAGATTTTTACATGATGATTATGACCAGAAATCCAATTAATTCAGAGAAAACTTGACCCACCTGACATCTTTTATTTGAGAGCATATTTAAAGATAAGGATACATCTCAGAAGTGGGTTTTTTTTTTCCTTATAAACAGTTTATATGCATTCTTATGTCAGTAGAAGAAAAAAATACCCCTAGTTCAAACTGTATATAAAATATCTATAATGATTGTTATTCTAGACAAACAAACAGTTTATGTGAAATTGAATAATATTTCAATGAAAATGCAAATTATTGTGTATGTTAAAAGATGTGCTGGTTGGTAAAAGCTAAGGAAATAATGTTGAGATGGTGTAGACTATCATTTTATCTTTATCAAGATAAAGGAAAAGCTTATTATTTGACTGGGCATAGATCATGTGTATTTGAAAATAACAGAAGAAGACAAAACAAACAACATTTTTCATTTATCATTGGTGTCTCCCTGTAAAGTTAAGATAAATCCTTAGTTTGATGGGCTACTGAGGTTTGACCAAGTTCATAAAGAATACTGAGAAATAATGAAATTTATTTCACATTTAACAAGCAGTAGGATAAAAGTGAACTTTCTCTAAATGCATTGTCTGTATCAGTATATTAATCAGGATAGATAGGTAGTGCTGATTTCACTTGTAGATACTAAGTTCCAGTCTGAAAAAGGGGATGCATTCCACATGCATAGTCTCATATGTGCCTGTGCAAAATGGGTGCTTCAGTTTCAGAGAAGCCTTTGTTACCGAGTACCTCTTCAGTTTCATTCCCTAGATATTTCTTACAGTGAAACACCTAAGTTTATATCAAACTACTTCACCTGAGGAGAAAAGCCTGAACGTCAGAGGACCCATGCATTTAGTTACCATGAGCACAGCGAAGCATATTAAGAGGCATAATTCCACCTTTATTAAAACAAACTTCAGGCTAAGTTCATCAGCAGATTTTGTTCAGAATTTCCACTGTCATATACAGCAGTAATGTAAAACAACTGAAGGTGGATAAGGAAAGGAAGATCACACCCACATTCAAAAAAGTAAGAAGAAAGAAATCCTTTTCAGTAGATATCATTAGAAAGCAATTCATATTCAGACCAACACAGAAGAAGAAAAAAAAAAAAGATGTAATTTGTGTTGCATTCAGAAATTAGAAAATTGTTTTTTTAATTCAAGATAATGTGCTGCACATTGTAAAGGAGCATTGTTGCTTTGTTAAGATCTGGACAGCTGTCATGGTTTTATGATTTTTGTTATTGGTATTCCACATCATAACATCATGCAGTGCACTGGGTGTTAAAGAGTTAATGCTCCAGCTCCGTGGATCATCGATAGTACCATATATACCTGTCTCAGAAGAGAAGAACTAGGTACCCCAGAGAAATTCTTGACAGTGGGTATCATTAGAACACAACTCCTTTTCAGACTGACCCACAAGATCTGGAAAGAAAAGAAAAAAAGTTGTAATTTGTGTTGCATTCAGAAATTAGAAAATTGAATTTTCAATTCAAGATAATGTATTGCTCAATCTAAAAGAGCATTGCTACTTTGCTGAGATCTGGAGAGGTGGAACATAGAAACGTGTTCCGTTAATATGAAACTGAAGTTTAGGAAAAAAAAATATCAAGATAGTTGTACTTCTGGTGTTCTGCTTTGGAGTCCAATGCCTTCTCAGAATTAATAGTGTAATCAAATCCAATGCTATCTGCAGTTGCCATTGTCTTGAACACTAAAATATTGGCAAAAAAAGATTACTTCTCATCCCCTTTTTCCTCTTGCTCTAGTATCCTCTTTTCCTTTTTCTTGAGAAGAGATTAGCATACACTAATCTCTTCTCAAGCAGACCCACAACATAATAATCTGTTCTGAAAATGATTTGTTCTGTAAAGATTTACCTGAACACTAAGAGTATTATTAATTGTAGTAGCACTATCACTTGTAATTATGATTTACTCTACTGTACTAGGCATTGTGGAGATATTTGTCAAATATCAGAAGTGGAGGAGATAGTTTATAATTTCAGTATGAAATGAAAAACAACTACTGTGATTAACCAAACCAAACCAAACCAAAACAAAACAAAAAGACGTGACAAAATACAATACACAAGTTTGTTATACGGATGCTTATTTTATAGGACATTATAAGGGCAAAGGGGAAATCCCAAGCACAGATAGTCGGGCTGTCAGTGGTTTGAGAGTAGCCCCAAGGAGAAGGATTTGACGTTGTCAGATGACGAAAGGCTCAACACGAGCTGGTGGTGCATGCTTGCAGCCCAGAAGGTCAACTGTATCCTCAGTTGTACCAAGAGAAGTGAGACCAGCAGGTCAAAGGAGGTGATTCTGCTCCTCTGCTCTGCTCTTTTGAGACCCCACCTAGAGGGCTTTGTCAGTTCTGGGGTCTCCAACACAAGAACAACATCAGACTGTTGGAGCAGATCCAGAGGAGGGGAACAAAGACGATCAGAGGGCTGGAGCACTTTCCCTGTGCTGACAGGCTGAGTATGGGCTCTTCAGCTCAGAGAAGAGACAACTCCAAGGGGACCTTAAAGTGGTCTTCCAGTACCTGAAGACGATCTACAGGAAAACTGGGGAAGAACTTTTTATAAGGGCATGTAGTGACAGGATGAGGGGAAATGGTTTTAACCTGGAAGAGGGTAGACACTGATGAGTTAATAGGACAAAATTATTTAGTGTGATGGTGGTAAGACACTGGAAGAGACTGCCCAGTGAGGTTGTGAATGCTTGTATCCTAGACATGTTCGTGGCTGGGCTTTTGGATGGAGGCTTTGAGCAACCTAGTGGGAGGTGTCCCTGTCTATAGCAGAAGTGTTGGAACTAGCTGCTGTTAAATATGTAAAATATTTAAAATGATAGATAAAAATGCTTACTTCACCAAAAATAGGTCTAGTAAGAGTAATTCCATGATACATAAGAATGTGAACACATTGAAAAATATGATCTTCCAGGCAATAGTATCTGAAATTTTACATCTTTGTTTATTTAAAAGTATTATTGCCTAAAAACTGCTTTTTTAGGACAGTCAGTCTCCAAATAAAGTTCTATGGGAAGAATGAAACAACCTCAACCCATATATGACTGAAGTTTCCCACTTAAACACTCACACTGTGTGCTATTCCCAACAAAATGATTTCTGCCTACCCAACTAGTCCATACTATGTAAATGTCACTGCCTCTGGACCCTTTCCTGCAGAGCTCCAGGCGGGAAATAATACCAAATCTGAAAGAGTCATAGGAAGACTTGTGTTTTACATCTATACCCAGAGATATCTGATTTTTTTTTGTTTTGCTAGGCCTACACATTATTATTTTTTCTTTTAAGATTTGTCCTCTTCTTTATTGTGTTTAGCTGATCAGATTATTATGAATTTGCATTTATTTCTAGTTATTTAAAAATGTATCCAAATACCTTGTTAGCTTGTTGTGTCTATTGTTCTATTTCTGTTGCTATTTAGATGCATTATTAGAGCATCTATCAGAAAAGGATCCCCATCCAAGTCTATATCCTTGCATTTTCTACCTGTGCTTTCTACTCCATCATACACTGTCTCTTACAGTTTGACCCTCGCCATCTTATTCTTTGCACATAAACAACTACAGCTGGCAAAGTAAAATATCCTCTTTTATTTTCTTTGAAGCTTCTTAACAATGTGAATGGTGCTATTTTAAAAAAAATGTAATTAGAGAAAATAACACAGTAAGCAGAAGGAGGAATGAAGAAGTGTTAAGGTCTTTCATCTTTTTGTAGTGCATCAGGTTTCCTAAGAACCATATAGTGATTTATGTCGAATTCATACATTGCAAGATAAATTATTCAAGTTCTTTGTGCTATCACAGTAAGAAATATTGTACCATAAATTGGTTTTCCTTGCTTTTCTTTTTTCTTTTTTCTTTTTTCTTTTTTCTTTTTTCTTTTTTCTTTTTTCTTTTTTCTTTTTTCTTTTTTCTTTTTTCTTTTTTCTTTTTTCTTTTTTCTTTTTTCTTTTTTTTAACTCATGAAAGCAAAAGAACAACTGTTGTCCAGATAAAATTCAACACCAAACATCACATGGCATTATGAAGCCCTTCAAAAATATTTCAAAATATTTGTGATCAATATAAAGTGGAGAGGCACGATTCCCATTCCCTCCCCCATAGATAAATTTTGCCTCAGGCTGTGCCAGACAGACTATATTCATCCTTGTCTGATGGTGAAAGCTGACATTTTGTAAAGAGTTAGGTGGTAGTCCAGCTGAGAATACTAATACTATAGATGTTGAAAGCACAGTCTTTATACAGTATTATGCTGCCTGTATCTGATCTGGATTGCTCCTTCCTACCTTATGCTTTCATTATGCTAGCATTAAGACAAACAACACAGCATTTCATAATGACAGGAAAAGGAATGAGTAAGGTTAAAAAGGAAAACAAAGCATATTTCGCTGGTGGATAATTGAGTTAAACATAATCTGAAAGCATTTATTTAAAACTGCATGCTGTGTTATAAGTGTTTTCTTAGCATTATTTGGAATCAAAACTACAATCTTTCCCTTTAACTTAACACTAAATGAAATGTGAAATTACTCAATTTTAAATTAAAGTAGTTAATGCTTACAACTAAAACGGAGTTAATTTCAAATCCCATTCTTTGTTTATTGAAGAAAAAAAAGAAGGATATAGAGAGTATCTGAGTTACAAAAAAAAAATCTTTATTCTATCTGTATTCTATTTTAGAAGGGGTTCTGCAGGTACAGAGGCAGGAGAGTGCTCCCCCTGATAAATGAGGATGGAGAACTGGCTTTCTCAGACATGGAAAAAGCTGAGGTGCTCAATAGGTGCTTTGGCTCGGTCTTCACTGGTGGTCTGTCTCCCTGTATCTGCCAGGACACTGAACTTCTAGGTGTGGGTGAGAGGAGTGGATTCTGTCCCACTGTAACAGTGGAAAAAGTCAGAGACCTTCTCAAAAAACTGAATGTATACAAGTCCAAAGGGCGGGATGATATACATCCAAGGATTCTGAGAGATGGTTGATGTGGTTGCCAAGCCACTCTCCATAATATTTGAAAAATCACGTCTGTCAAGTGACATTCCCAGTGACTGGAAAAAGGAAACTACTCCCAGTTTTAAGAAAGGGAGAGGTGATGACCTGGAGAACTACAGGCCAGTGAGCCTCGCCTCTGTGCCTGGGAAGATCATGGAGCAGATCTTCCTGGTTACCATGTTAAGGAACATATGAGACAAAGAGGTGATCTGAGACAGCAATCATTGCTTCACCAAGGACAGATCTTACCAGACCTATCTGGTGGCCTTCTATGACAGAGTGAAGGTATTGGTGGACAGGGGAAGGGTGACGGATGTCATCTACCTGGATTTCTTCAAAGTCTTTGACATGGTCCCTCACCTCATCCTTCTCTCTAAACTGGAGAGGTATGCATTTGAAAGGTAGACTGTTCGATGGATTAAGAACTGTTGTAGTCAATGGGCTGTGATCAACAATTCTATGTCTGGGTGGGGGCTGGTCACAAGTGGTGTCCCCCAAGGGTCAGTCTTGAGACTGGTGCTCTTCAATATCTTCATCAGTGACAAAGACAATGGAACTGAGTGCACTTTCAGCAAGTTTGACGACAACACCAAGCTCAGGTGTGCAGTTGATACCTGGGAGGGAAGGGAAGCCATCCAGAGGGACCTGGATAGGCTGGAGAAGGGGGCCTGTGTGAATCTAATGAGGTTCAACAAGGCTAAGCACAAGGTGCTGCACTTGGGCCAGGGCAATCCGAAGTATTTATATAGACTGGGGGAAGAACTCATTAAGAGAGAGCTGTGGTAGAGGTCTTGGGGGTCCTGGTGGATGAGAAGCTGGACATGAGCCAGCAGTGTGTGCTTGCAGCACAGAAAACCAACTATATCCTGGGCTGCAGTAAAAAAGGAGTGGCCAGCAGGGAGAGGGAGGTGATTGTCTCTCTACACAGCTCTTGTGAGGCCCCATCTGGAGTACCACATCCAGGTTTGGGACTCTCAGCACAAGACAGATGCAGAGTTCCTAGAACAGGTCCAGGGAGGGTCACTAAGATGATGAGAGGGCTGTAGCATCTCTCCTATGAAGAGAGGTTGAGGGAACTGGGCTTGGTAAGAAGAGAAGACTCCAGGGAGACCTCCATGTAGCCTTCCAGTACTTGAAGGGTGAACAATAATTTATATGGGTTGACAACGATAGTACAAGGGGGAATGGTTTTAAACTGAGACAGGAGAGATTTAAGGTAGATGTTAAAAGGAAGTTTTTCCCTCAGAAGGCGGTGATGCACTGGAACAGGTTGCCCAGAGAGGTTGTGGATGCCCCATCCCTGGAGGCATTCAAGGCAAGGATATGGCTCTGGGCAGCCTGGTCTAGTAGTTGTTGACCCTGCTCATGGCAGGAAGTTTGGAACTAGATGGCCTTTGAGGTCCTTTTCAACCCAGGCCTTTCTGTGATTCTGTTATTCATCTATCCATAATTTATACAAAACCATTTGTCAATAACACAGACTCAATGAAAAAAATTAAGATAGCATGCAATACGACTTTCATTTCTCATTAGAAATTATTCATGATTTTTGGCACTGCAGAAGTTCACACAAAGCAATAGATTTACTTTCTTCACCTAACTGACATACACAAGAAGAAAAACACTGAGATGCAAAAGCTTTCCAACCAAGGTTTCTGAACCTGGTTCTTCCATATATTTCTACCAAATGAGTGTCAGTATTTCTGACCTCCATCGTGGGATATGACTCATCCTTCATCAAGAACCAAATTCATCCTGTGAAACTACAGAAGGTACTTATTAGATTTAAAATTTGTTTGCCTCTGATTTGAAGTGCACTGGATGGTGAAAGACCTCCTCTTCTGGCTGCAGCTGTGCTGACTAAAGTGGAGCCATTCCATCTCACTCTCAGCTGACTTTTCCCAACTCCCTAACTGAAGTAATCAAGTTTTCTCTTCCAATAGGTCAGATAAGCTCTTCCTTCTCTATTTCTCTATAAAATTAGCTGGGCGTTGATCAAACTTTTTTAATAGTAAATTTTGATAACCCTCGATTGTGTTGAGGCAGGATAGAAAAAGAGCAGCAACCCCAGAGGAGTGTAACAGTCCTGGAGATGGAGAGGGATGTCTCTCAGCTGCAGGACTGTGACTGCAGTAGAATGTCTTCCCAGTGTACATTGGACACGGCAGAAATGAGAGGTATTGTCATGTACATCCCATCCTGACACACTTGTCTTGGGAAGTCCCCACACTGCATATACATATCTCATACCTTTCTGTGGAAGTGCACTGATTTCTGGACTTATCTTCCAATGATAGTGTAAGTAGAACTTCCTCTGGCATCTATTACTCTTGAATTTGCTGCAGGACTTGACTAAAAACAGCAGATCTTTCCCTTTTAGACTCTGCAGCACTAATATGAGTACCCAAACAGCTTTCAGATGAGCCACCTAATCTGATGGGCTGTGATTTTAAAAACAAATCTTTTTCACTCTCTCTGTTCCTGCTATCCCAGCTCAGCAATGTTATAGAGCTGGACCTACACTGAATGCTGCTTTGGAGAACATCCACAGACTAAAAACATGTGACAGGGATGAAAGAAAGGAAGTGCCCCTGATCTTATAAGCTGATCTTAGATCTGCATGTACTGGCTGCCTTACTACACTCCAGTTTAGCATTTGAAGGATTATGATTAACCCAGCTCATTTAATGTGAGAATAAAGGTTTTGAAAGCCCTGCTCTCTGAATCACTCCTGCAAAAGCAGTCACAATTAAGATCTAAAAAAAGGCTGGAAGCTTTCTTGCCCGTAATAATAAAAAAGGTTTGATTAGGACCAAGCACAGAAACACAAATTTCAATGGAGACCTGCTGTGTGAATGAATCAGAAGAGTGAAGTGAAACATCCTCAGACCTTTAACAGATATGTTAGGCAAAGAACTCTAATGTGAAAGGCAGAACAAATTTCTATGACAAAGGATAGCCTCAAAACAGAAAGCATCTGCTTTCAGTAGTAAAGCCTTTGTAATGGCAGTGATTATCCATGCTCAAAATGCCTGAATATGTGTAAGATAAGTGGCATTAAAAGTAATTCTCATTTGTATTAAAATCAATGGCATATCTTGTTCAGAGGCATCTTACTCAAATGACTGCAATTATGACAGTTGTCATACTTGTGGCACACTGATTTGTAATACTGATTAGCATTACTACAGGTCCTTAAAGAATCCAGCCAGCAGGTCTCATTATCAATCAGCTTTTAAAACTGCATTTCTGAGTTTCACAAGATTACACTGGTAAGTTTTTTGAAAACTATAGAAAAAATATACCTTTGAAGATATAGATTACTGAACAGATGAGATATTTCCAGAATAGCTGTTCATACTATGCAGTACATGAAGATATCTGAGAATGATGAAAAGTTGACAAGGGAATGAAAGATATTCCTTTCAGTGATTTTTATGTCACAAGTCAGGACCATGTATTCATGTGTACAAAATGAAAGCATAATATCTGTGATTGAAAGAACACTTCAGCTAAAAGAATTTTAGTTTTCAGTATTTCCTTCAATGATTCAAAAAACATTGCAAGTCTTACATGAATCATATTGTATCATACTGGAGAGAACATGGACTAAAACCATTTAAACATAAAAATATTGTGGAGTAAAAATACATTAGGACATCTTCAGTATTATCCCTTACTTTTTAAGTAATATGATTATTTTTAGCTGCAAATCTGATTTTCATATTCACACTTTGCAGAAGGTAATTTTTTGAACTATCTTGAACATGTTTTTCCATAAGGCCTGTGAACAGATAGGCAATAACTTTCTATATTTGTTTGTCTCATATAACCTATGCAGAGTTTATACATCTATTTTATACACATTTATACAATCATTTACTGCTAACAACATTGAGAACCTAATGTAATTTTATATTTTACAAGAAGAAGAGATAAAGGAAATGAATTCCTAATACTGTTGTGAAGATATTTCTTATTATTATTATCAGTAGTTAGGTTGTAGAAAATAGTTATAATGGAGTTTAATCTTTTATATTTCTAAAAGTCTCTCTGCTCTTTCCTCTGCTTGCTGCCAGAATCAAGCTGAAAGATGCAGGGCAATCAGTCCAAGCCTGACATACCAATCAGCTTACATGGGTTATATAGCAAAGCAGGATAGAGCACGTCATATTAAGTACAAGGCAATGTTATAGCTAATTTCTGATAGTCTGCTTCCCTAAATCAACTTTCTTCACCTTTCTCCCTTGCCACTCAACTCAGCTCACATGAGAACTGTTAAATTTAAGTGCAGTGCCACAGCTCATAAGAAGTCACACCACAGAGGAGAATAACTTGCTTGCCCAGAATAACTCTTGCTTTACTATGGAATCTTAGAGTGAAGAAGAAAAGCGTGATACTTAGAGATGAAGCTAACCACAGCTAGTTGAAATTATAAATAGTCGGGATTACCAAGGTAAAAATTGAGCTACTGGATAAGATTAAAGTCCTGCTAAAAGCAGCAACAATTATTTAACTACTATCAATCTGAAAAGATTTCAGCCCTGCTTCCATTCATTTTATCTTCATCAGAAAATAAAATGTTAGAGTGGGAACCCCACTCCAAGGCATATCAATAGATCTGCTTCAGTAACATTCTGATCAAAGATCAAAGTTGTGGCGAGATTTAAAACACAGAAATCACCCTTTTAAGTAGCCATAGATGAAGGAAATCTTATAGACTGCAAGTAAATTTTCTAAAGTAGATCAAATTAGTCACAGAGTCTCCAGGTCATAGAGGTCAACGTAGTGAATGTATAAAACTTCAGTAAATGAAAACAGTTTAATAAATTCTGTATTGATTAGCAACAGCAGTTAAAGAGCTGTTAAAATTAACGTTTCACATGAAATTAAGAAACAAATGAACTTTGAAACAGCCTTTGTAGGATATCCAAGATGCATAAAGTAGTTTGAGCGTATACATTGAAAAATGGAATGTTTTACTAGAGTGACCCAAAGAATGGATGTAAAAATGGATATCTGAAGAATTAGTATCTCTTCTCTGCATTTCTTCTTATGATATACTGTCATTTACAAATGTTATGGTTTTATGATTTTTGTTGTATTACTGATATTCCACATCATAACATCATGTGGTGTATTGGGAGTTAAAAAAAAATATGGAACGCTTCATGAATTTGCATGTCATCCTTGCGCAGGGGCCATGCTAATCTTCTCTGTATCGTTCCAATTTTAGTATATGTGCTGCCGAAGCATATACATAACAAAACCATAACAAGAAGTATGATACTTGTATACATTAAACTAGATTATTGTAATGATTAATCTACTGATTAAATAATATTCAGGGAATTTCCCCAATAAGCATTTAGAAATTCTATGAACAACATGTACTGTAAATCAGATTTCTACAAGTAAGCATTATGTCAGTAATTTTTTAAAAATTCGTTTGACATAAAACAAAATTATTTTTTGTATTGTAAACAAGGAATTTGCAAAGAAAATAATGTTATTTTTTCATATCTCCTCAGAAGTAAAATCACAGAATCACAGAATCACAGAATCATAGGGGTTGGATGGGACCTGAAGAGATCATCGAGTCCAACACCCCTGCCAAAGCAGGTTCCCTACACCAGGTCGCACAGGTAGGTGTCCAGACGAGTCTTGAATATCTCCTCGGAGATTCCACAACCCCCCTGTGCAGCTGTGCCAGTGCTCCGTCAACCTCACCGTAAAGAAGTTCTTGACCACATTCGTGCAGAACCTCCTGTGCTGCAGTTTCTGTCCATTCCCCCTTGTCCTGTCTCCACACACTGCTGAAAAGAGTCTGGCCTCGCCACTTTGTCCCCCACACCTCAGATATTTATAAACCTGGATCAGGTCCCCTCTCAGTCTTCTTTTCTCAAGGCTAAAGAGACCCAGTTCACTTAGCCTTTCTTCATAGGAGATCCTCCAGGCTCTTCACCACCTTTGTGGACCTCTGCTGGACTCTTTCCAAGAGATTCCTGTCTTTTTTATACTGGGTAGCCCAGAACTGGACACAGTACTCCAGATGAGGTCTTACCAGGGCAGAGTAGAGGGGGAGGATCACCTCCCTTGACCTGCTGGTCACGGTGTATTTAATGCATCCCAGAATACCATTGGCCCTCTTGGTCATGAGAGCACACTGCTGGCTCATGGTAAACCTGTTGTCCACCAGGACACTCAGGTCCCTCTCTACAGAGCTCCTCTCCAGCAGCTCATCCCCCAGCCTATACTCATGCATGCAATTATTCCTCCCTAAGTAGATGTCAGAATGAGACCGATGACAAAACTAGAATATAAACTCCATTTTTTACAGTGAAATGTGAACATGGAATATATATTGTAGAGAAAAAATAATGGCAAATGGTCACATTTCCATTGACATAAGTGGGAAATCTTATCAAAGGATTGCTTCTACCTTCTGTGCCCCTCCTTTACTTCCAAAATTTATGGGAAAACTGTTGCCATTCTCTAAGGATGCGTTGTAGTTTAACCCTGGCAGGCAGCACAGCCACTCACTTCTTCATTTTCCCTGTGTGGGATGGGGAGGAGAATAAAGAAGATAGAAGTGTGAGAAAGCATGGGTTGAGATGAAGACAGATTAATAGGTAAAGCAAAAGCTGTGTACACATGCAAAACAAAAGAAGGAATTTATCCCCTACTTCCCATCAGCATGTAGATGTCCAGACACTTCCAGAACACATGTCCCATTACAAGTAATCAGTTTATTGGGAACACAAATGACATCACTCTGAACATTCCCTCCTTCCTCTTTCCTCACACCAGCTTTCATAGCCAAGCATGATGTCGTATAGGAGGGGATATCTTTTTGGTCACTTGGAGTCAGCTGTCTTGGCTGTCCCCTCCTCTGGTCTTGTGAAGACTCCTCATTTGTAGGGCAGCACAATAAGTAGACTCTGTCTAGGCATTGTTCTGCAACAACTAAAACCACCAATTTACTATCATCACATTTTCATAGAAAAATCCAAAACACAGCATCATACAAACTTTTATGAAGAAGATTATCTCAGACAAAACCATGACAGGATGCTGACATTTACACACACTTTTACTTCTATACATCTGCATTATACTTTAATGAAAGTTTACTTTTCAAATTTTTTCATAATATCAGTTGCTTAGAATGAAAGATGTTGTGTCAGCTCTTTGATGTTTAGTGCACTTCTTTGTAAATGAAACTGCCAGTTTTCAGGTGATAGCTTTTTGAATTTTAATCTCATCATCAAATTAAAATAAAGAAAAATGGAATGCAGATAAGACAATTTGGAACCATTATGTGCTCAGCAAGTTTGCATCAAATACAGAATAAAGGCTATCATAAAACTAAAGCTGTTATCTCCTGGTGATGAGACCTTGCATTTGACCTCAGTTCCACCTGCCATTAAAAGCTGAGAACAGAATGTTAATAAAGGGAACATAATGGCAACTTTTCTAATAAGTTAAAGTCCAAAAGAGGTGAGGATATGTCTAATTTCACTGGAAGTAACTAATCTGTACTCACAACTGATGAACCTTCTCTAAATTAAGAAAGGAAGCCAAACTTGATTCTACCTCAACTTTTATTTCACTGTTCCTAACATTAATACTCAAGAAGACTAAGCTAGTGAAACTGCTGAAAGTGCTTACAGAGCATTCCTCTTGATTCTCATGATAGTCTATTATTTTTCCAAAGCTTCATCTGCTACTATCTTAATTAACTTATTGTCTCTGTTTTCATTAAAATTGAAACAAGTAATGAAGTCTCTCTGGTGTGACCTTTAGAATATTTGGAGCAGTCGTGAGGTTAAGATCTGTAAAAGCTAAAAAAACTAAGGCGACAAATGAAAAGAACAGAATATTGTTTTTCCTTTTAAAGTATATGATAATTGAAGATAAGTATACCACATACAAGAATAGAGAAAGAAAATAGGGAATACACAACTTATATTTCCATTCATTTTAATTTGATAGTTGGCAGTGATAAATTCTAATGAACACACAGGCATCTATTTAAAGAAACATGTAATGTATACTATAAACACATGCTAAGACTTAATCCTAAGCCACTGGCATGAATTTGATGTCTTTTTATACACTTGAGTTTATTCATTTCAAAATACATTTTCTCCTGAGTGTAAATACATTGGGTCTATCTATGCTTTTTCCTCACTTTTATGTTCACCAAGTATTTTCCTTTGATCTATACTGTATCAGGCAGAAGAATTAAATGTAAGAAATTTCTTACTGCAGCATACGGGATGACCCATTATTAATAAAATATTTGCTGACTGATCAACAGCCTAGTTTGGTAGCAGCTGTATAAAAGATATTGAAATTTCTACAAAGGTGATGAGATAGGGAAATGCCAGCAGTTTTACAATGGCTGCATCTCGGAGATATCTCCCAAATGAAGAGATGTTAGTCATGTAGAAAATGATGCCTGGAAATGACATAATTCTGAATTACCCAAAGAAGAATATAAAATTATATTTGGTGGTAATTTTGCTTACAAAATAGGGGCAAGAGCTGAGCTACTGTTATTCCAAACACATTATAAGCTCTACTGGTTAGTTCAGTTCTTGAAGAAATAGAAGCAGCGCTACTCAGCTGCTTCTCCTGAATAATAGCTAAGCATTTGCAAGGTTATTTTTTTATATTCACCCCTCCAGATTTAAATTAGCATTACGAATAAAAGTTCTAGTTCAAATGGTATGATTCAATGGAATTTTATTTTGAAAATATCAAGATTATCAAAGATATTCCACTTCATACATCTATCCAAGTTTATAATCAATATCTATGTTGTTTTTCAGAGCATTACAAACACCTTGTCTTCCTTCCTCTCTCCCTTCCTTCTTTCCTTCATTCTTTCCTTCCTTCCTCTCTCCCTTCCTTCATCTCTTTCCCTATCTATCCTCTACACACCACTGCCATAAAAATAGAAGAAATATTATGAAAAATTATACTGTATATTTGTTCTCCATTCCAGAAACATAAATACAACTAGATCACTAATTAGTTGTCTTGGAGATAGCAACTGGATTGCCAACACTGTGCCACACATTAAATGCACTGAAAATATAGTTAAAAAATTAAAAAAGCAAAAAAGCAGGACCAGAATGAAACTTACCACATACTTTCTTCAGAGGATGAGGAAAGCAGGGTACATAAGAGAAAAATGAAAATCAAACTGAAAGCTTGTATAGTATACAATTCTCAGAAAATTGAAATTTTGAATATGAGTGTCTACTTCACAGGCGAAAGTGGATGCTGGAAATAATTAATCTCTTACTTTCTTAATCTAAAATAAATATTTTAATATTAAAACCAAAATGCAAGAAAACCTCACCTGTCCTGCACAAAATTATCATACATCAGTTACAACTCAATAACAGTGCTAGTTAGATCTTTACAGAACAATTTAGATTTTCTTAGAAAAAGAAGGAAACATTGTATTTTCACTCTCTGTAATTTAATCTATCAAAAAAAAGCAAACAAAAAGCCAACCACGTGAGAAGCTACTCTCTACAGCTGATATTCTCACTAAGATTGCATGGAAAAACACTAATTAAAGGTTTTTACCAGATCTCAATGTCTAGGAGGAAGACCATTTGTTTTTCCAGGAGCAAACCATAGGGAGAAAAACGCTAGCAACATACTTTCATTATGGATTAACAATTACTTGATCATCATTGGGGTTTTTTTGTTCGTCTGTTTGTTTGTTTGTTTCAATTATTTGCTTGTTTTGACTGCAAAATTGTATCCATAAACATTATATATGTATATGTATGAATTTTTTTTACAAACCTTAATGTAACTAATACACTTTCACTTTTTTTTCTAGTTGAGGCAAAGAGAGGGTGGGGTACAGGGTGCTCTGTGTCTTGTGCAGGGGATAGAAATACATTTTTTAAAACACTGTACTGAGAAATCCTAGTGTGTCTGTTTAAATTGCTACCAAAACAACAAATAAATAATTTATTTAAAAAGGTAAAATACTATGATGTAGTGTTATTTTAATGTAAGACTCTAGTAAAAATAAAACATAATGGTTATGGATACTCAAACAAATGTCTTTCTTTGATGATAAGGAAATGGTAACTCATATTAATGGAATACCAATCTGGTGCTGCATCCTCATGTAGTCATTCTCACCTCCTACCTTCTGTCATCCTCTTTTAATGGAACATTCAAGGAAAAGATTATATAAAAGAAGTTTATTATAAAATAAGATAGAATGAGTCACCAAAGGATACTTAAAATCACCCTGCCAAAGACAGTGATGATGTATTCCTACTTAATTTGCCTGTTCATGAATTATATGCCTATGTTGTTAAAAGGAAAGGCATAATATAGTTTCAACTTTATGTAAGTGAGCCAATCTTTACTTGCTCCACACTCAAATGTGCAGATAACACTGAATGCTCATTATAGGTTTACAGGTGTTTTATAGGATTAAGTCTTTAAAAATAATGTTTCTGAATTGACAATGCACTTCAGCAAAGCTGAAATTTGTCTTTGGAGATGACTGAAATATTTCAAGTTAGCAACACGCCAAGCATTATTCTTAGATCAAGGTCTGTGTTAAGGGATAACTTTTTCAGCCAGAATTTGCTGCACTTTTCTTTTTTTCTGTGTACTGGTCCTTTTCTCTTTTGTAAATGCAAACTGTGTAATAAAAATAAAAATGAAACAGGACACTTGCTTCATACACAGTTTGCAAAATTAACTTCATACAAGTTAGACGTGAAAAAGGAATGTCAGCTGGGAACCAATTTATTATATATGTTTAAGAGATCAGGTCTTCCAGAATAAAGGATGTTACGTGCCTAACTAGAACCAAGGCAAATACTCTTCACTAGAAAGGGGAATTTATGTGCAGTTGACATGGAACTAAAATTTTATAAGCACAAAAATATACTTGCAGTAGGTCAGAGGAACAGCTGACATGACTTCCAGCTACTCTGCTAGTTCTCTAACACTTGATTCTTTCTAAATATGATTTTGTTTAAAACAAAAACAAAAACCTTGGCACTATGCTAGTCTAGATTCCAGTTTTAGAAAGGTCAAATTGTGATTGCTAATTACATTATAAATAAGCTAGAGTTAGGCATACTGTGGTATGTATACCTTGTAATGGGTATACCCTGTTACTCTTTATAGGCCTTGCTTTTGCTATCCAGTCTTGTATCGTCAAGTAAGACAATACTGTAAAGCAAGCCATACATATCACATTTTTACAACTTGCTTTTGCTGCAGTGAACATTTTATACAGGTATTAAAATTTAAGTATATAGGTGCACCGTTACCCAAAGGGTTGTGCTGCTTTGAAAAAGGGTCCACATCTCAAATACAGATGTTACCAGAACTTGTACAGAAAACATTCAGCCACACAGAAGTTATATAATGCAATATCATTTATACAGTCTGGCATTTATGAAAAATAATGTCTACATGAATGACACAATGCACATTTTAAACTGTATTTCTACTACTATTATTTTTTTATCTTTTCTCTTTCTTTACAGTAGTTCTTAAAAAAATATCTTCTGTTCTCAGATTCTGTGGAAAAAAAAAACAGTCATCAAGATATCAAAGGCCAACTCTGAATATGTTGGGGGAGCTGTTTTTTTTCCTTTGGATAACTTTCAGATACAAGAACAAAGCTACTCCAGACTAACATACATTGATATGAATTTCAGATTGAAAATCTAACAGTAACAGAAACACCTCGAAGTTTTCTTTTCTCCTTTGTTTTATTTTGGTCAAACACAGTAGCAGAATCTAAATATGTGCATTCTATGAAAGAAAAACAGCTGCTATACTCAGCAGAGAACTTATGCCTCTTCATTTTGCCTAGCTCCCCCAGTACATAGATGATCAAATAACATGATCAAGTGCCATCTGGTGTTTCAGGAAGCCACAGTCTGTACTCAACTGACTTTTCACTCGTAAAAGGTTTCCTGGGTGCCTTAAGATTTGAATTTTGATATAGTTACAGAAGCATATGGGATGACAATTTAGCACATGAAATCTTTAAGACATAAACTAGGCATGTCCCATTTCACCTCAGATCCCAATTTTTACCATACAAATAATAAAAAAATAGGCTTGAGGCAAAAACAAACAGACAGGAACAACAATAGCAGTGCACAAACAAAACACTTAGATAATGAAGTAGATCTTCTTCTTATCATGTGGGATACAGGAGATTAGTTTAAATTGTGCATTATATTTCTGAGCATTTTATATAATGGGTTCCTCAGTTTTTTATGTTACAATTGTCCCGTTTTACATAATAAAATGAGCAGAAGGAGATATAAAAATAAAAGATAAAGAAGAAGATAAAGAAGAATAAAATGACAGAATAAGAAATCTCACATAGAAAGGACTAAATCTCATTCATTTCTGCTTTAATTGAAGAAAAGACATGCTGATGAATGTGCTTTGAAATGGAGGGAAGCATAAAATGGTAAATCTTAATAATTTGTCTTAAAAGCACTTCTAAAGAGGCCTGAACAGTATTTCAGAATCATCTAATTCTCAAGAAATAAAGGCCAAAAAGATGATGTGGAATGAAGCTCATGTAAGTAGTCTATATGTGTTAGAGCAATATAGCGTTTTGGGGAAACTAAAATTTTACATGGAAAATATACCTACAAGTTAGTACTATAATACTTAATTTTCACTGATGTGCTCAGACCAGCTTACTGTTTATTCATAGAGACTACATAAAAGAAGATCAAAAGTTACATTTTAAATAAAGGCATAAAATGTCTTATATGTTCAAAAAAAAAAAAACCCAACAAAACAAAACCAATGTAGGCTAAAAATCCTTAGAGAAGTACAGTAAGTTTAATCAGAATTTAGAGGAGTTTTTTTTTTATAATAAAAATATTTAAGAAAAAGAATATTCAGAAACTAAATCCTCCTTCTTATAATTTATATCTGTAATTAAGTTATTTCCTTTTCATTATTCTCCTCTCACTAAAAAGCAATGCTGGGCAGTATCCAATTATTTTGTCTGGTCTATCAGATACAACTAGTAAGCAATACCAAAGATACAGTTAACGAAAATTAATAAAAACCAAAAACAAGTTGTACTAGCAAACAATTTGTTAAGAAGTTAAAAAAGTTTTAATACTGAGACAATTTAGTTCCTATAAACAAATTGAACATTTCTGTGTTAAAATATATTAAAAAATGGATAGGTATATATCATAGAATCACAGAATCATAGGGGTTGGAAGGGACCTGAAAAGATCATCGAGTCTAACCCCCCCTGCCAAAGCAGGTTCCCTACACCAGGTCGCACAGGTAGGCGTCCAGGCGGGTCTTGAATATCTCCTCAGAAGAAGATCCCACAACCCCCCTGTGCAGCTGTGCCAGTGCTCCGTCACCCTCACCGTAAAGAAGTTCTTGTGCACATTTGTGCAGAACCTCCTGTGCTGCAGTTTCTGTCCGTTCCCCCTTGTCCTGTCTCCACACACTGCTGAAAAGAGTCTGGCCTCGCCACTTTGTCCCCCACACCTCAGATATTTATAAACCTGGATCAGGTCCCCTCTCAGTCTTCTTTTCTCAAGGCTAAAGAGACCCAGTTCACTCAGCCTTTCTTCATAGGGGAGATCCTCCAGGCCCTTCACCATCTCTGTGGCCCTGCGCTGGACTCTTTCCAAGAGATCCCATGGCAGGGGATCCCCATATGGCAGGTTTTGTTTTTGTCTGTTAGTTAAAAAATATGTGGCATCTTAGGTCTCTGAATCACTACTCTGAATTCCAATTTGCTGTTTTCCAAGTAATCTTTCACCTCATATTTTCATGTGTATTTTTGGTTACCTAACCCTGAATAATCAGCTGGGCTTGACTGATAGAGCTGGTGCTTGAAGGATGCCAGTGTTTCTGATGACAGAGAAAACAGTGATGCTTGGTGTTAACCAGGTCAACTATTTCCAAAGCACTCATGCAGTTTTTGTGATATTTTACTGAATATCAAAACTGTTCATAAATGATATGTATACTGCTGTAGGCTATAACTTTCTAAAGTTTCAAATTCTCTACATGCTCTCTCTTACAGTTCTACTAACAATTTTTCAAATTAATATTTTTTCAAAATACATATTTCTGAAAATTTTTTTTCTCAAGGTGCTTGATGAGATGTTTAGGTGGTCTGTTGTAATTCAGACAGGGTATATGAGGATGTAGAAACAGACTGCAGAATTTCTGATCTATAAACGAACAGATTGTGAAGGATTTTAGTGGTCTGAGGAAACAGCAGAAAAACATCATTAAGTAAAAGCCGTAGTAAAGGATCATACAGAGCCGCACCACTTCTAAAAATAATAAAAGTAGAATGGTACAATCATTTTTAATTCCAGTCTGACTGATCCCTCTTGTTTCTCCCTTTTCCTTCTTTTTCTTTTTCCTTATCCTTTTCAGTCTTATTTTTCCTTTTCCTATCTTCTCTTTCATTTTCTCTCTCTTTTTTTTTAATTTTCTGTTTTCATTTCCATTTTCATTTCATTTTCAATTTCTATTTATTTCTATTTTTATTCCTCTTCATGCTTCCATTATCCTTCTCCTTTGTCTTTCTTCTTTTTTTTTTCTTTTCCATGAAGAATCCTTTCCACAGTGGTCAAACAAGGACAAATCAACTTTAAATGGCATCAAGAATATTCTAAGAAACCACATTATTACTTTGAAAAGCTACTTGAGTCTGAACAAATGACAGTAATTATTCCTATCATATTTGTATTAGCATGATCTTATTGTTTTATCTCATAGTGTTTTATTTCCAGAAATGCTTTCCTGGATCCATCCAAAGAGTACTGACCAAAAAAGTTATCAGCATTTGAGTACACTGGAGATTAATTTTGTTACATGATTTCAACTCATTTAATAAGTTACTGTAATCTTTCACTGAAAAAATGAATCCCAAAAATTACTACTAAGAACTTTGATTATAAATAATAAAAGGCGGTGAATATTTTACACATTTTTGTAGGAAATATTGTAACTGTTTTTCATAACTAACCATCTGAAAATCAAAATTTCCCATTTCAAATAAATGGACCAATACCGAGACATGACACTCTACTAAAAGTGTTTGCCACATATTAATCAACTGGATCATGCAGAAGGGAAAGAGAGAATCTTTATGGAAAGCTTATTAAAAGAAAGAGTGTCAAACATTAAAAAATGTTTTTCATGAATTTTCCATCAACAAAATCAGCCCTGCTTAACTACTGAATTTAGCAAATTTTGATATCTTTTACACAGAAAAATCAAATATAATCCAGGAAGTCTGCATGATTTTTTGGTAATTCTAGGAACAATTATGGAATTTGCAAGAACCCTAGGATAGTGATTACAGGTAGTATGTATAGAGAGGAAAATAATGTGTAAGAAAAGGAATGTAATAATAAAGATAAATATTTATTAAGATAAATACTGGGGGAGGAGAGGGGAGAGAGAGGGAGAGAGGAATGGGAAGGAAATGAGAATAAAATTGGTCTGAACTCTCCACTAAGAATCCTGTAGATGCCTCTCTAGGAGTCATCCTTGCAAGATATGGAAAAGTAATTTGAAATAAGGAACTAGAATGGTATAAGGTTCAAGTTGTTCATCTCAGTCATGAAATATGTGTGGACATGAATTTGGAACTGTAATACATTACTGGAAATGGTTAAAGATGTAGAAGACTTAATCTGTACACTACAAAGTCTATGCTTTGAAAAACCTAAGATGACAAGTATATCTAAGAACAGGAGATTACAAGAAAAATAAAGTAAAAGTAAAGAATATGATAATAATCTACCATTTTAGACCATTTACCAAAGAAGTGATTTGACTGTGATGCTTTTATAATTTTTTTTTTTAACAGAAAGAAAAAAAAAACAGCAGAAAACAAGCATACATATCAGCTGTAAGTCTGAAAGATGTCTACAAATCTTGATTAACTTTTATTGTAACAGTTTCACCTCCGAATAGCTCCAAAGAGCCCTCCTTGTGCCCTGCTTTCAGTCAATACAGCGTTAATATTGTATGGACAGTTGGGCAGTTGCTGCATGATGGATGCAGGCATGGGGCAGTTCCACAGGGAGGAGCCACTGCCTTTACAGCACAGATTGGTGCTGGGCTGCTGCCTGACTAGATGATCTCTGGAGGTCCCTTCCAATCCCTACAATTCTGTGATTCAGTGAACCCCACCACTAAAGCAGGTTTCCTGTAGCAGGTTACACAAGAAGCATCCAGGCTTGTTTAAAATACCTCCAGAGAAGGAGACTCCACAACCACTATGGACAGCTTGTTCCAGTACTCTTCGTATGGAACTTCCCATGTTCTAGTTTCCCCCTTGCTGGGTCATTGTGCACCACCAAAAAAAGCCTGGCCCCATCCACTTGACACCCACCCTTTAGGTATTTAAAAGCATTGGTAAGATTCCTTCTCAGTCTTCTCCAAGCTAAACAGGTTTCTCAACCTTTCCTCATGCAGGAGATGTTCCAGGCCCCTGATCATCTCTGTAGCCCTATGCTGAATTCTGTCCAATTGAAGTGGAGTGAGCATTGACACTTTAGACTTCACCTCTCAGATCCTTAAGTTTAAAGGCCACCCTACTAAGTTAGTCTGCCTGCTGACAAAGATTGCCTTGACCCTTTCTGACAGGTGGATCCCATTCATCCCTAACAGGTTGTAATCTTCATAGAAATACCCACTGTAATAAAACCTGAAATCCTCTGGCACCAGTCACGTAACCAGGAGTTGATATACATCTACTTCTGCGTTCTACATCTACTTTGGAGCCAAGAGTTGGACTAGATGATCCTTATGGGTCTCTTCCAACTCAGGATATTCTGTTTCTGTGATTCTGGCTTCTCTTTTCCTTCCAGCTGGCAAAACTGAGAAGATAACTTGGGAATCAGTGTTCTTCACTTGCTTTCCCAGGGTTTTATAGCCTTCTTTGATTCAGCTGATGTTCCAGCTTCACGTGTCATTCCCTCCTATATGAAAGAACAGCAGATATTAGCAGACTGTGCTATTAGACAGGGTGTGGCACCCTCTCAGCACATTTTTGCTCTGAGCTCCCAGGAGACAGCAAACCTCTTGAGACTCCCTTGTCAGGCCTCAGAGCCTTTTAACACAGAGTCACTCACTACAAGCATGCAGCATTTCTTTTTACAATACTCACTGCAGGCTGATGGTACTATTTCATATTTTGAATGTTGGTCATCGGTATCTGTAACTGTTAAGAGCTTCATTTCTGTTTTTGTAGTGGAACTGGAGGGAGGGAATAGGGTGCCTCTTTTTCTCAGTGCTGTCTGCTGCAGGAATATGATTATTAAACAACTCCTCTATCACTCTCTCAGCACCTCTAATGATATGCAGCTTTTAAACTGGTTCTTGTGGCTCAGCCACTTGTAGAAGATCATCCACCTGTGCTCACCCTGTACAGGTACTTACCTTATCACTGGGATAAGCTTCAAAGCTCTCAGTGCAATCAAACACCTGAACTGAAGTCTCCTTACGTATCAGTTCTCTTTGGGGGTATGCATTAGCTGTTTCTGGGGATTTCCCTGTAAGAGAACTGGTTTTAGCCCTGAGGTGAGTACCCAGCACCATACTTGAGCAGATCAAGAGTGCTTACCCTAGTTGCCATCCTTTAAGCAAGGTAGAGCACTCTGCCTGCACAGACTACTATGAAAGCATGCTGCAACCAGCAGAGATAAATTGGGTTGTCTGCTGCCCTCCTTGCTCACCCTCACGTGCAAACTTCTGCTCCAACTGCCATGCCACACCCTCACTGCTGCACCATGCCCTTACTGACTGAAACTAGTATAGTGACTTTAAAGGATACCGGTATATATTCTGATTTTTTTTTTTTTTTCATAAATTCCCATCTACACCAGATGTGATCAGTTGTAATTAGACTTAACTAAGGTGACAGATATGAAGATATTTTGTTGAGATTGTTTTTGAATTTTTTTTTATCTTTTCTCACAACACCAAAGAGCTTGGAGACAGCACTCAAATACTATAGTATTATATATAATTTATATAATAATAGAACAAAGCCGAAAAAAAAAAATTTGCACATTATAAGCTAATACTTTTTTTGTACTCTTAGATTTTCTTGTAGACAAATGGTAATGTAGATGACATTCATTTGTTCCCATGCTTTCTTGATTCATTTAGCTTCTTTAGTAAGACGCCTTACAGGTTTTCCCTCTTCTAACAATTTGCTTTTAAAACTATAGAAATAAAATGAAAATAGACAGTGGAAAGCTTATTTTGTTAAGGCATCAAATAAGGGTTCTTGTTATTAAATATGTCAAGCTCAATAAATTTCATCCATTTGCATAGGCCCTGAATTTGCTATCAGTATTCAGTTACTGCCATAGATTTCTGTCGCTGCAGGCTGAATCTCTCTGACTGGAAATCTTCAATATACCCTTCACCTAAAGATCTGAGGAAGTCAGAAAATACATAACCAGCCAAACTGAACATGTTTTTACAACATCATTTGCAATAATCAATAAAATGATAAACTTGCTGTGCTGAGGAGTATATTATATTGCACTATCCTCCCAGATAATGGATGTTCTTTATACTCTTATGTAAGTGGACAAAAGAATAATTCACCTCAGACTCTTACTATTAGGTTTACAGGGGAACTGTGGATGGAGTCTTAGCAGTTATGGATGGTTTGAGAAATCTGTAAGTACAACTAATTAATGGGCTTCTGTGAGCCCAAGAAATTTACTGTTAAATCTCATTTTTGCTGTGGAAAACAACATGACTGCCATCTTTGGAGAAATGCAATGAAGAAATTTGGTTACAGGACTTCTGCCAAATGAAACAAATGCTTTTATTATCCAGTGCTACCTTGTAGGAATTAAGAACAAACTTTCATATGACTAGAATTCTACTGACGGGCAGACAGTGCTGAATAACTAACACTTATTTGCATTTTTTAAAATGTCCTGAGAGAATGAAATTTCACATTAAGGAGGCCAGAAGTTAATCTATATGTATTTTTATTACAGGAATTGCTCATTTGAGTTCTTAAAATAATGTTTGGGTGGATCAAAGAAATGGGACAATGAGACTGAGTAGTCTGGCATCCAACTACTATGCAGAATTGTTATAAAACTATGAATGTGTAGATATAAAAGTAGCTCTGTATGCACAGCGTTCAAGCTATATGCATTGTCATCAGAAAAGGTCTGAGAGACATAGCATAATCAATATGTTTTAGTATGTAAGGTGGGATGGGGTTTTGAGCAACCTCGTCTAGTGGAAGGTGTCCCTTCCTATAGCAGGGGCTGGAACTAGATGATCTTAAAGGTCCCTTTCAACCCAAACCTTTCTGTGATTCTGTGTCCTTATCTCTCTTGTACTGAGTAGCTTGCACTGGAAGTGAATGTGGTCTCACTGGCAATGAACAAACAGGAAGGGTTGAGTCTTTGCACTCAACCTGCCAGTGATTCTCTGCCTAATGCAGCCCTGGGTGCTGTTGGCTTTCTCTGTTGAAAGGGCACAGTGCTGGCCAATGGTCAACATTTTGTCCAGGGTTATTTCTTCCCAGGGGTAGAACTTAGGTTATTACTAGGCTCCTCCTGTCCCATTTCTCAGACCTGTCGTGGTCCTTATGCAGAACAACAATCTGGTGCATCAGCTATTTGTAGTTTTATATTGTTTGTGAACTTGCTGAAGGTACACTCTGTCCCATACATATGCAAAAATGAGCATGGCCAAAACTTTGTCAATGTCACTGTAAGGTCCCATATACTTCTACTTTCTTTGAAAATTTATTTTTCTCTATATATATTAGTTTTCTAAAATCTGTTCATCAAAGTTATTCACCAAAATACAGAAGTTGCTAAAATGCATGTTTTTCTTATTTATGAGATAAATATTCCTTCTACACTTACTTTGGATGGTGTTATGGATTAAAATAGCTCCATTAATTGAACTATGTTACTTGCTGCATAAAAGAATTAGACCTCACTCACTATATGGATAGGTGTCTCTATGTTATTTAATATCAAAGTACATTCTTTCACATGTTGGATGTACAATTTACATTTTTCTCCCCCTCATATATGGTCTATTAGTTGACAAACCATAATGTATTTTAGTCTAATCTGAAACTGATAATGCATGCTACAAGAAGTGTAACATTGGGCAAAGTTTTTCCTGGTAAATACAATGTTCTTTGACAACAGCCAAGACACAATCACTTCCCTTGGAAGTACCGTAATTTTCTATACTTCAAATAAAAGATTGCCAGGACATTTTTTCAGAAACTAGAACTTGCTAATAGACTATTAATGCTGTAAACATGAATGGTCTCTGAAAGGGACCTGAAATAGTTTGCCCCAGTGACAGCTTGCAAAATTTAAGGTAGAAGCATGATCAATGTCCAGTATGTGTATACTCAGTGTCCAGGTATGTGTGGATCTTCCTGTTGTCTTTGTGTAAGTCAAGTTTAAGAACAGTCATATGTAAAACTGTATGTAAAGCCTGGTCTTACATGTTTAAAGGTTCTCTGTGTCTGTAGAGGTTTGAGAACTAGGCATTGTATTAAGCCGCAATTCTGTCTTAATTAGTGTTCATCAATTAATGCAAAGAGGCAAATATACATATTTATGGTACTTTTGAGGACTTAACTGTATTTTTTGAGCTTGGTTAAAAAAAGTAGCTTGAATTTCAGATTATTTTTCCATCTATATTTATTCTGTTGTCCATTCTTGTTGTGCATGCTGTTAATATCACTTCTTCAAAATGCCTTTATATATATAACAGATCCAAAAATTAGAATAGAAATGATCTGTTAGGAATCCAAACTTCAGATCAGGAATTTTCTTCTGATTTTGAACATAAATTAAGAACTGAACAGATTATTAGAGTGGTCATTTTTAAAATGCTTAGGCAGAGGGAATGATATTTTTTCTCTATGTGTAAGCCATGACACCTTTATTCTGCTACAGAAGAGGGGAAAAATATCTGCTGTATGAATTAATATCACTCAGGAAGTTTGTCATCTGAGGAGGGGATTTGGCAATGCAAACTACAGCAAACAACAGAGGGCCAGAATATTCACAATTTGAAACTTCTTAAATTTGGCTAAGTAGCACAACTGCTGGAAGGTCCTTTTCAGAGTATGCCTGAAGTTATATATAAAGCCTACATCTCATGTTTGAAACAGGGAAGCCCAGGGATGCCAGAGGAAACTGCTATTCACAAACTGACAAAGGCTTTTCTACAATATTAAAGATGGTGAAACATTTTCACTGGAACACTCCAAGTTAGCAGCAAGAAAGGAAATCTGCCAAGGAATCTGTCTCTACACCTTTGCATTCTTTGCTCAGAAGTACTTTGTTTAACTTGCAAAATGATGTAATGATATAATGAGTATCTTAAAATGATTTCTATGCATTTTGCAACATTGCTTTAAAAAGCACTGTGAAGAGAGGTAGGAAAATTATATTAAATCATAAAAAAAAACCAGAAAAGGAGAATTGATAAATGCAAACTCTGACAGAGAGTAACATGGGGAAAAGGACAAGATAGAGAATATAGGGACAAGTTTTTATCTGTGTAATTTATTTTAGCCATTTCCTATGCCCTGATAAGAAATGTTGGAGGAAAAATAAATAAATAAATATAAGTAAATACTACTAAGACAGTTTTTCCTTTAGATAATTAAACTTGCATTTAAAGTATTGTATGAAAAGGCAGCTCAGACCATCTATAGTATACAAAGCCAGTGTTAAATTGGCTAAAACTGAGCTTTTTGCAGGCACATTTTCTCAAGCAGTAATTGTAAAAAAAAAATAAATTCTCAGATGTGTCCTTTTCAATTGACTGTCTTGGTTTCAAGCATATTCTGCACAGGAAAATAACAGTTTGTTTTGGTAGCCCTTTTGTTATGTTTATGTTGCATTTCAACTTTATATCTAATTATTGGTTTGAAACATTATCAACAGATAACATTTAGGTAATTTCTAGCTTTTCTAGCATTTATAGATGGTTTTGGCTTTGTGAGAAATGGTGAAATTCTGAGTTTCATCCGAACTGTAACAAAAATTTATTTTGAAAAGAAAAGATTAGAGGAAGAAAAAATATAGACCCCCTAATGTCTTATTCTGAAACTCCTAAAGGTGTTTATAGAACTTCAGAGCAGGTGAGCATGGCTAAGACTAATGCATATTGAAGTACAGAAAAAGAATCATAGTTGTCTTATGTGCTTCTAGATAAACTAAATTTAAACTTTTTCTGACCTTTCCTAAAGAGGTCAAAAATTGTTACCTAAGCCAATCTCATTTCTCTTATTTGAACAGAAGAATTAATTTTACACATAAAACATGCATCAAATGCTCTTTTGGAAGACAAAGTTGAGGCATTAGGGAAAATAAAGTTGTGATGTTGTATGGGGTTTAACCTTATAAGTAGATTTAAGAATGTGTTAAAAGTATTTTTTGTGTATACTTTTGAAAGGTAGGCAGTTAAATGTTCTGTTGCAGTAAAAAAATATATTAATTAATTTATTTACTGTCTTGTTTGGGTATTTATAGTCATTTGAGCTCCAATGCACTTTATTATCAGTAACTTAAATAGCTCAGTCATAATGCTTTCAGAGCACAGAAAAAAATCATTATCTTTCTTTTCCAGAAGGTTTAATTAACTCAAGTGATTTGTCAAAAACACCTGTGAATTTGCTGTCAGAAATGAGTTTAGACTTATAGGAGATTTTCAGTACATTCTGAGTAAGTTTGTTATTCTGTTTACAAGTTTTCATTTATATTCTCAGATTTTGTATTCACTGAAAACCACTTATTTTGACTAGTCATTTTAAAACCTGTTTGTATGCTCACTGGAGATCTAGCTTTGTATTCCTTTATTTTCCTTGCTATAGGCAAGTTCACTTACATAGGTAACTGAACACAAAAGTATAATTTTTGTGTGAACACAAAAAAAAAACATTGAAAACATTCTGGATCCAATGGATCTATTAAGACAAATCAAGCTCTTTAGCTCCTCTTTGGACTGCATTTTGATTATCAACATCAACTAAAAATAATTAAGGTGCTGAAAAAAAATTGTCTTTTTTACAGTGAGAAATTGCCATCACTATTTCCACTTTATGTACAGATTTTCATGGAGATAAGATAGTAGACTTATGTGCATGATGCTTTTTAGTCAATATTTTTAGTGCAGCTGAATTGTTCTTAAATAATTAGTATTCCCTTAAGCTGCAATTCATCAAAAAGAAAATGTATTTATTTATTGAATATCCATTAGATTGAATGATGTATAAATTGCTTTAATTGGCTCATCTACATATCTCTGAGACATGATTTCTTTCCTGTGATAGCTTAATCACCATTGTGACAATGTTACTGGTATATTTTCTATTCAAAATATTTTTCTTTACATTGTCAGTGTGTATATCAGTGTTCCATCTTCTAAACGAAAAGATGGTCAACAAAGAAATGATGAATTAAGACGAGTGAATAATATTGGGTAAGGTTAAGTCATTAAGGTTAATGAATTAATTAAGGATGAAACTAATAGATAGCAATGGGTTTGTTTTACTTTTTATGCAGTGGATAACACTCAAGGAATAACCAAGGAGTCTCCATATTATAAGGAGTTTGTGCAGGGAAATATTTCAGAATAACTTTAGAACAAGGAGTGCCGCTATGTTTGTGTAGCTACAGCATTACAATTGAGAGGTGATCTCTATGCCAGACTTGGAAAGATAAGACAAAGGCAAGTAACTGACGCAGATCAGTCACTTTCCTATCACTGTTTGGAAATGTGACACTAATACAACGTCAAGATGGCTTCAGTTCTTGTAGTGATGCAAGCTCTAATCCGGTGTAGGTTTTCAACACTATTGAGAAATGAAAGTCAATGGAAAATAATAATCTGTAGCAATTCTAATCTGTTAACCCTCTAGAAGTGCTAATAGGACATGTGGACTACTAGGCCTTCTCCTAGTTACTTCAGTTTAGTTTTAACTTGCAAAAAATATGGACTGAATTGTTTTTTTGTTCTCAGTCATCCTCAGATATTCTGGCAATTGTCTTATTGGATGTCCATCAGCAAAAGGGAGGTATCTCTAACACTGTATGATGAACTGAATGTAAATCCCAGGGTTAATATACCATTTACTTCTAACATATGTTCTCCAGAAAAGTTTAATCTAGTAGCTTTGTCATTAAATTCAAATGAAGAGATAAATACCAGGGGCTTTAATTCTCACTGACTCAGAAAAAACAGAAGAACTCCTTCTTCCACTATAAATATTAATTGTCCCACTCTTGAAATTAATTATTTTGCATTTCTCATTATCTACCTACATTTTTTTCACTGCACTGGGTACTGAGACTCTTTTTGCTAGATTTTATGATCATAAAATTCTGCTTGAATGAGTTTGAGAGAAAAGTTTGGGTCAAATTAGCATTTTACTTAAATCAACTTATTTTTAGATCAGCTGTTTATTTCTTCCTTCCATTGACAGTTAAGCAGATAAAAATAGCTCTTATTACATGTGATTGTGTTTACAAGAGATCGTTTTTACAAATTAATCATTCACGAGAGACCAGTGTGCCAGAAGAGTAGTATGGCATATATTTTTCTGAAGGAAGGGTCAACATTAACTGATACCATAAAAGATTGATAACAGTATATCACACTATCATATTTTATGCATTTATTCATTATATTAGAAAACATTTTCTTTAAATATCATGAATGGTTCTAAATATCTGTCTAAAGTGGGCTTACATTTCTATAAAACATGATCAATTAACCATACTCGGGATTTTGTTCAAGCAAACTGAATCTCAGTGCTCGTGAAGCAATGTTTCAGACTTAAGAAAATTAAGTTTTTAAATAATAAATGAAAAAACACTCATGAAACACACTTATCCTCTGAAACTGAAGGCAGTGCATTACACTTGCTCTACTAGAAGTTTACAGGCTGACAGGATGAACCTTTTCTTTTTAAAGATAGATCCAGTACTTATTTAACAAGTTAATTTATTTAACTCTTTTAACAGATCTAAAATGTGGTAAGAAAGTTTTGGATTTTTTGACACATTGAATATCCTTTGGGTTGTTCTTTGTAGCTGAACTGGGACATTATAGGAAGAAGTTACCTTATTTTCTAAAGAAACCACCATAAACTTTCATGAGAGCTTGAGGAATCCATCTTAATCATTAAATTAACTTGTTATGCTCACAAACAATACTGAAGTAATTACTCTGCTAATGCATCCAGATCTTATTTCCAACTAGTTACGTTTTCTGATAACCTCTCTGGTTCTTCAGCTCCTTCTCAGTAAAAATTAGAGACTGTCATCTAATTCATAGTAAATCTATCTGTGACTGGATTCTAATCCTTTGTTCTTTAGCCATATTTTTTAAATTTTAGTTATTTCTCTGTCATTCAAATTTGTAGCATGTTTGAGATGTACGACACTCGTCTCAGACAGCAGCACTTCCAAGTGTTCATCTTGTTGGATTCAGAGAGTAAAGTTCATGTAGTTTCTTATTCTTTATTTTTGTACCTTCAGTGGCCCTTTTCTGAATACAGATGCAATTTAAATTTGCCTTTCATAATTATAAGGCTTATAAAGTTTGTTATTTGCTCCCATAAGCATGATTAGTTCCTTTCAGTATCAGTTACCAAATATTTGTTTTCTTTTTAGCACACCTGTATTTCTTCCAGAATAATAGCATTATACAAAATAGGTTTTGAAATGGACTTGTAATAAAATCTACTGTTAAATTCCCTTTAATGTAGTACTTTCATTTTCTAAGGAATAAGCTTTTTACCCAGTTTCTTACAATTTTCTATTTCTTTTATTAAACATCTCCATTTTCATGTGTCACTATACTGAACACTGTACTAAGAGGTAAGTAAGGGAATATCAATTGCTCTTTTCTACGCAAGGAATAAACTAGTTCAGATCTGCATAACTTTGCAAAAAAAGTATTATTACCTACTTCAATTGTTAGCCTGAAAGTATTTAGTACCCTTAGTTTGGTCTAATGCTCAGGTAATCTACTTTTGCTAAATGTTTCTGTTTTGTAATCCAAGTTTAGCCCCTCAAGTATTAGGTTTATTTTACCATTCCTGTATTGTCAAATGTGATCAGTATTCTTATTAATTCGAGTAGGTCCCACTTCTTTCTTGTGGCTAAAGCATTGCTGGTAATATTTCTTGTTCTCCATAGTATCTGATCTGTATCTCAGAGACATATCTCAGCATTGTCTGTCATTTATTCATTTATCACTTCTCTGTCTATAAATAAAACTCAAACCATGTCTCTGAAGCTATTACACTAACAGGAACAATGGCCAGATACAACAGTATTAGGCAGGAAGCAGAGAAGAGAACCTGGAAGTGCAGATTAGTCAATCTGGAATTCCTTTTTAAAATCTAATGGAAAAATACGTGCATCTTCTAGGAAGCTAGGCAGAAATCACATTTGTGCTTACTCTGGACCATATTGGATAGATGAGAATCTTTTTAACAATAGCTGTGGATGGTTTATACTAAACTTCTGAGTAGATTTTCACAAAATTTTCTTAACACACTCAAATGTTTTTCTACCTGAAGATCAGGTTAAATAATTTCTAAAATTGAATTTCTGCAATATCTGAAGATCCTAACTGAATAGTAAGATTCTTCCTACATGTTAAAGCTATAACTGTCATCTTTGTTGACTGAGAATGTTACTTCTATCACTATTTTTCTGTTAGATTCGAGGAATTTGGTAAAAATACCCAACACAGTGTATATTCAGTTGTGTTCTGAATAAAGTGTTATTGTACATCAACATTTCAGACTTCATCAGTGACATTTCAAAAATTTAAGCATGTAGATTTATCTCAAATAAATCTCTATTTCCTTTGTATTTATGTCAGCAAGAACAAGTTTCAGTTATGAACTATTATTCCAGGTCTCTTGGCAAGTGTAGGTATTATCTCTGAAGTATAAGAAGTATTTTTAATGCATTTCATCTGACTTCAGAGTAAAATACTAGATCAAACTGTGCAAGGAACATCCCAAAATGTTATCAGAAAGATGTAATCTCTGTCATGTCTGTTAGCTTTTTCTTAGTATACATCTATTCCCATATTTGTGCTAGGTGTTTTAAAGACAAAAGACACATCCATTCTCTAGAGCCTTGGGATGTGTCGCTGCCCCAAGAGCACAAACTGTCACTCCTTTGCAGAGGAAGGCAGTAGAAGGCCAGCAGGAGGGCTGCTGTGTACAAATAGAAAATGCAGGGAAAATATAACACTGAATATCTGAAAAGGGAAAATCCAACTGGAGTTCTACTAAGTGTTTTTTGTGCAGTTTACATGATGTGACCTTGTTAATGTAGTGTAAATCAAAATAAATATATAGAAGAACAACATATGGAAGAAGAACAGGCTGCCCATGACAGCATTCAACCTGGCTTTGGATGCTCCCAGGGATGGTGCCTGGATTCTCTGGGCAACCTGTTCCTATGCATCACCATCCTGAGTAAAAAAGTTCTTCTTAATATCTAATCCAAATCTCCAACTTTAATTTAAAACCACTCTTCCTGTCAGCATCAATGTGTGTAAAAAGTCACTCCCTCTTCAAGTTTATAATCTCGTTTTAAGTGTAGGAAGGCTGCCGTGATGTCTTCTCAGAACCTTTTCTTCTCCACCTGAACAAGTCCAGCTCTCTCAGCCTGTCCTCATAGGTGAGCTGCTCAAGCCCTCTGATCATCTTCATGACCTTCCTCTAGAACCGCTCCAACAGCTCCACATCTCTCTTGTGCTTGGGACCCCAGTACTCCAAATAGAGTCTAATGAGGGCAGAGTAGATGGGAATAGTCACCTTCCTTGCCCTTCTGGCCACCATTTTTGATGCAGCCCAGGATGCAGTTGGACTTCTGGTATGCAAGCTGACACTATTGGCTCACGTCAAGCTTTTCATTCATCAGAAACGGCATTTTTTTCATTCAAGAAACCCCATTACACTTGGCTTTCTTGAATCTCAGGTTCCCATGGGCACACTTTTCAAGACTGTCCAGGGCCCTTTGGATGACATCTCTTCCTTCTGTTGTATCCAATGCTTGATGTCATCAGCAAACTTGCTGAGAGTGCATTCAAGCATACTGTCCAGTTCATTGATAAAGATATTGAAGAGCACTGGTCCTGAAATGAACCCCACTCGTCACTGGTCTCCACCTTCATGTAAAGCCATTGACCACAACCCTTTGGCTGTGACTATTCCGCCAATTCTTTATCCACCTAATAGTACACACTTCAAATCTGTATCCTTCCAATATGAGATAAAAATGTGATGTGAGACCATATCAGAGGCATTGAGCAAGTCCAGGTAAATGGCATAAGTTACACTTCCTTTGTCTACAAATGCCATCACTCCATCAAAGAAGAGCACCAGACTGGTCAGGTGCAATCTGCTGTTGATGAAGCCATGTTAGAAGACCCAGTTGTACTCAAAACACCAAAAGCTAGCTGAACATTTGTTATTACCTTATCTAATGTGAAGTTGGTTGTTTAATAATGCTTTAGTTTTCTAATTGTCTGAAATTTTCTGAGGTATTGCACTTCACTGAAAAAGGCTTGAAAGAAGTCCACAATCTATGCTGTGAGTGTATGTAAGATCATTTTTATATTAACCCTTCTCTAGAAATTATAAAGCTGAAGATAGTGTTCTTACTTATAAATACCAAAAATCCTCAAACACATCACTATCCCACCATGTTTTCTTCTCAGTAAACTCTAACGTTCAACTTTACACACAGCATGAAATCTTTTCAGATACTAGAATGATGTAAACATCTATTATGTGACTATCAAAATTTGGTCAGAGATATATAATTTGAATAAGCTCCTATGGGTACTATCCAGGCCAATAAAATATTCTTAACCAATATATAAATTGAGTAGATTAGCCTCAAAGTGGTTCTGATTTTGTAGGTTACTTTGAATAATATTATTTGAGTTAAAGAAATAGTGAAGACTTATGACTCATTATTCTTGTAATTGAAATGTTTTATTCATAAATACAACACCATATGTTTTCTGATATAAAGTAAGCCTCTTTTATACAAAATCAACATAGCATGGAAATTTTATATAAACATCTTCCCATTGCTTCTCTGATGTTTTAGATAAGGAACAAACTCCTGAATTTAAAGATGTCTGATTAGACATTATTATTGTTGGAGAAATCGGTTTATTTTCAGACCAGGTAGTCTGGATTTCTGCTTTAATAACTTTGTTCACAAAAATTATTGCATTTTTAAAATTAATGAAGCTCCTTCACTCTCATAGCTATTAAATCAACACTCTAGAACTGGATTTAACAGTCCAAGAAAACAAATTAATTTACATTTACACTCTTTCAGAATTCTTTTTAAGTGCTAGCCATTTCAATCAATGTAAATATGTAGTAATTTTTCTTGTAGTACCATAGCATTTCTTGCCAAGGGAAAAGTCTATGTCCAAACATTTTCTTTAATTCTATAAGCTAACACATCTTGAACTGACAGTAGTATCCATTTAAGCTGAATAGTCCAAATCAGCATTGACTTAGTCATATTCGACCTTGTTGCCCCTTATTTCCTCTTAGAAGTCTCAAAAACAAAAGCAAACACAGCTTAATTCTTATCAGACTTGAATGAAATCCATAAAAAAAAAAAGCAAGTATTAAATGGTAATTATGGTAATTAAAATCCTTTTGATGAGCACAGTGGTGAGAAAAACTCAGTTTCATAATGTATGTTTCCATTGCAGATAGAGTAAGAACAATTTAAGTAAGAAAGTAGTCAAAGACTCTAAGAATACAATATCATAGCTTGCAAGAGATCGGTTTCTTTCATTAACTCTTCAGGACTGACCTAGATGCTTCTATGGCCCTTTTTATTCACACAATCTGATAACACTGTGCAATGTTTACAGATAAATAAAGCATATTATGCTTGTACATTTTGATGTATTTGGTCTTTTGACATGAAAGTTTAAGAGAAAATTATAGTACTAGTTTATTTAATGGTGGGGATGCTCAGTGTACAAGAATTTGGAAAATGAGAAACCTTATTGTTCCAATGTAAAAATTGAATAAAAAATAGAGATTTTGTGAAGCCAAGCTACAGAGTAGGGATCTGAGCAAGAATCTGAACCTAGAGCATGACTGAAATATATATTCAAACTCTGTTGCTCTGAAACATAGATGCTACCACTGTTTCTTAAAATCAATCACATGTGGAGAAGTTGGATTTTTAATATCCTCATATCTCTCCAAGTATAAGTAGGGATTTTTTTGTTTGTTTTTTTTTTTTGTTGTTTTTTTTTTGTTTGTTTGTTTGTTTGTTTGTTTGTTTTTTTGCATTGCAGTCATTGTGGATTAAGGCTTTGGTAAGGAAGTGGAGCAGTTCACTTTTCAGTGACAACAGTGAATTTAAGTGAGAATAAAGGTAAACATCTTTCTATCTTCCTGAAATACAATATGGGCTACTGACTCATCAAGCAGTTTTTCATTTATCTCTTTAGATTCTCATGCTTTGATTTTATTGTAAAACCACATTTGCAATACGTTATTGTGGAAGGAGAAACTGTTGATGTTTTATGCTTCTTTTTGTTTGAGGAGGGAGTGTTCAGGGAGGGTGTAGGATGGGTTATTTGAAAAGGTTTGCCTATTTATAAAATTTGAGCCATAGGACTTAAAAATGGCATGTAGAAAATCAACATGACAAAAATGAACTTTCAAACTACTAGTTTGATGAAATCAAATGTCATTGCTGATGTCAATAATTATCCTTTTTTATTAATTACTATAAAGGGCCTGTCTTTTGTTTCCATGTTGGTTTTTTGCCAAAATGATGCCTGTATTAGTGACTGCCAAAATGCAGGTTTATCAATGTCTCTCTCAGTGTTGGAGAAGGAGAGAGCAACAAAGTTTGATCTGCCCAGAGAGAAGAGAAGGGTTTTTTTGTTACTACAAATATAAGATACAGAACTGACATCCAGGCTGAGATGATTACTGCTCAAGGTATGGTCACTGTAATAACAAGATCTGAGCTCCACATCATTGGTACAAGACACCTCCTTAATGCCAGATTCATCTGAAACTATTTCAAGGACACCATACCACACATGAAGCATCAAAATGTAGCAGTTTTATGGACTGAGAGTTGTATAAATCGAGTAAAAGCCATTGTTAAAAAACAACAACAACAACAAAAAAGACCAATAGTGACAGTGCAAATACAACCATATGTCTCATTTAGCTCAAATGTCACAAACTGACAAGAAAATTCAGCTTTTCTATTCAAATGCAGATCATAGAAGTGGCATTAGGATGGCACTGTATTAATATAAAACTAATGAAGAGGATGTTGATATGTTCCCTTTCTATTTTTTTCTTTCACACTAGACCTAAGTACTGCCACAGTCACTTGTTGTTTTGAGAAGATTTAATTACTATAATTATATTTAATTTTGCATTGATTAATGTTGCTTAAAGGAATATGTTAAGGTAGAATGCTTAACGTCCAGAGTCTATATGCAAAAATACACATATCATTAAATGCTTTGTGAGGTGTGCTTCTTATCTTAATATCTGGGATGCAATTTTGAGAAGAAAAGCTTACAAGTCATAGATTTCAATCCAACCCGACAGTACACTTACAAATGATTCTTGGATTTTTTATTTTTTTTTTTAAATAGAGATGCCAATGGCATCCTGGGCTCCACCAAATGAAGAGTGGTCAGCAGGGACAGGGAGGTGATTGATCATATCTACTCTGCTCTTATTGGGCCTCATTTGGAGTTCTGTATCTAAACCTGAGGCCTCCTGCACAAGAAAGATGTGGAGCTTTTGGAGAGGGTCCAGAGGAGGGCCACAAAGATGATCAGAGGGCTGGAGCACCTCCCATACAAAGTCAGGCTGAGGGAGCTGGGCTTGTTCAGCCTGGAGAATAGAAAGCTGCAAGGAGATCTCCTTGTGGCCTTCCAGTACTTAAAGAAGGATCATAAACAGGAGGGGTGTCAACTGTTTACAAGGGTAGATAGTGATAGGAGAAGAAAGAATGATTTTAAGCTCAAGGAGGGGAGGTTTAGATTGGATGTCAGGGTCAAGTTCATTACAGAGAGAGAAATGATGTGCTTGAATAGGCTACCTGGAAAGGCTGTGGATGCTATGTCCCTTGTGGTGTTCAAGATCGGGTTGAATAGGGCCCTGGTCAACATGGTCTAGTACCAGATTTGGATGTTGGTAGTCCTGCCTGTATCAGGGGGCTTGGAACTTGATGATCCTTTCCAATACAAGTCATTCTATATTTTTATGAATAAAAATTGTTAAAAGTAGGAGCTACAGCAGAGTCTTTATACTTCCAACACCTAAGCATATTTTCAATATAAGCATGTTAACATGACTTTTTTTTAATGAACATTCATTCACTACTTAAAAGACCTAACTGGTACCACTGATCAGGGTGCTGTAACTCTGCATAAGAAACAGCTCTGTCCATATCAGAAGACACAAAGAATATGAAAAGGTCCCAGCTGACAGCTTCTTGGCAAACGTGACACCCATGTACAGGAAAGGCAAGAAGGAGGATTCAGGGAAGTACAGGTCTGTTGTTCAGACCTCAGTGCCAGGGAAGGTCTTCATGAGTGTTGTCACACTGCATGTACAGGGCAACAGGTGTTTATAACTAGTCAGCACAGATTTATGAAAGGCAGGTCCTGCGTGACTAGACCTGATCTCTTTCTATGACAACATTATCCACTTAGTGCATGAAGAAAAGACTGTAGCTGTTGTTTACTTGGACTTTAGAAAAGCATTTGATACTGTTTTCCACAGCCTTCTCCTGGAGAAAGTGGCTGCTCGTGGTTTGAACCTCTTAAAAACTGTCAGGATGGCAAGATGTATTGTCAATAGAATAAAACCCAGTTTACAGCCAGGGCTCAGTACTGGGACAGGTTTTGTTTAACATTTTGTCATGGTTTTATGATTTTTGGTACTGGTATTCCACATCATAACATCATGTAGTGCATTTGGAGTTAGAGTTAATGCTCCAGCTCCGTGGATCATCGATAGTTCCAGGTATACCTGTCTCAGAAGAGAAGAAGAACTACATTCCCCAGAGGACTTTGTGATGCTTTGCATTTTTACGTGGTTATGCTCAGAGGGAAAGATAAAAACTGTCTGTGATCACAGGACACTCTCTTTCCTTTGGGATCAACTCAGCAGTGGGTGTTTGTTGCAGCTGTCTGCCTTCAGCGTTATCGTAAGGCCTTCGGTTTATTGGACACTCTCTTGCTCATTTTATTTGATTTATTAGCTTTAATTCCAATTATATTGTATTATATTGTGTTATTTTGTTTTCCGATATCTTATTTAGTAAATTAGCTTTCCTCCTCAGATAGTTGCCACTGTTTTGTTTCTAGGCCCATCTCCCTTTTCCCTTTTTCCTTTCCCCGTTCCCCTTTCCTGGGTCTGTGGGTCTGTGGGTCCCCCGCACCAACAGAACCAGGCCTAACCAGCCCGTAAAACGTTGACACATTTTTATCAACAGCCTTGATGAGGCAATTGAGTTTGCAGATGACACCAATTTAGGTGGGAGTATTGATGTGTTTGTGAGCAAGAATGCTCTGCAGAGGGATCTGGGTTGTTTAGACCAGTTGACACATTCAGTCACATGACACTTAACAAGACATTAGGTTTTGTATTTGGTTCGCAACAACATCATCCAGTGATACAGACCTGGGGAAGAGTGACTGGAAAATTGATCTGTAGAAAGTAACCTCTGGACATTGTTTGACATCCTGCTGAATATGAGCCAGCAGTGTCAGCAGGTGACATATAAGACAAAAGGCATCTTGACACTCAAGAGAAAGAATGTGGCTTGCAGGAGCAGTGTCATGGTTTCAGCTGAGACAGAGTTAACTGTCTTCCTACTAGCTGATATGGTACTGTGTTTTGAATTTAGGATGAGAATAATATTTATAACATATTGGTGTCTTCATCGTTGCTGCATAGTACTTAACAATAAATCAATAACTTTGACTTCACATGCTGCCCTGCCAGTGAGGAGGCTGTGAGTGGAAAAAAAGCTGGGAGAAGACTCAGCCAGGACGGCTAACTCAAAATGGCCAAAGGAATATTGCATATCATATAGCATATTGTGGAACAGTAAAACTGGAAGGAGTTGTCCAGGGAGAACTGCTGCTGCTCGGGATCTGGGTGGCCACTGGTAACTGGGTGGTGAGCAATTACATTGTGCATCACTCTATTTAATAGTTCATATTTAACAGTCTAACACATTAGTCATTATTTTTATTGCTTTTTTTTCTTCTTTTTTTTTCTGTTCTATTAAACTGTTTTTGTCTCAACTCACAGGTATTACCTTTTTTGTGATTCTCTCCTATATCCACTGAGGGAGGAGAGTGAGTGAAGAAATTATGGTGGTGCATAGCTAACTGATAGATTATATCACAACTACAGAAGTGATTGTCCCTCTATACTTGGCATGGGTGGGACCACACTTTTGAGTGCTGTGTTTAGCTTTGGGTCCCTCACTTCAAGGATATTGAATTGCTCAGGTGTATGCAAAGAAGAGCAACAGATCTGGGGAAGAGGCCAGAAAATAAGTGGTAGGAGGAGTCATAACTCAACTGGGCTGTTTAGATACTGAAATGAGACCTCATCACTCTGTAAACTGCAGTGAGGAGGATCTTTTCCAGGTGACAAGTGATAGGATGTGAGACAATGCCCTCAAATTGTGCCAGGGGAGGTTTAAACTGGGTATCTGGAAGAATTTAGTCACAGAAAGGGTAATCAAGCTTTTGAGCAGGCTTCCCAGGGAGGAGGTGTAGTCACCTCACCATCTCTTAAAGTATTCAACAGACATGTGGAAGTAGTGTTTACAGACATAGTTTAGCGGTGGACTTGTAGTGTTAAGTGGATGACTGGAGATATAATGTTATGATTCTATGACATGCCGTTTTATAGCCAGCACACAAATATACAGAGATTTTTGCTAGATCTTAAGAGAGATTAAAAAAAAATCCCAGTCTACTCTTCATCTTTTTGGTCCTATATGATCATCCTTGAACTTGTGTAAGACAAGAATTATGCCACAAACATCTATTCTCAATAACATAGATGTGTTTCCAGTACACAGAGACTTGCATACTGATGCACGATGCACAACATTTTACTACCTTTCCCACAAGTTTATGTACTCTTTTGGGAAGTAGATGTAGGGACAACACACAATTGAGTAACTGATTGCACCAGTTAAAATAAGTTATTTCAACCATTAAAATGCCTGAAGCTATGAGCATTTCAGGTCTGCAGAGTTATTTTGTCTCATATTGAAAAACACCTGGTGAGATCAGTGAGAGTACTTAGGTGCTTAGCATAAGTTTTCATATGACAAATTGTGGAAATAACTTCAAAAGATTTTCCTTGGGTGCTACTTTTATATATTCAGCCAATGATCTTATTAGATTAGAGTTGCATGAGCTACAAAATCACTTATGAATGTCACACTGGTTGCAACAACGGACAACCTAGTAGTGACCTACAAGAAATGCAACCTTTCTAGAAAGCACAATCTAAGAGCATTCTGGCTTTTAGAATCAAAGAAAGAAGTTTGATATGTTCGCTAAGATGTATAAGACATTTCTAGTTTAAATTAGATTCTTAGTGGTTTGACTGGGGTAAGGACCAATAACTACTAAAAAACTGAAGGTTATGTTCTAATTATATTGTTCTTTTTTTTAATACAATGAATAAGATATATGTGATCCATTTAAATTTAATTTTGTTTCAATATCTTTATATGTGCTAATCAATGAAAACAAGTAAGAAAGTTAAGGTAATATTCTGGTAGGAAAATTAAAACAGAACTGATGTTCTGCCAATATGTATACATTCTAAAATGTTTTGAAAGAATTCTGAAATATTTGTAAAACTCCTACAAAATATTTTTTCTTATCTTCTGAAAAATACCCCCATCTATTCAGTCATATTAGGGAAACAGTTAATGGCTTGGAGTTCACACAGACACTAGTTATTCCTCAAAAATAAAAGTAGAACTTGCTACTACCCATGCTGATAAGAGTACACCATACTTGAAATGCCTATTATTATTAATCCCCCAGGTTTGAGCTATGAAGTCGTTATCATGATGAACAGACACTATTAATATAATTGAAACTTACAGTATGTCATCTAGGGAACCGTTTATATAATAGAAACTTTGACTTTAATCTAATCAGCGAACACATTGAAAAAATACAAACTGTTTCATAACATTGAGTTATTTGAGTGATTTATTCCCAGGTGGTATTTATATATTCAGGTTCTCCATTTCTTTTAAGGTGAAAATCAAAAGTAAACATATAAAAAAATCAGTTATTATGTTTATTATGACTGTTAAATACTTTAGATCTAGTCTCTTCAAACCATTAACTTTTTCTCTTTCTAAAATTAATTCTGAAATCACAAAAGATTTCTGGATTTTTTTTCTTCTTTTTTTTTTCCAGGAAGACTAACATGTTTGCCCTAGTTCATCAAAGGTAGTAAAACAATTCAGTGATGTTAGTGCTTCAACAGAACTGAAAGTAAACTGGAAAATATTTCATCTGAAATATTCATTAGCTAAAACATGATGAAGCTTGGAACTGAATGATTCCAGTGACTCAAAGTCATTTTACTACCAGGTCAGATGTTTGAATTTGTCCTAAAGAAAGAAGAATTTCACCTAATCTGTATTCTATATAGTTAATACCATATTCTATTCTAAGCTAAATTGCAGAGGAGAGGTGGGGAAGACTTTTCAGAGCAAGGTATGCTTTTTTTTCATTCCACTATAGAACTTTTCCTATACAATTATTGTGCAATTTGTCATAATATCTCATGTAGAAAAGCTAAAAATAGAGAAATTATGATGTTTTCCTTAAATATAATATATATTTTGCTTAGTGTAGAGAGTAAGAACAGTTTTCAGTCACCTCACTGTATCTTAAGTCTTCTAAAGAAGGATTTTTAGGTGGCACTTTATTTCAGCTGGACTTCCAACACAGCATATTCACAGTTATAGTGTTTGTTGTTGTTGTTGTTTGTTAGTTTTGTTTTTGTTTTCATTTTTTCTGGGTATTTGGCTCAAAAAGTATTTTCACAAGGAAATAGAATAAAAAGGTATATAACTGTTGGAAAATTAAATTTTACTTGCTATATTCTAAGAAGGTAATATGAATAAAAGGCTTGGAGTTCTTCAGACTTTACCAGTGAGAAATTTACTTGGAGAAATTTGAAAAATTTTCTAGGAGATATGTACTTGCATAATATATTGGCATGAAATTAAAACAAATATAAATGAAGAATATTCATTATATAATGAAGATTAACTTAAACTCTCAAAAAATTCAAGATTTGGAGTTGAATCTTTATGTATCAATGTCCTGAATAAACATCACTGGAAAGACAAAATAAATCACAGAATACATAGCGACGCAGTCTTTTCTCCATTCAGTTTATAATTGTACTTTGTACTTTAGATATGGCATGTGCTGGCATTTTTTTCATCCTTCTGTCTCTATAAAGGATCAAGATTACTTTAAAACATATTAAATACCCTACTGGGATAATGAGATTAATCATTAGGGTAAACAAAAAATTCTGTTTCTAGTCAAAGACTTGAGTAAAAATAATTATATATTATGTTGTCTTACTACATTATTTTTGTAAGTAAAAAAAATTGGATTGTTTTGTGAAGAAAAATTGCATACATAGATGACCAAAATGACAATTTTCTTAACCATTATATCTTATTTTGTTTCCCTGTAGTGCATAACGTTAGAGATTTTATGCAGACACTAAGTTGCTACCCATTTGGGAGGATCAACTTCTGTTTGAGGCAAACTCAGTGATTACATAGGCAAGAATGTAGGAAGTCAAGGAAGACAAGTAATAATGTGTGATTTTTGTTGATTAGCTATAATCAGTATAGCTAAATGTACGCACTCATATATTACTGACTGCTTCAGAAAGTTTGGCAGCTGTTACAAGTGGTTTTGCAATTTTGGCCAAAAATTTTCTAACAGAACAATTTTCTTCTGATTCACTGGAACAACATTTCAAACATTTTCAAGTGGAAGTTTCAAAACATAAAATACTAGCAAATGTCAAAATGCTGTATTTCAACAGCTTAACACTCATAATTGAAATATTACAGTAGGATCTGAAGGATTTTTTTTTATCTGCTGAAAAATTCCAAGATTTTTACTCGTATAGCTAGTATCTAGAAATGAAATGCTGAAACCTTAGCTATAGTTTCTTAATTTCAACTACATCTAGTTGCAAATAAAGAAATTTTGAATGTTTTGCAGTGATGGATACAAATAATAGAAGACAGCAGAGAGAGAGAATTAAAATATACATCTGCATGTTTGAGTGTACCACTCAGTATTTAACACTAAAAAAAGGAAATCAGGACTGTTATCTATCTGTAGGACATGCTATTGGAATTTAAAAATTAATTGAGAATCTAAGTTCCCATCACTGAAATGTATTTTTTGTAGATGGCCAAAGCTACCTCCTCAAAATTCATTATGGTTTTCCATGCTGCACACTGAATAGGAAAAAAAAAAAAAAAAAGAAGAAAGAAAGAAAAAAAGTTGTGCTTTGTTTTGTTTTGGTTGGTTTGTTTGTTCCATCTCAAGAACAATCAGAATCATGACTTTAAGGGAATGGCGCATGATTTCTGAATACTTTCAGTCAGATGTTACCTGAACTTCAATACTGATAGTTGGCTTCATAATGTTAGCAAATGAAAGATTGAGTGAAACCCTCTACTTTTCATTTGCTTATGTTCCTGCAAAAAGAAAGGTCGATTTACTGTCTTACTTACTTGCTGATATACAGACTATGGAGAATTGGACTTGGAACCAAGATAGCAGAAATTTATGCATTGATAATTTATGTATGGTCTTGGTTTACATAATTTTTTCTTTATTCAATAAAAAAAAGCATAGTTGCCATGGAAACTGCTACAACATAGGATTTGGATTACCATGAAGAGGCAGGGCATTTTTTATAAACAAATAAATACAGAAGACACATAAATCAAATGCTAATCACCATCGTGCATGTTCTTCAGACAATGGAGATTGAGTTTCCCACTTCTATTGAAGGTGCAGAGGGTTCAGACCATGATTGTTGCACTGACAGCCTCAAATATAATGTGCAAAGATATATCAAAGCTGTGTTATTTCCCATTACCAGTAACTGCACTCTTGAATAACTGTTTTCAACAGTTTGTTTTAAACACAGAAGGATACTTGAACAGGACTTTTTGTTCTCTTTGAGTTTACTGAAACTTATTGCCTCCTTCATCATCCAGCATTATGAAAGGTATGAGTAAAGGGAAGATGCCAAAACCATTAGCACTTCAATAGATCTACAGGAAAGAAGAAAACTGTGCTAAATGTATGTATAGAACAGAAGGAATACATTAGTTTTATTTTATCTACTGGTATTTCACTTTTGCTTCTCTTTATGTCTTGCTTCTCTATTTGAAAATTCTTTGCTTTTCATTGCTATTTAAAAATAATTTAAATTATCCCTCAACATACTCAGAGAACACTTTTGACTTCATAATCATGTCTATTAAAATCCATCACTGTTGCTGTGTGAATTTTGTACATTTATACCTTCTCTGCCTATTTGTGCCGATAAGCTTACATCACTAAATGGTTACCCTCAATAGTTTCAGAAAAATATTTGATACTTAATAAGAATGCTGAAACCAGTTTAAATTTGATTAGCCCTGAACAATGCTTTCCTTTTAAAGCTTTATGAAATATCGCTCAAAAATAAAATTAAAAAAATATATATTTCACAGAACTTCTTGGTTATTAATGATTTTTTCTTGCACAAAAAGAGCAAAAACTGTCAGAAAACTCAGGAAATGCACAACAGTTTATAGGCTGATTTGGTCTGGTTCCGTGACGAATGGGGCATGGGAACCCACAGATCCAGGAAAGCAGTAGGGATAAAGGGAAAAGGGAGATGGGCCTAAAAAGAAAACAACAGCAGTGATCTGAGGAGGAAATCTAATTTACAAAATAAAATACCAGAATGCAAAATAACATAATACAGTATAATTGAAATGGAAGCTAATAAAACAAATAAAATGAGAGAGAGAGTGAGTTTGAAAAACCAAAGACCTTATGCTAACGCTGAAGGCAAGAAGGTGAAGGAGCTCATGCTGTTGGGTTGATCCAAAAGGGAAAGAGCTTATGACACATGAACTGTTCTATGAATCTTGTTCACATGAATCTTTCCCTCAGAGTGGAAAATGAAAAAATGCAAAGCAACGCAAAGTCCTCTGGGGTATGTAGTTCCTCTCTTCTGAGACAGACATATCTATGATTCACAGAACTGAAGCATTAACTCTTTAACTCCCAATGCCCTACATGACGTTCTGATGTGGAATACCAATAACAAAAATCATAAAACCATGACTTATGAAGAAAAATGTAAAAAAGTGAAACACTATCTGTCCAATTCACCATGAAAATAAAATTTTACATAAACACATACATTCACAGTTCAAAGTTCTCCTCCCAGATAAAAACTATATAATTTTATTAAAAATATACATTACAAGTATTTCATTATCACAATTTCATTTTGAAATGAAAAATATTTTCAGATTTGCACAGTTTAATTTTTATTCTGTCAAGGTGGAATAATTTTTTATCAAAGAAAATACTTCAAAAATTCAAAAAAACCTCTTTATTTTCAGGAAAAAAAATTCGTTGCAGTAGTATTCATTTTCCAAAGAATATTTTGTTGAAAATTTCTTCATAGGTCCATAAATTAGCACATCTTTGGCAATGTAGCTCAGAGAAAATGGCTGTGAACACTCTAGAATATCCTATTTACATTTTTCCTATTATTCATCTAATTGATTCAGTGTTACCAAGGGATAGCAGAAGCAGTACTACTGCAGTAAACAGAAGCTAACACATTTAGGTTTGTGAATTTGCTGCACTGAGATCACTTCTGATCTCCCTTAACCATCTTGCTAGTTTGGATGCTGATGGCATCTTCACTTCTCCATCCTGTTAATGTCCCACACATAGAGCTGCATCTCTGCACAATTTCCTGCTGTTAGAGGTTGCTACTTAAAATGGCAGCATAAATGATTTCCTTGTCCATCTTGGTGATTCTATGATTCCCTGACACTTTGTCAGGAGAACAATCTGTGTAGCTATGCCAACAGAGGCAGAAATTGAGAGACTAGCAACAGTGTCCCCAACGACAACCACCTAAACAGCAAAATAGCACTTTACTTGCAACCCAACATTTGCAGTACTAGCTACACCCCCTAAAGATTATAAGCATGATGTTCTAAAGTTGTCCTAAAGCAAGAATGAAGCCAGCTTTTTTTTTTTTTGTGTGTGTGTGTGTGTGCAGTTTGTTTTCAGTTTCTTGTTGTTTTTTTCAGAAGTTCATGTCATTTGGACACCTTAAGGTTCTGTTCTTCTTCATCTGTCACGTAGCAATACAGCATAATGGAATACTGACAGAATGGTTAAACCTCCACTGCCATACCACCAACACCCACTTTAATGTCACGGGCCAATGTAATAAAATAGGAGGCATTACTTTTGGAGCAGGCCTTATATTAATGAAGCAGCATGTGTATGTAAGTTAATCAGCGTTTTATATAGTATTTTATCCCTAAATATGATTACCTTCACTGCAGTTAAATGTCCAAATCTAAGAAATTACATCGAGTCCTTTAAACCTTCCATTTATTTAATGTCAAATGGTCACAATAATTAAATTCTATATAACAAATGAGACTTTTTTCACTAAATTAAATAGTATACATGAAAAGAAAAGCTAAAATAGTAGCTCAAAAATTTCTTTCAATATATAAGTTTCAGTAGACTCCAAAATAACTTACATGAGATATCACTTTGGAAGGGACAGGTTGTTGAACAGAAACCACTCTTATGTGTTCTCAGCTGAAGTAAAGGCTTACAGTATTCCTGCCCATCAGGAACTTTAGGTTCTATCAAGGTAGAAGTTTGTAATACCAAGTATTTGTTTTAAATATGTAGACAGAATTATACCTCTGATTTTTGCTACTCAAGTAAAGAAGGGGGTTTTGAAACAGACTCGAAGGAATTTTATCTAAAACATTTTTATCAGAAAACCTCAACTTGTAGGTCTGTGTTTCAGGTACTTTGTTGACTGCAGTACAGCTCATGTGAATTCAGATAGATCCACTGCTAACAGCAGCCTCAGGACAACTGAAAATTCAACATGAACTTCTGTGGTTGTAGTACAGATGTACCCCTACAGCCCAGCACTCATGTGACACATATAATATAATCATAGAATGTCTTGGGTTGGAAGGAAACAAAGATCTAGTCTAGTTCAAGCCCCACTTCCATGGACAGCCTCTAGATCAGTGCTCCATCCAACCTCCAGGAATGGGGTATCCACATCTTCTCTGTGCTACATGTTCAAATGCCTCTACACTATCCTAATACAGAATTTTTAACATAAAATACATCTTCCTCTCTTTAGTTTAAAACCACTCTTCCTTTGCTCTATCACTATTTACCCATGCAATCCATCTTTTTTAAGCCCCTCTTATGTAATGAATATAGAACTGCATATTCAAATAAAGGGAATTGTTCAGACCTCTGCCCATCACAAATGGTTATCATTTTCAGTCAAAGGCTATTTTACGACTATTCTTAATTCCTCAGCAAATTTTAAAGCCCTGTAATATGCATCAAAACCAAACAAAAAACAACAATAAGAAAACAACTTTTTGTTTTTAAATGAAGTACTTGCTTTCCAAGGAAGCCTTGTATAACGTTACCTCTTATTTCTTGTACACCTTTGTGCTCCTCAGACTAGAGAATAAATTGAAGATAAAGATAGAAGCCTTTAAGTGAATTTGATATAATCTTTTGAAACAGCTTCACTGATGAAGATGGTAAATTTATGTCTAAAATGTGGAGCAGTTCATTGGCAAAAAGGAGTTCAGAGATGACACAGCATTTCACAATAGGCCTTAGTTACATCTCCATTTTCTTGATTGTGTAGCTCGTTCTCCCAGTGTCCATAATCAGTGCTCAAGAAATTTGAATGTTGCTTCTAAATAGGGTTAGCTCCTTGGGAACACAAGGCAAATTTATCCCTGTTTATTTTGCTATACACTTATTGATAGGGTTCTGGCAATACACTGACGTACGTGATATATTTCTTCCAGTATCTAAAAGGTGCTTAGAGCGAGAGCGACGTTGGTCTCTTCTCACTGGTGACAGGTGACAGAACGAGGGGAAGTGGCCTTAAGTTGAGCGAGGGTAAGTTTAGGCTGGATATCAGGAAATATTTCTCTACAGAAAGATTTTTTATGCACTGGAATAGGCTCCCCAGGGAGGTGGTTGAGTCACCATCCCTGGATGTGTTTAAAAACCGTTTGGATGTGGTACTCAGGGACATTTAGTGGAGAGTTGTTAGAGTAGTATGGTTAGGTCATGCTTGGACTAGATCTTTGAGGTCTTTTCCAAAGTGAGTGATTCTGTGATTGTGTCTAAAATGCAGATTCTGATTTTCATAAAACAGATCTACCTAGACCTATGTAGGTTGCTCCAAAAGTAATGTCACCTGTTTGTTTTCATGGGAACTACAAAAGATAGAGCACATTTGATAGAGCAAATTGTCAACTACAAAACACTGTTTTCCAATGTAATGCATTTTCACTAGTGCTAAAAAAGAGCACCAGCGGCAATGACGCACTGTTTCACAGTTGCTATGATGGCATAATTGCTGGGAAAAAGTTTCCCATGAAGTCCATTTTTCATTGACCCAAACAGGCTGAAGTCAAAAGGTACCAAATCAGTACTCTACAGTGAGAGTGGTAGCACAGTCCAGCCAAGATAGGCAATGTGTTCTGTGGCCTTCAGACTGGTGTGGGGCCTGGGATTATCATGTTGCAACAGAAAGATTGCCTTCTCTGGCCTGACTCTGGAAGTTTGAGCCTTCAGTGTTGCTACATAGCAGTTATAGTGGTTGATCGTTTGTCCAGGCTGCAGGAAATCCAAAAAAGTCACCCCTTTCCTATCCCAAAAGTGCACATCACTTTACCTGCTGCGGTCTATGTCTTGAACTTTTACTTCAGTGTGAAATGCACACATTGCTGCTTCATGGACTGGCATTTTGACTCCGGCTTGTAGTGACGGCACCATGTCTTGTCACCAGTAATGATACAATCCAGAAAACTGTCCCATACCCTTCAGCCTTGTATTGTTTCAATAGGTCCTGACAAACTTTTACACAGTGTTCTTCCTGTTCCTGTGTGAGTATCCATGGGACATACCTGGCACAAACTTAGCAATATTCCAACGGTGCCATCATTGTTTCCAAAGCACTGAAGACAATATTCAACTCCATGCATAGTTCCCTGGTTTTAATCTGCTGATTCACTCAGCTGAGCTAATGGAGACGCTCTTCATTTTGTGGTGTGACAGCTATGCATGGCTATCCAGAATGTGGCTTGTTTTTCACGTGTAAATCTGTAATGTTTATCATAAGGCTGTCATTTTCAATGTCATGGATACCAAAATCCTCTCTTGGAAAACGTTCTTAATGTTCTTCTTTCTATTAGTGAAAATTTGAAAGGAGACTAGTGCCAACACACTGAAAATTTGGGTATATTTATCACATAAATTTACTTTAAATAAAAATCATGTTAAATGAGAGCATTTTTTTCCAGAATTGTTTGCAAATGAAAGAAGGTTAGAAGCTTGATGTAAGTGCAGACTATGGCATTAAAAAAAAAAAAAGAAAGAGAGAGAGAGAGAGAGAGAGAGAGAGAGAGAGAAACTGCTTTGGGATCACTATCACAGTTGTTTCTATGGTAACCAGTTATTTGTGCTGCATGCATCATCATTTATATTTCGGGAATTGGAGTTCTGGAAGAAAGAGAGGTAAAATGAGCATGAGTTATACTAAATTAATTACAAAGACAAGCCCATATTAAAATACTTGACCCCTTGAGTAAAAAGCAAAATACCTTTATGTGATTTCACCTACTTGACACTTGAAAGAGCATTTCTCAGAAAAAGAGCTCTGAAAAACTGGCATACATTCACTTCCCATTTTGTTCTGAATCATATCTCTAATTCACTGCCAAATAGCAGTTTCAGTCTTGTCTGTGCTGCACAGCTGAGGTAGTGAAGGGAGAAAGTGTCTGGCTGCTTTCAAGACCTTGGCCTGACTGCAGACAGTGGAAAAGCACTGAAAGCTCTTTGAACTAACTGGATATTACAAAAAGGTGAGAGATTCGGATAGAGAGAAGTGTGTTACACTACAGCCATTAGCTAGATGTTGTCCATCAGCTTCAATGGTATTCAGTCTTTTGGACTAGGTAAAATATGTTTCTCTCTAAACTTTATTTTGCTGTTGCACTGTCAAACTTCAGTGTGAAGTCTCCAAATGCTTAACTGCCTAGTGATGTGCAGAAAGTTTCAGCAGCTTTTTGGAGGCAGAACGAAATAACATAAGCTGTCACTTATTAAAACATCCTTTACACTGTAATCTGAAAATAAAAAATCCTGTACTGTAAAATACCCTACTGCAGGCAGAGCTTCCACCCACCTGCTCAGGCTGCCCAGGTGCCCAGGACCCCATCCAACCTGGCCTTGACTGCCTCCATGGATGGAGCATCCCCAGCATCCTGTGCTAGTGCCTCACTGTCCCCTGAGTAAATATTCTTTCCTAACACCTAATCTAAAACCTCCCCTCTTTTTAGTTTAAAATTGTTCACTCCTTGTCCCATTACCACTCTCCCCGGTAAAGTCTCTCCTCAGCTGTCCTGTAGGACTCCTCAAGTACTGAAAGTTCATGACGTGATCTCCTCAGAGCTTTCTCTTCTCCATTCTCAACAATTCCAGCTGCCTCAGCCAGCCTTCATAGGATAGGTACTTGAGCCCTCCAATCATTTTTGTAGCCTCCTCTGGAGCTGCTCCAATAATCCCATGTTCTTGTGCTGAAGGCCCCCAAAACTGAGTGCAATACTTGAAGTGGGGCCTCACAAGAGAAGGTTAGAGGGAAGGAATCACTTCCCTTGATGAGAAGCTATACTTTTATGATGCCAGTTCACATTCAGTATTTCATCCACCAATACCCCCCAAGACCTTCTCCATGGGGTTGTTATCAGTTCACTCATCACTCAGACTAAATTAATATTTGAGATTGCTTTGGCCTGGAGGCAAGACCTTGCATTTGGCCTTGCTGGACTTCATGAGATTTGCATGGGCCTACCTCTTGAGCCTGTCCAGGTCCCTCTGGATCATATCCATTCCTTTCTGTGCAGCACTCAAATTGGCGTCCTTGGCAAACTTTCTGAGAGTGCACTCAAAACCTGTTGATGTAAAATGCTGTTAAGTAGTGCCAGTTCAGATGCAGAACCATGGGGAACACTATTAATTACTGGAATTCCCCTGCACATTGATTTTTTGACCACAACTCTTTAACTGCAACTGCCGAGACAATTCCTTACCACTGAATGGTCCTTCCATCAAATCCATGTCTCTCCAATTTAGAGACACACAAGACAGAGTCAAATGCTTTGAAAAACAAAATAAAACAAAACAAACAAACAAACAAACAAAAAAACCCAGGTAGATTATATTCGTTTTTCTTCTGTTAAGAAACAAGTGCTGTAACCCTATCATAAAAGGCAACCAAATTTGGCAGGCACAGTGAAATCATGTTTACTATCACCAATCCCCTCTCTAAGTGTGCTTTAGCATCATTTCTAGGAGGATTTGTTTCATCATAGAATCATAGAATCATAGAATGGATTGGATTGAAAAGGACCATTGAGTTTCAACCCCCCTGCCATGGACAGGATTGCCAACCACTAAAGCACACTGCCCAGAGCCACATCCATCCTTGCCTTGAACACCTCCAGGGATAAAGCATCCACAACCTCTCTGGGCAACTTGTTCCAGTGTCACCACCCTCTGAGGGAAAGGCACCTCCTAACATCTAATCTGTCTCCCCTGTCTTAGTTCCCCCTTATCCTATCACTATCAACCCCTGTAAACAGTTGTTCCCCCTCCAGTTCATATGCTCCTTTCAAGTAATTGAAGGCCACAATGAGTTCTCCCTGGAGCCTTCTCTCCAAGCTAAACAAGCCCAGTTCCCTCAACTTTTCTTCATGGCTCCAGCCCACTGATCATTTTAGTGGCCCTCCTCTGGACCCATTCCAAGAGCTCTGCACCTTTCTTGTACTGGGGGCCCCAGGCCTGGACACAGTACTCCATATGGGGTCTCAGAAGGGCTGAGTAGAGGCTGAGTAGAGTAAATCACCTCCCTCTCCTTGCTGGCCACCTCTCTTCTAGTGCACCCCAGGATATAGATGGCTTTCCAGGCTACAAGCACACACTGCTGCCTCATGTTCAACTTCTTGTCCATCGGGTCCCCCAAAGTTCTTCTTTGTAAGTCTGCTCTCAAGGATTTCTTCTCCCACCTTGTACTTGCCCTTGTTGAACCTCATTATGTTCACACAGCCCCACTTCTCCAGCCTATAAAGGTCCCTCTGGATGGCTTCCCTTCCCTCCGATGTATTGACTGCACCCCTCAGTTTGGTATTGTTAGCAAACTTGTTGAGGGTGCACTCAATTCCATCGTCTGTGTGATGAAGATGTTGAAGAGCACCAGTCCCAAGATTCGTGGACACCACTTGTTACTAGCCTCCACCCAGACATAGAACCATTGATCACATCCCTTTGACTACAACCAGCCAACCAGTTCTTAATCTATTAAACAGTCCATCTTTCAAATGCACACCTCTCCAGTTTAGAGAAAAGAATGTAGTGAGGGACCATGTCAAAAGCTTTGAAGAAATCCAGGTAGATGACATATGTCACTCTTCCCCTGTCCACCGATGCCTTCACTCCATCATAGAAGGCCACCAGATAGGTCAGGTAAGATCTGCCCTTGGTGAAGCAATGATGGCTGTCTCAGATCACCTCTATTTGTATGTGCCTTACCATGGTGACCAGGAAGATCTGCTTCATGATCTTCTCAGGCATAGAGGTGAGGCTCACTGGCCTGTAGTTCCCCAGGTCATCATGATCTTGCCCAGAGAAGAACTAAATTGGTCCAAAATTAATGCCTTCTAGCTACTTCCATGGAAACTACAACTGTAAAAAACAACCACACTATTTGACAGAGAAAATGCTCAGCTACAAAACAATATTTTTCAACATAGTCTCCACCAGTAGCCATGTATTTTCATCAGTGAAGAACAACAGACTGCATCCCACATTCATGAAAATCTGCAGAGGAAATTACCCACTGTTGCTGTTGCCACTGCTGAAATGCACCACTCACTGCCTCACTCTGCTCACATACATTGTTTTGTCTCCAAAAATGTCAGCAAGCATCAGTGAATGTTAATAGGTGCTATTTTTTCTACATGGAGGAATTCAGTATGTGCTCAGGTCCTTTTCCCCTACACATTCTTTCAGCCACTCTGACCTAAGCTTGTAGCAATGCCTAGTGTTGTGGCCAAAGTGCAGGATCTGGCACTTAGTCTTGTTGAATTTCAGCCCAGCAATTCAGAAAGTCCAGATCTCTTTGTGGGGCTGTCCTTCTCCCTGTCAGATCAACACTCCCTCCCAGGTTGTTGTCATCTGCAAACTTACTGGGGCTGCACTTAATGCCCTCATCCAGGTCATCAATAAATATGTTGAAAAGGACAGACTCCAATACTGACCGCTGTGGAACACCACTCATGTCCAGTCACCAGCTGGATTAAACTCCATTCATCACCACTTTGGGCATGGCTATCCAGACAGTTCTTTACCCAGCAAAGAGTTACCTGTCCAAGCCATGGGCTGCCAGCTTCTGCAGGAGAATACTGCCAGAGATGGTGTAGAAGTCTTTGCTGAAGTCTACGACATCAGCCTTTCCCTCATGCACCAGGCAGGTCACTCAGTCATAGAAGGACATCAGGTCTGTCAAGCAGGATCTGCCTTTCATGAACCCATTCTGGCCAGATCTGGTCACACATGCTGTGTGATCTCACTCAAGATGATCTATTCCATAAACTTATCTGGCACTGAAGTCAGGCTAACAGGCCTGTAGTTCCCTGGATCCTCCTTACAAGCCTTATGTAGATTGGTTCGCATTGGCAAGCCTCCAGTTCTCTGGAACCTTTCTGTCTGACCAGGAACACTGGATGATGGAAAGCAGCTTGTCAGTTACCTCCACCAGCAACCTCAGTGCCCTTGGGTGTATCCTTTCTGTCCCCACAGACTTGTGGCAGTCCATGTGGAGTAGTAGGTCTCTAAAAGTTTCCACCTGAATCATGGGGGTTTTATTCTACTCCTCATCTGATTCTTTCAGGTCAAGGGGTAGAGTACCCCAAGGATAACTGGTCTACTTATAACAACAGACATAAAGAAGGCTTTGAAAACCTCAGCCTTTTCCTTATCCTCAGTGATGATGTTCCCAGATATATCCAGTAAAGGATGGAGACTCTTCTTAGTCCTCCTCTTACTAGTAAAATATTTGTAAAAAATTTTTTTTCTGTTTTACTCCAACAGCCAAGCTGAGTACAAGCTGGGCTTTTGCCATTCTAATTTTCTCCCTGCACATCCTAACAACTTATTTGTACTCTCCTATATACATATACATAACAGTTTCAACTGAAATCATGAAAATCAGGAGATAAGGCACCCAGTGAGATACTAAACTTATAAAAACATTTGCAGATCTCATTTTTATTTATGTAAAATTGGAATGAAATTGAATTCGTTGACTTGATTCAAAAATATATAAGGTAAAACTTTATGTTTCCTATAATATCTTGGGTTAAGTCTCTATGTCTGTGCAGAAGTACTGAAAAAGTCTTTCCCTATTTCCTGTATTGACCTGATATGAGTTTAAAAATTTGGTATTCTTTTGCTGAAGTATCCTGAGAATCCCACCCTGGTAAGTGAGACTATGAGACTTTCAAATGCATTCAGCCCCATAAAATGTAGCTGTAGTTGCTTTTTCTTTTTTTCCCTAAAATACTGTTACAGTACCACTGTCTATCTTTTATGTAATACCTTAGAGAATTTATCTAAGAGTAGGAGTTCAGTTCAGTCAAAAACCTAACAGGGATCCAGCCTACATATCTCACAAAAGCACCCTATCATCAATATATAGGCTGTACTGAAGTTCTCCAAACTCTGCTGCTGTGAGAGTAGATCTAATGTTGCAGAGTATATGGAGACAAAAGTAATATATGACTTTTTCACTGCCTGTGAAAGGCAATCTTGTTTCTAAAGCTCTATCTATATTTAAATTCTTTCTTTTTTTTTTTTTTTTTTGAGTAAAATTCAACATTATGAGCAGAAACTATGGTTATAATTCCCTCTTCTAACTGAATAAATTAAGTGCTAGATTGAAAAATCAGTTTCATCTCTGTATAGTCTTTCTCAAAAATGTTTGAATGATTTTCATCACAATGTTATAGGAGCAGATATACAGGGAAAGTGTGCCCCTCTGCAACCTACCAGATTAACATGCCCCTCTGCTATACACCAGATTAACATGTAGCCTAAGATTTTTTGTCTTTTGTTAAGATACAAAGTATTTTGAACAAAGAAAGAATCGTAGCTTTTTGAGGAAGAATCAAACTTCTTGAGGAAGCTTTGCAAAATGCAGAGAATTTAAAAATATTCTCTCCATCCTAATAACACATACCATAAAAGCCAGTGTGGGTCCGTGAAAAAGGCTCTGGCTTAAATGAAAAGATGAGGAACTGGGACAGGGTTTGCAGTTAGAAGAATAGGTTTGGGCAGTGTGGTGGTGGTAGTAGTGCAGAAGAAAGGTGAGGACGAGGAAAAGTGCAAGATTAGGATCCTGGTTTAGGGAACTGAGCTGTGTGTTTTGAGAGAATAGATACAAAGATGAACATCTTGTGACTGCCCGTAACTTGCCATGGGGTTAGAACTCCCAACATCTTAACGGTTTTGCTATTAGTTGCTGCTGCCTTTGGAAGTACTTGTAGCTACTAACACAATGCAACTGTTACCTAGGGTTACATATGACTATTTCCAGTCTGAAAACCCAGATTGTTCTTGAGGGCAGAAGCCTCATTTCTAGTACTCTTCTCTTGAGGGCAGGAGCCTCATTTCTAGTACTCTTCTTGACACAGTTGAAAAGAAAAAGTTGTTAAAGATCTTTTACAAGATCATTTTGCTTTTCTATTCTTCTACTTCTTTTGTGAAAACTGTAACCTCTCATCTGAGCGGAAATTACATGAATTATTACCAGACAGACCAGACTTACACAGGTCCTTAAACTCACAAACAAACAAACAAACAAACAAACAAAACCTCTTCTTAATTCAACTGTTAATTATTTAACTTCTACTATTCTGCAATATTATAATATTTCTAAATGCCTTAAAATGTAAACTGTGTACAGATATACTGTCCTTTCACATTACTTTGCCTCAATATTTGTTGTGTGTCTTACTCCAGATTTTTTGCATGGAGATTTGAATAGCAGCATATCTTATACTCCAAAACATCCTTAGTGATCCATCTTTTCTAAATATTAATGAGAAAAAAAAAAGTCAGTAAACCAAAAATATTTTTTAAATTATATGAAGCCAAAATAGTCAAGAAACACAAATTATAATGTTTTACTATTGTTTTTAATTAAGGCTTAGAGGACTTTGAGCTGTGAAGTATTAATTTAACTCTGGGCTTCACAACCTTTGTTTTTCTTTCATTTGCCTTCAGTGGATATTCTAAAACTCTTCTGAATCCCAGTATATTAAAAATTAGACATGGAAATGAATGGAGTCATACTCACTGTTTTCAGTCACATCTGTAGAACTGTTTTGCTTTGTTTGTTTGTTTTGTTGTTATTATTTACTTCATAGTTTATGTATTTCTTACATTCTGGTATTTTAGCTGCCTAAATACCATTTAAAACTGATATTCTGACAACAATTTCTACTGTTCCCCTTTTGAACATGTGATATATTCTGAAGTACGAGCATTCCCCAAGTTCTGGAAAATATTTTAACATGTTACACCAAGAAAAAAAAATATATATATATTTAATGGTTTAAGTTGGAGAAGAATATTTTTATAAAGTTGCTTTTGATGTTTCTGTAGCTGGAACACATTAGCAAAATTATGGTCCTTTTACAACAGACACATGTGTAGGCTTATTTTGGAAAAAAAGAAGTAATGCGACTCTGGAACAGGTAGCTGTAAAAACTCATTCTGAACAACAACAAAAAAGCTTTTCTTCATGTCTAAATGCAATTGCCCGTTCAGCTGCTTTTTTGTATTTTTATGAAACTTTTCAGCTGTTATGATATTGAATCTTTTGAAAGTCAGCATGTCAAGTCACTACTTCTCAAAACTGACAGTTCTGTAATTTCTTCTGCTCTCTGAAATCACAGATATCTCATTGTAAATGGAATTATTTCTCACTGGTACAAATACATGCTTTTTTATTTTATTTTTTTTCAATTTTTGAATTAAAGGTACATATAAACCCCGAACAACTATATTTAAAATATATTCTTGATCCTTCAGTGTTTCTTTTCTTTCCAGTGGGAACTGAGCTATCATTCCAAAGTCAGCATGGAATGAATCCATAGCTTATTTCAAAATGAGTAAGAGAACAAGTTACAGGGCTGTGTGTTTCTTTAGATATATAATATTTCCTTGAAAAATAATTTTTTTGATGCAAAAGTAGAAAATAATTTTTGTCTCTAAAAGTACTTAGGCTTTTCTGTGTCAGTCTAGCCAAACTCCAATTTTGTTTTACCTTGTCAGTTTTAATGGATAGCACACCTACATATACCAAGGGAAATCATCTACTTAAGCGATTACAATTGACATTCTATCAAAAAATAACAAAATTTACAACATACTAAAAACACATCAAACATTTTGTTTCCAATCATGTTTTAGTAATGCTAAATCTAGATGGAGTCATTTAAAATATTTAACCTCATTTTTTATACCTTTCAAAAAACAATACTGTATAATCACTGGCACAATACTTTAGTTCATAAGTAATGTTAACCCTGAGGCAGTGTGAAGGCAACATGAGGAAGAAACTGCCTTGTGTTTTCAGACTGAAGCAGTTTTGTTTGCAGTTTTCACTTAAATACCATTTCAGCTTATTGCTTAAATAAGCTTTGAAAATGTACTGTTATTTGTTTTGGTGCTTAACAGTTTTTAAGCTATTTTTGCAAATTGTTCATTTTCTTACTACTGTGTTGCAACTTACAGTTCACCCTCCAGCTCAAGCTGCTGCTTTGTTTACACCTCATCATTTTTTTCTTAATTCTTTTCATCTCCTTCTCTGGTGATAAAGTCATTTGTCTTTTTCCCCACTGACTTGAAAAAAAAATCAATGGGAAGTAGCACATCTCTTGCAAAAGTTAATAACGAGAGCAAAATGATTTTGTAGTTTGATATTCAGCATCATGTAAAATAAAAGGACTTCCAGCAGAGTTCTGTCTAACCTCGTTTCCTCTTCAGAAAGAGATTTGCCTCAAACACTGATGTTGTTAGATATCTTGTAATTACTATTCTCCTAATAGTGATATGTCAGAGCAGGATTCTCATTACAGTTATTATGTGAAAAGAAAACTTTCATTTATTTTAGCTCACAGTAAAAAACCTTAAGCACTCAGTAGAACTTGTTAGACAAAGGTATTTTAAATATCTCTTTCTAGATAAGATGGCTTGTGAAAGAGAAAACAATAGTTCTGTCAATTGAAAGACTGACCTCTCTCTGTTGTGTATAATGGAAATAATCCAGATGAGATCTAAGTGAAGTAAATAAGTCAATGACAGAGTTTTAAAGTCTGAACAGCAATACTGCAAGCCTTCTGTAATGCACAGCAGATTTAAATTTGGTTTGAAGACAGCATGAAATCCCTGGCTCCTTGAACTGCAAAATCACTGATGTCTGGAAGCATAGTGCCTCAAACTATGATCTAATTTTCTCATGTTATGATCTTTTGAGAGTCTGTGGCTGGGGAACAATGGAGAAGGATGGTGGTTGCTCTATCCTGAGTGCTCCTCTCTTGAAGAAGTGGCACCTTCTAGTAGCAAGAACCTTCACTGGGCAAAGCTGAGCATATACCAGACCAGAAAACTTTGAGAGGGCAGAAATGGAGCAGATGGTGAGAGCAGGGACCTGAATATGGATTCTAGCAGTGAATCCAGAGCCAAAGGAAGGAAAACTTCTGAGAGCACTGAGATCCTTCAGCTCCAAGCATGCAATCAGGAACTTTTCTGTGGAGAGTTAGCATTTCTCCTTAATTCAGCTATACTGGTCAAGAAGACAAAATTTATTAGTTTTGTTCTTTAAAGATAGATCATACAAAAAAGACTGAATCAGTTATCTGAATAATTAACAGAATGCAGAGAATACAAAGATATTCTGAGTAGTAATTGGGTGGTTAAAAATATGTTTTGCTTTGTGCCTCTAACTATAAGGAAAAAAACAAAAACGGCTGACATAAATAAATATGTTACTGGGATCTGCGAACACTATTATTTCTTTTTCTTTTTCTTTTTTTTTTTTAAGAAGTGGAACAAGGTCTATAATGTTTGTTTTGTCTTTTTTCCCATCTATAATCTAATCTATTAAAAAATAGGATATGAAATTCTGAGCATATACTATGCAGCTGAATCCTAATGTCAAATGCTTAAGAGGTCATTGTAAGTTCAAATATGCAGTTATAACAGCTCATATCTGGATCTACATTTCTAACAGCTTTACCAGAAGCAAGGAGGTCCAAAGATTAAAAAAAATAACTAGAAGTATGGAACAGACAATAAAGATCTATCAAGATTCAGAATAATTTTAGACACATTAATTTTAAGTGTATCCTCACTTGCATTATGTAGGATTTAATATATATGATGCACTTAAAATTCCGTTCTTGGGGCAGATACTAACTGTTGATGATTGACAAATTTATTTCACCACTTGGCTAAATGTTCCATGAGTGAGTGTTGTGTCTAAGAGAAATCTAAATCTTGTTTGGAGAGGAGGGTATTTTTGTCCTGTCCTGCACGCAACCATTGTCCTAATGAGTCTAGATGCAGTAGATTAAGACATTTTAAAGTCTTTGTATTTACAACATTTTCTTTTGCAGTTCATTGTTTCTCAGCAATGAGGTGTGTGATATTTAGCATGTGAATTTCAAGCTGACGTAAGCAAAGGAGCCAGTTAATTGTCTGAAAAAGCCAGTCTTCTCTTAATCTTTCTTCGCTTTTCTTCAGTTCCTAGTTAAATTCTTATTTCTTACCTGTTATTCTCATAAATGTTGCATGCATAAACTGAAAAATAAAGTAGAACTTCAGCTTATAGAACTCACTATTAGAGCTTGTTCATATGTAAAATTCTTACAGTTTGCTAGAGAAAAATAATTGTCCATTGTGCTAATATGTATGAACACATACAAACTTAAAGGACATTTCTAAACTCAGTTCAGAAATAAGCACTGGATTTTTCTTATTTCTGATGCACTTACAGACCTTACTTCTTGATTATATGCTCTTGCCAGCTTTAATTCTTTTCACTCCCTACTTTTTCTAATTTTACCTTTATAAATTTGTTCCTTTACACAGTTATTCTTTGATGTGTGCCACTTTCCAGAAATTCTTTTCTGATGTAGCAGTGTTCCAGTGTTGCTGCCTTTCTCCAGCATTATGTTAGTTTAGTAATCCTTTTTGAACAGGCTTGTTAAATATATATTAGATGATAATAATTGTACTATAGTATGCTCTCTAGATTAAGTTCCAAATCTGACTTTACAGAAGACTGTTTTGGGGAGCACATTTTCCTTACAATGCTACTCTCACACTTTCCCCTGAGCTGATATTTTATGATGACTTTCATTCAAACTACCTTCCACACTTCAGTCTCAGTCAGCTCTTACTGGGCTAAAAGATCCTCAGATCTAAAAATACGTGCTTCAATAGTTTTCCCTTTCTGAAACAAAACTGTCTCACTGTTCCATTTTCACATTAACTGTAATCATTTTTCCCTCCCCTTCATTTTCTTTTCTTTTTCTATGGTAAAACACTGAAAATGATGAAAAGAACAAGTGGTTCTGAATTCAAAAGTTTTTTTTTTTTTCTTTTTCTTTTTTTTTTTCTTCTGGAAGTTAGAAAGAAAAACTGTAGCTCCTGTACTCTGATATCTGGAAGTCAGCAATACATGGAAATAAAATTGTATTTTTTAAAAAAATCAACTCTATACTTTCAAAATTTATTACAGCTACCACTCATAGATTCTTTCTAGTGGAATACACATAACCTTTTTTTATTCCACATTCTTTTATTACTCCTGTTTACAAGAATACATTTGATGTTACTGTAAACATAATCAGTAGCATATTGGCACATTTTGGACAGAATCCTTTGTTTTTTTATCGCATATCTTTTTATGTTACAAACAAATGACTCATTGGAAATACATAGAAATACCATATAAGCTTGAAAAGAGAGATTATATTTCCAGTATAATACAACAAAAAATTGTAAAGTTCTGTTAACTAGAATGTGCATCTACCCAAAAAGAACCATAGTATGGTAAATATTTCTGTACAGTCAAATAAATCATAGAATCATAGAACCATAAAATCACATAATGGCTTGGATCAAGAGGGATCCTGAGGTCCATCCAGTTCCAATCCTCTGCCATGAGTAGAGCTACTAACCCCTGCTCAGGCAGAGCCCCACCCAACCTGGTCTTGAGTGCCTTCAGGGATGGAGCACCCACAGCTTCCTTGGTCAACCTGTTTCAGTGCCTCATCACCCTCATTATGATTAAATTCATATGTATCTATAACCCAAACCCACCCTTTTTTAGGATTGAAACTCTTATCTTGTATCCAGTATAAAATCCCTCATAAAGAGTTCAGTCCCTTGTATACTCCCTTTAAAATATTCAAAGGCTGGTCTCCCTGAAGCCTTCTCTTCTCTATCTAAGTAACTATAATTTTCTCACCCTTCCTTTTTAAGAGAGGTGTTCCAGCCCTTTGGTCATCTACATGGCCTCCTGCTGGACCACATTTTTCTTGTACTGGGGGCCCCAGTCTTAGACATTATGCTCCAGATGGAAGCATAGTGTACAAAAGCAGAATAGAGGGGGAAAATCCCCTCTTTTGCCCTGCTGACTACCCCACTTATACTGTTGGTCTTCTGGGCTGCAAATCCATACTGCTGACTATGTCCAGGTTTTTTTTTGTTTTTGTTTTTGGTTTTGGTTTTTTTGTTTTGTTTTTTTTTGCCAGGATGTTCAACTCCTTCTCCTCAGTACTGCTCTCAATGGGTTCTTCTGCCAATCTGTACTCGTATCTGGGTGTGCCCTGACCCAGCTGTAGCACCTTGCACTTGGCCTTGTTGAGCCTTATTAAGTTAACGTGGGCCACTATCCAAACTTTTCCAAGTCTGCCTGGATTATATCCCTTCAATACATTCTATCAACTGCACCAGTTAGCCTGGTGTTGCCTGTAAATTTTTTGAGGGTGCGCTCAATCCGACTGCCAATGTTATGGGTAAAGATAAAGTGATGGTCAAACGCTGGAATGGCCTGCCTAGGGAAGTGGTGGAATCACTGTCCCTAGAGCTGATCAAGAAGTATCTAGATGAGGTGCTAAGGGATATGATTTGGTAGCTTAGTGGGTAGGGATGATGATAGGAGGATGGCTGAGCTAGATGATCTTGTAGATCCTTTCCGAAGTAGTGTTTCTTTGCTTCTATGTTTCTGTTTCTATGTTTGTTTCTATGTTTCTAAGTTTCTGTCTTTCTATCTTTCTGTGTTAGAGAGCACTGATTTTAAGATGGACCACTGAGGGACATCACTCATGACTGGCCTCTGCCTGGATATAGAGCCTTTGATCACAACTCTCTAGCTGTGACCATCCAGGCAGGTGTTCATTCATTGAATAGTATTCCCTTCAAAAACATATCTCTCCAGTTTAGATAAGGATATAATGTTGGACCATGTCAAAAGCCTTATGGCCATACTGGTTTGTTTCCAGCTTCTCCTGCTTGATGTCTTATGCATGTGGGTGTTTAGCCTTTGCACTCCAAAAATGTGTGCTTAAAGAGTTGCCAGTTTTGCTCAGTTTCTTTGTCACTAAGGACAACTTCCCAGGGAATCCCTGGGATAAAATAAGGAAACTTGACAGGAATCATGAGAACAATGTTTTGCACATTTCTGGTACACTGTAATAGTCAGAGTGAGAACAGATTTTCTCACATATGTCTTCTCAGACCCTACATATCACACCTGGAACTAAAAATATTTTTGTTTCTATGAAAAACATCATGTGTTCATTATTATTACTGTATTAAAAATCTTGATTTTTTCTTTGGACATAAATATTTTTGCTTTTATTTTATTCTAAAATTTGCTACACTTTTCTTCATCTAAATGAGACTGATGTTCCTCCAGGATTACTTTTTTTCATGATAGCATATGAAGTCATACTGGCATTGTAGAGGAAAATAAGGATGTCCTAAAACATGTCTGAAGAATAATAGTAACATGTAGACAATGTGCACAGTTTTCCTCATAGAAAATGAAGAAGCTCACCACAAACTTTTGTAAGTAATTATTTGGTTGGGTTTTTTACCTGTTGTATATTGGAATAACAATTCCAAACTAGGATTAAGTACAAGCATATATGATTTATTATTTTGTTTGGTGTGAAGGATAAATCGCAGAAAACATATATTAGAACTATGTGTTTTCACCTTTCTTTTTGCTAGATTCCAGATTGATTACCTGCAGAAAGGATTGTATCATTTAAAGATTCCTTAGAGGAACATCAACATTTGAAAGATATCCTTTGCTGACTGATCATTGCAGAATAAAATGTTGAGCTGTCTCTAATTATGATCCAATTATACTGTGTTACATAATTGCACATGGCCTTTCAATTAGTCGTTGCATTATTACCATGACTTTAAATTTCACTGCTTGCTTTGAACATCCTAAATTATCTGTGAGATTAAATCTGTAATGATCACTCAGAATTTATTGAATGCACATAGACTGTGGGCCAAGTCATTTCTTTCTTTTGTACAACTAGTTCTTTATAATGAAATACTCTGTTGATTTTTTAATTCACATTTATAGACTGTAAGAAAAATTACACTAGAAAAAATCAAGGAGGAACTTGGGCCCTCACAATGGATGATAAATATTGTCATTTCATATTCAGAAATTTCTAAGAACTTAATTAGGAAACAAACAAACAAAAAGAATATGAGTAGGAAACTCAAAGAAAACAAACAAACAAATGGAAAAACACAAAGTAAACCATGATATTACTAAAGAGAAGATGAAAGAAAGATTAAAGCAACTGCAAGATTTAAGTATGTTGTTTTATTTGCTCTCTCAGGTACATAAAATGTGTACAGCCTAAAAGAGAATCTTTGTGAGGTGTCCTTAGCGAAAGAGTATTGCTAATATTCTAGTTGTAGAAAATCTTATAAGGGAACGTCCATATGCATAAATAAAATCTCCAGAAGTTTCAGTATGAAATATTTTTCCAAAAGCAAAGGCTCTAGTTTATATGTTGAATATATACTCCTTTCTTTTCTTCTGGCATACTACTATACTACCTTTAAAACATCTCCCTTGCCCAGAAAAGCTGCTCATGGTTGCACCGAAAAATTATCACTATGAGTCCAGCAAAATGCAGTTTAAAGCTGTTGATTTTGACTCTGTTTTTTTTGTTTGTTTGTTTTCATTCATTCATTCATTTTCATTTATTTATTTATTTATTTTCATTTGTTTATTTCTTTATTTTCTAGAATGATGATTGAGACAAAAAAGCCAAGAGCCTGCAGATGACATAGGAATACGATGGAGTTTGGGAAAAAGAGAGTAGAGGAAAATTGAACAGAAATGCAGAACACAATTTATTAATTAAGAAAAGGGTTCTGCTTTGTACTTTCCCTGTCCTTGCATGGACACTGAGTACTATAAATAATTTAGTGGCGGAATGACAAGATGAGAGCATCCAGTTCAACACTTCCACATTTTTATTTTTTAATATTATTTTATATATAAACATATACATATACATACAAACAGTCCAAAAGTAATGCCTCTTATTTATTTTAATGGAAATGCAGCAGATATAAAAAGCACAGTAACAATATTTGACAGAGGAAATTTTTAGATAGAAAACACTGTTTTTCAGCATAGACAATATTTAGGTAAATGATGTAGATGAGCTGATCCAGACTATCTTCATTTTGTTCTGTGACACCAATGCATGGCTGTATTTCACACTGCTTACATCCACTGTTTGTTCTCTATAAACATTCAGCATCAATGAGCATCAGCGGATGTATTTTTTTTCCACATAGAGGAACCCAGTTATATACCTTTTATTCAGAAGCACTTCCATGTCAGACCTCAGTATGTCATACTGGCCCTCTCTGTTAATCTGTCACACAGGAATAGAACATAACAGCATACTGGTGGGAAGGTTCAGCCTCTATTTACCAGTAACATCCATTTCTGACATTGTAGGCCAGCGTAATAATATATGAGGTATTTCTTTTGGACCGATCCTCATGTATATTCACAACTACTTAAGAGGGAGGTATAGAGAAGCTGGAGCCACACTGTTTAGAAATATGTAATGGAACAACAAGAAGCAATGAACACAAGTTAAAAGTTGGGAAATGCTGCTCTGATATAAAAATGTTTTCCATCCTGTAAATAGTAAAAGGTGCACACTGTAAAAGGTGCCCAGAGAGGCTGTATCTATTCCTCCCCTCGAGATATTCAAATCTCAGGTTGCCCTGAGCAACCTTTTCCAACGACCTGCTTTGAACAGAAGTTGAGAACTGTCACATAAACTTGTGACTTTATGAATGTTTGGACTGATTTGAGAAAAAATGTTTCTGGGTTAAAAAATTCATTTTCTAACTTCTATGATTTTCTTCTTCCTTATCCAGAAAAAAAAGATTAAGCTTAGGTGATTTATAGAATATTTGAGCTCCTCCAAATATAGAGTCTGAAATCAATGATGGTTTAGCAAAAGGGCCTTACATTCAATTTTAATATGTTTATAATTTAAACTTATTCAGACCTCCATAGCATAGAAGCAGGAACATGCCAGAGATAAGTCTGCTAACAGTGAAGGCACTCTCCTCATCCTTCTAGCCTCCTTCCCCTTGTTAAGATTCTCATTTTCAATATTTTTAGGTTCGTCATACTTCCCGTGATCTGAATACTAACTCAAGCTGGAATATCCAAATGTGCACTACTGTGTTCTGTATTAACAACATTATGGCTCAGTGCAATGGCTTTTTAATATGGTTTATACTACCTTTTAGATTTCCAATTGTTCTGTCATTTCAGCTTCAGCATGGGCTATTTGGTTTCATATAATTTATGGATGCTTTTGTTTCTCTGTTTACTATTCAGAAATCTCATGGGAAGCCCATGCTGAATCAGTTAATGATAGACTGCACCCCATCCTGGAGCAGGAAAAAGCATAACAAGAAAGGAGAGGAAGAGACTGACTGATCTGAGACAGAAAATCCTGATCGTCACCCCCCTTCACTGTGCAGGGAGAAGGAAGAAGTTGGGAGTGAAAGAATGAAGTGAAGCCTAGGAAAAATGAGAGGAAGGTATTTTTAATTTTGCCTTTGGTTCCCACTGTTATTCCATATTTATATGGCACTAAGTTAAACTTTATTGTTCAAGATGCACATCAACTAGTGGTGAAACATGCTATTTAGCTCCTGTGCTCTCAAGTTCCCTATAATATAAAATTAAAAATGCAAGATGGCTATATGCATAATTACCTATACAAATATGTAACTCCTCTTAAATATACAGTTAAACAATTTCTACAGAATTGTGTAATTCCTATCTGTTTATCTCTGAAATAAGAAATAGCAATGATTGAGAATATCAACTACATTGGTCTTTGCTTTTGTGCCAGTAATTTCAGATGCTGAAAAAAAAAATTATGAAAGGATGTGCACAGGATGCACAAATCAGTTACGTTTGCTACAAAAGCCATCTCTAGATATGCAGACTAATGAGTTCCCAAAGGAGTCAGCTAGGCTACAGGTCATAAGTTTAGCCAGACTTAAGACTGTGTAGCAAAGTAACATGGGGATTTTTTTTCATTGATTAACATAATCATATAAGACCTTACGGTAAAAAAATATGCATTCTAAAACCAATATCTAAATAACAGTATAAGAACACCATTCATAGTTTCTTCTGGGACTCAGTGAGATACAGATCAAAAATTTTAACTTTCAAAACTTAGAAGACATTAACTAATTGAAGCCAAAGAGAACTAACTGCAAACAAACAAGCAAACAAACAAAACAACAACAAAAAAATAGCCTAAACTGTACTTCAAGGTTGATAGTCCTATAGTTTGATAGTCATCTTGAGGTTAACTTTACTCCACTAAAACTATGGTTAGGCTTAATGTTTACTCATTAAATTATCTAACAGCGACAAAGGACTTAACAAAATCTAAATCAGAAACCTTTTGCTAGTGTAGATATAGAAATGTTCAGATATAACACCAACTAAACTGTAAAAGCCTAACAGTCATCTTAACAACAGTTAAAAATCTACATATATGACTATATCTGTTTTTTTTTGCCCCCTGTGTTTTCTCCCTTTCTTTACATTCTCTCCTATGTTTTCCCTTCTAGGCTATATTAAACAGAAAGCTTGTAACCAGTTCTTAACATGTTTAACTTGAACTACTGATAGTGTTTATTTCTTCCATAATCATTCTCAGATTCTATTTGCCATTTTTGGTTTCTGTTAATCATGGAGCTAATGCTTACAAAAACTTCCCTACAATTACATTTTTATGTTTTCCTGAGCATAAGGAAAACTTCAGAGCCCTTAGTTTTTTCTAAATATTTCTTGTTTTTCTTACATAGTAGTCAGAAGGCAATTGGAATGTACTACTGCATGTATCAGCATTGAGTTTTGCCTACCACTTTTTTTCTCAAAAATGCTGCATTATACAGTTTTGTTCTTCAGGGCCTACTTTTTCAGAATAGCTTCCTATCATCAGCAAACTTTTTCATTTCACTTTCAAGATTTCTCTAAATCAATGTAAAAATGTGCTCCTTAGATCATGGATTCTTGATAAATCCTTTCTTTCTGCAAGCTAGTTGTCAATACCCTCATCTTCCCTCATAGCATTCAATAGATTATTAATTCACAAAGCATAATTAAGAATATAAGAAAATTCTTTGAAGAATTCTAGTCAATTTTGAAGCTTTTTTTTTTTTATTTTGTAAAAGTTATGCTAATTCTTCCCATATAGGTAAGATTTCTATGAGATTTTTGTTTTTCTAGTTCTTCCAGCATATAGATCTGACTTGGTAAGATTTCAGTTCCTTGCACCTTCCCTAGGCAGCATTACAAGGAAGCAAAACAAAAACCAAAACAAACAAAACATAGTCATTAGCCTCTTTCTAGTAAATGAGATATGTTGAGAGTTATACACCAAAATCAATAGTTCAGCATATTGCACAGTAAAAATACATATACAACCCATAGTGGGCAGCTCTAGAAGACATTGCAAAGTGGAGACCAGGAATACAAGCAGAATCCAGGCAAAGTTTAACAATAGGCCATGTCTAAAATAGCCACATGTTAGCTTGAGTGGCCACTACAAAGTCTGAGCAAATCTGAAGGCAGTAGAAAAGGTTGCCTTTAAAAATACCACCAGGGAGTATTGCTCATATGAACTCATATGAACTAAGAATGTGTGTGAGTGCATAATATTCCCAACAAATATTATTTTTTCTATAATTTACATCCTTTACTCCACAAATTAATTAACCAACTTTTAGCATAAATGTCTTCTTACTGAGATGTCATAAGAACCAATATTTCCTCAGTGCAAAGCAGTGATAAAAGGACACAGGCTTTGCATTAACTTAGGAGTAAGGACTGCAGGATCTGTCTGAGCTTGTGTGTACCTGAGACTATTTTAACTGTTTTTTAAACATAATCACTCCTTTATCTACTGTGTTTTCTCAATTGTGTCTTTGTGCATTTTTGTTTATTTACTTCATAACATATTTCTATGTATGTTTGTCATATATTCTGTCATATGTCTAACATTTTAAACACTGTCTAAAAGCAGGTTTTCTAATGTGTCATGAACCAACTAATCTCTACATGGAATACTATTTTGTGAAGAATACTATGCAAAAGCATCCCACTGTTTGTCTGCAATGTATTATTTTAGGATTTCTTTCATTAAAATCTATTAGCCCAATTGATTTTTTTGGTTAAAGTTTTGATCATGTCATGTTTGACAAACGATCTTTTAAACACATTGATGACATTTACAAGATGAGCCTTAAAATTAACTTTTCATTTTTTTTTTCCAACACACCTTTATGAATTTTTCCCTTTTTCTCCTTTGGATAGAAAGAAGATTTTCTGAAAGCTTTCTTGACCTCCTTTACCTTTATCTTACTCCTTTTGGACTTTGTCAAGTTTTTGATAGGTGGTATGTATTCATTCAGAACATCCAGAACAGTGTCAGTAAGTCATCTCTGTTGTGCCTGCAGAGATTTTACTCTTTTAGCTGTCTTTCTCTTGGATTTTGAAAAACACAATTCCCATGTAGTTCTCTTTTTCTGTAGTTCTCTTTCTGTTTTATAACATGACAGCTTAGTTTATTAAAGAGCCTTTAGAAAATGACCTTGTTGAAAGCCTTTTGAAAAAGAATGCTATATGAACTGAATCCACGACACATTATATATATCCATATATTTATTAGTTACAGACTTTATTTTATCTCTTGTCAATTTTCTAGTACAAAGGTCAAGTTTACTTGGATTCAGTTCTCAAAACTATCTTAGACTCCTGATAAAGAGCAATTCTCCAAAGCTAAATTTAATGGATGATTTCTTTTTGGAGTAGCATTCAATCTAGACCTTAAAAGGAAATGAATCCATCTTATCTATTCCCGTTGGTTCATAGTCCATTATATACCAGTCACAGAGCTTTTTGCTAGTTTCATTCAAACACAGAATCACAGAATGGCTGAGGTTGACAGGGACCTCTGGAGGCTACCCTGTCCAACCTCTCCTCACTGGGGACACCCAGTGCGGACTGCTCAGTTCCATGTCCAGGTGGCTTTTGAAGATCTCCATAGATTGGAGTATGACTCCTTTCTGCTATCTAGAGGGAAACTCAATGAGCAGTTTGCACCTATTGCTTCCTGTCCTGGCAATGGACACCATAGAATAGAGCCTTCTTTGCTCACCTACTTCAGGTATTTGATAAGATCCCCCTTTCTTTAGGATGAACAGCCCCAGATCCATGTAATTCTCCAGGCTGAACAGTCAAAACCATAAGTTCTCCCTTACACTATACTTATTTCCATGTTTGAACCAACCCTCAATCATGCTTGACTTACAGCAGACTGATAATGTTGACAGCCCTCATAACCTCTGTCTCAAACAGAAACTGGGAATTAATGACTATTTATTTGATGATCTTTGGTGTATCAAACTCTAAACATAACCCATTCACCTATACTTTTCTGAATCCATATCCAGACGAAGCTATCAGTTGCAGCATTAATTTTTCTTACTAAGCATGCCTTGCCCAGTCATCATAATTTCATTTTAATAATCTCTAGTCACTTAAACCCAGTAACTTTTAGTTTACAGTGAATAATGTATGTAAGTTAACATATTTGCATTCTTTTAGTTTGGACAACAGAATGTACGCTATTTTTACTGCTAGGTTTTGGAACATCAAAGTAGTATATTTGCATAATTTTACTAAAATATAGCTGTAATTTGCAATTCCTAGTCCTTTTTCAGCCAGCTTCTAATTACCTAAAGTAATGTTCCTCACCTAAGTAAGTGGTACCTAATTATGGGTTTATGCCCCGCTCTGGAATAACACTAATTTTAATTAAAAATAAAATGCAACACCATAGAATTATAGGTGCTTATATGATGATATAAGGACATTTGGTTTTTCTCTAGACCAAGCTTTTACTCAAACTAGAAATATCTCCAAACTCACAACAAGCAGCCCAGGGGTTTGTCTGTCTTGAAAACCTCCAGACATGAAGATTTCACCAATGCCTAGTTAATGTGATATTATTTTGTTGTTACTATTTTTCCCATTGTTCGTTGTCAGAAGTTCAGTTTCAGCTAGTGACTGTCTCTGAGCTTCCCATTTTACTCCTCAGTAAAAAAGCCTAACTCAGTCTTCTTGACAAACCCCTCACAGGCTCTGGCACATGGCTTTTAGGACATCCACTCCCTGCTGACAAAAGTCATGCCTTCACTTGACTATGCAAAGCCAGACTCAACCACCCTCTCTTCACAGTGCAAATGCTTCAGCTCCTCACCATCTTTTTGGTTCTCTCTTGAACTAACTCAAATTCGTTATCAGTCTTGGAAGACCCAAAATTGCACACAATATTCCAGATGTGGTGTAAGAAGCACCAAGGAGGATAATCAGTTCCGTCATGGGATACGCTCCTGTTGATAATGCCCAATATGCTCACTACAAAAGCCAGTGACCAATGACTTAATCATAGCATATCACCCACGAGGACTATCAGGTTCTTTTCACTAAGGTAGCTACCTATCCAGTCAGTCTCTGATCTGTTCCATTGCAGGGGATTTGTCTGCCTAAGTTAAAGACCCTGCTGTTATCTTTGCTGCATTTCATGAGGTTCCTACTGGTCTTGTCCTCAAGCTGAGTCCCTCCGGAAGGCAGCCTTGCCTTTGGCTACATGTCACCTAATTCTAATTTTCAGAGGAGAATACATTTACCTTAGAAAAATAATGGCAACCTAGACATATATAATCAAATTAACTTCTCGTAGTAACAGGAATTATTTCTGCAAGTAAGCATTCTGCCCAGTTTCCAAAATTGAGTTTGGGAGAAGTTACTAATACTGCTATTGCACATAACATGGTCATTTATAAAGTAATTTGAAAGCTGGTAAATATAATTTCAGTCCAGTTTTCTTAACAGAGGACAAACACACTGAATCATATGATAAGTTTATAAATAATGCATTTCTATAAGTCATTTCACTGAATTATACATTGTGACTTATGATTATGTTACCGATTTAAAAGTTGTTTGATATTTTCCATAAATTTTATCATTCCTTTGAGAAAAATACTGAGGATGATTAGTTATTTCTGTCAGATGTGATGTACATGTATTTTGGTTTATATAATAGATATTATAAGATGATGTTATTACTTAATACGTTTATCTTCTTCTAAGTGATTACACTATTCTTCTTTAATCCCAAGTTTTATGCTACGAAGACTGACTTGTTGCTCCTTATGTGACTAACGTATTTCCTTACTCCAAGCCCTAATAAGAAACTGAGAAAAAGAAACATAGAGCATAAAGAAGCACTAATTAAGGTAAACTAAGGAGTCTTCATATTTTTCAAATTCTTTTTCTGTCTGACATTAGTGTCAGGCTGTATTAAATTGTACCATATAAACTGTTTTTTGTAAATGTCAACCTCACGTTGGACATTTTTTTTCATTCTTCCATTAGCTTCATTCCTTTCTCTTTTTCATTCTTCTTTTTTTTTTCTCTCCTTTTTTTTCTTTCTTTTTTTCTTCATATTTATTCTCCAAGCATAGAAGGTAATCTGAACTTGTTACTTGCCTGGATATCAATCAACTACTGATCTGTCAGTCAAGGTTTATCTACATTCCTTCACCTGTTTAGCAATTTATTAAATGTTAGGTAATTTTATTGGGAATGAAAATGTATTCTGTTATTCCAATAATACTTTTTATTGGTTTTAACAGTAAGAAAAAATGTGTAAAATAATGCGTTCCTTACCTATCTTTCAGTTCTGTGCATGTGCATGGGTGCAAATATATATTTTAAAAGAATTATTGTTTATTTTTGAAAGAAAATAGAAAGACCACTTAACGCCATGGTATAAGACCTTTCAACAAAATACACAGTTTTGGAACAGATTACACGTTAAGAATTTTGAAAGCTTTGATAATCTGACTTGTTTTATTGAGCAAATACATCTCCAAACTTATATGTGTTTTAGGATTCAGTGTAAGATTTGTACTTTCTTGAAAATGAAACTTATAATTGGCTTTACTAAGTATTCTAGTTACTAAGTGACATATATATCTGCATTTATTTTTTATCATTAGCTATCTTATAATAATGGTGCTCATACCTTTCTAATCTTCCAAAAAAAAAATTGGAGAGATGGTAATGTCTTCTCTGGCACTACCCCTGATTTTCCTCGAACTTAATGCCAGACAATATGATACTGAGGCAAATGTTCAAAATGCAAGCCATCTGTGAGAAAATGAATCTGTATACACAGAACTGTAGTATTATTCAAAATCTGATACAGGGTTCTTTTATTTTATTTTGAAATAAAAGATAATGATGCACACGTCAGTGTAAGCTTTCATCACACTGTATTTATTGTGTTCAAAATATACAAAAATAATGGTATAACTGTAAAGCTAAAGCATTTAGAACTGCATTGAACTTGTAAAACTTAACCAAAATACACCATCCAAATGTAGGATAAAATTCTATGCCAACCATACCGATCACATCTTTGAAAAGCTTCTGCATTATGGCTTGAGAGCAGCCCTGAGGAGAAGAAACTGAGGGTGTCAATTGATAAAAGATTGAACATGATCTGGCAGTGAACACTTGCAACCCAGAAAGCCTACTATATTTTGAGTTTCATCAAGAGAAGTGTGACCAGCAGTCTGAGGGAGGTGATTCTGCCCTTCTGCTCTGCTCTCATGAGACCCCACTTGGAATACAGCTTTGGGGTTCCCAACTTAAGAAGCAAGTCCAGAGAAAGGCCACAAAGATGATCTGTCTAGAGCATCTCCTCTATGAATACAGACTGAGAGTTAGGGTTCTTCAGCTTAGAGGAGAGAAGGCTCCGTGGGGATGTTATTGAGCAATAAGGGTCCTATAGGAAAGCTGGGGAGGGACTTTTTAAGGGTATGTAGCGACAGAAGAGGAAATGATTTTGAACTGAAGGAGGGTAGGTTCAGACTAGATATTAGAAAGAAATTATTTATTAATATATATATAAATATATAATATATATATTTTTATATAATATAATATATATATTTATTATATATAAATATATAATAATATATAAAATCAAGAGACACCTTGATCTTGACTGCAAAGTAGGAGTACTAAATGAACACAATACAGGAATGGCTTAGATCACGAGATGCTTCTTCGATTTTCTGCTCTATGGAAAAAAAATGAGGTCAAAAGTGCAATGATTTTGGATGTGCATTGCATATCCAACCAAAAGATTTTCCTCAAAGCAATAGAGGTCAAATAGGAATAACTAACTAGATTTATATTGCATATGGGATAGGTACAGTGGGTTGTAGCAGTTGACATTGCAACCAAAATGTTTCTTTCTCTGGTAACAGACCTGACCTTACAATCATAATACCAGGAAAATTCACTAAGTGAACTGGTATTTTCTTTGTGTAAGTTCTCTAAGATAATACACCAGACTTTCTTGGAGAAGAAAATTACAGCTATGTTAGTAATGATCAGTTATCTCAAATATTTCTGTTTCATTCTTGTTGGTGAAATAACACACTAAATTGTTTTCCATTTAGATGAGCTGCCCTATATACATGCTAGTATTGTACTCTTAAATGAAACATTTCTAATAGCTAGCTTGCATGCAGATTCCTTCATTTTTGAAATATGCAACTTCTTCCTCAGTTTTTTGAAAATGCCTGGTCATATATTGCTATCTCCTTCAGAATGCCAGGCCAAACTAAGGAAGAAAGTTGTTGAACCGATGAAGGCCAACATGTTTCAAAGTATGATTCATTTAAATAGTGTATTATTGTTCAAGCTTGCCATTTCAGATTTTTTAGATTATAGCCTACAGGTATATCTATAATACAGTAGGGAACGATCTACATCTGTCCAAACAGGCAGCAGCTTGTTCATACTGGTGCTCAAGGACAGGAAAGAAATGCTTCACCCACAAGTAGTAAAGCTGTATCAGTACAGTGGGGCATCCAAGGCAATTTATAATACTTTCAGCACTACTTTAAGATAACTCAGCTTTTGTTTGTTTGTTTGATTGTTTGTTTTGCTGCATCTTGCATGCAGAGATGTGACCTGAAATGTAAGTGTTGAAGGTATCACAGAAGAAGAAAGACACGGCATTCCAGTAATTTTCCTGATTGAATGATCAAAGTGTAATGCTGGATTTGTAAAGCAAACTATGGGCTGCAGCAGTCCTGTAGATCTGTGCCAGTTTCATACCAACTGAATTAACATCCTTGTGAATGACTGTGAACTCCAACTCTTCTAAAGCCTCACTGTTTTAAAATGTACTGTGTTTTTCATAACTTTGTTAAAACCCTATCAGAAGAACTTGTCACACAGCACAAAGGCAGAAAAGTAAATGGATTTTTAAGAAAAGAATATCCAATTTTTGTCTTGCTTAACTACAACTGTCATTAAATGTAAGATTTTTTGGAAATTTGGCATAGCTGGTTCAGGAATTTGACATGGTTCAAAGGCATGTTTTCACTGAATCAGATGCTGTGCTGCTGTGTCCTGAGAAGGATAGGAAAGAGGGTCTGAAGGCTATACAATAAAACTACGTATTTATTTGTCTTTTTTATAACATTAAAAATAGTTTATAAAAAAGCAGAGTCAGAGAGAAGTGATATGGATTAAAATGTAAAATGCACAAAAAATAAAAATAAAGCTGTTAGGTTGATGGATATAGTAATTAATTAATAAATTGATCTAGTCTATCAAATCCTGATCTTACTGTTACTACTGAGGCATCAAATGTCTGCAGTTCTGGTTAGGATACATCTGGAGTGCTATGAAGATACAATAAAAAGTAAACCAGGACTGAAATATTAATTGAAGAAAAACACACATATGAGTGGTAAGGTGAGGTTCGGATGTAAAACAATAGAAAGATGACTACATTGTCTTTCTATATTTTTTCACAACGGTTATGGCAAGGATACTTGTCACAGTTTTGTCTCTAGTTATGTACCTGTGACTAGGACAGCAGGGCCACAAGTCCACCAGACAAAAAAAGGGAGAAAGAGGAAAAAAGAATTAAAAAAAAAGACAAAAAAAAAAAAAAAAAAAAAAGAAAAAGAAAAACACAGACAAGCAATAGCAATAATCTGAGGAGAAAAACAATTTTAGTTTACTAATTCTAATTGTAATAGCGAGAATACAAGTTAATTGGTATTGAAGTTAATAAATAAAATAAATAAGAGAGTTTCTTATTCTGATCTGCCAAGGAGCAAAGAGATAGTTTCATGTCTTCCAGGCAGTTTTATTTTTCCCTCTCTCTGGAAGGTTGAAATGAAAAATGAAGTCTTCTGGGAATTATGGTTCATTCTTCTCTTCCAGGACCAGAGCTGCAGCATTAACTCTTTAATTCCCAGTGCATGACGTTATGATGTGGAATACTGATAATAAACCACAGAACCATGACAATAGATACAGTGAATTAAAAGAACAAATACTGCTTTCTTTTACATTCCATGGAATTGTCAGAAAAAACAAATATGTTCTTAAGCATTGGTTTTTGAGGATTTGTTTGCTTATTTTTGTAGGATAGTGGCTTCAGGATTAAAATATAAAAACAAACAAACAAACAAACAAACAAAAAACACAAACACCACCACAGAATAAATATCAATGATATTATCTGAAATGTTTGAATTCTCTTGTAAAACTCAAAATTTTCTAACAGTTGTCCTTACTTTATAAAGCCTATATAAAAACAAAATCACACCACCCATCATCCAGTCTTATAGAAAGAATTCATAAATTCATTTCTTCATGGTGAATGCAAGTCTCTGTGGATTCCTGCATACTGAAGTCCGGAATTTTTTATAAGAGGTGTTTTAGCATCTGTCATCACCTTGTTTTACACACAGCTTCAGTAATCTTAATTTCACAGGTTTTTTTTTTTCCTGTATGTTTGTTAGTTTATTTTTCTAGATGTATATCTTCATTTTCAGGCTTATAAGCAACTAAAACATTTAAGTTATATGATAACCATAGGTGGAGAAGAGTTTTCAACATGGAAAAATGGAATTGCCATTTGTATGAACCTGTGAAGCCAATTTAAAACAAGATAGGTCATTCATGTCTAGGCCACATCTGATTATGACTCAGCACAGTCATAATGCAATCACTGCGAAAGCCTCAAGATAAGGTCAATGCTTTGAACTTCTAACATGATTTTCAGCGTAATGAATTTCATCAGTCTTTTAGGGAGAGAGGAAGTTACTAGGACATTGATAAATACTCAAGTCCTTCGTTACATTAGAATTACAGATCAGTGAAGATTCATTCTTAAAGGAACAAATATGTATATTATCTATGTACAAACATATTTTATTTTACTTTCACTAAAGTGAATGGCAAAGATTTCATTGAACGAATTGTCAAGAACATTCATATTTCTAAGTCTGCTAGGAGGTGAACATGGCCCAGATCATGGTCATGTGTCTCATCTAACAAAAGAAAAATAAATAAATAAACAAAATAAACATTTTCAAGTCTAAGAGGTGTTTTAAGTGCCTGGAGATAATTTTTTTTTTTAAATAACAAATGTTCAAAGATTCCTACCTTCAACCACTGAAATTGTGAATTATTGAAGTCAGCTACAATTGGGCATTCCAAGACAGATTTAAATAAAAACTGTAGGTCCATTTGATAATAGAACATTTGATATAACTACAAGCCATTTGTGAAATTACCATTATGATCACCTCACTCAAGTCATTACGTCGTCTGGAAAGGAACACCTTTTTTTTTCCATTTCTGTGAATGACTTTGAAGTTGTCATGAGTGAGTCATTATCCTTGATATAATTTATCACATTTCATGTCATTTACGCACATATTTACCTTTGAGTTTGTAGGGTATACCAGCAAATGCTAAGGCCCAGTTAGTATGAATAGCTGTTACATGTATAAAAAGTTTATACTGGAGAAGTAAGTCATCAGGAATTTCTAAAATGATATGTTAAAATCAAGTCAGGAAGCTCTGAAATCAAGTATATGAACTAGAAGCAGTGGTGTGCAGCTGGCTATATATCCATTTGCACAGGCTGAATGCAAATGAGAACAAAAGGAACCAAAGTAATGAAATAACAGAGAAAATGATCAATATGGGAGAATATTTAATAAGAACTCAAGCTTTTTATGTAGGCTAGGATATATGCATGTCTTTAATCTAATGAAAAATAAATTAAGAATTGTTCTATAGTGTTCAATTGAAGAAGCTGACTGCCATCCTGGTTCTCCTAAAAAAATCACTGTCATCAGCCTCACTGTTGTGAACCCTGTACGTTCCTGAAAACTTGAGGGAAGATATATGGGGAAGGAGATCAATCTAAATCGTTATTCTCTTCATCAGATCTTTAAGTTTTGTATTATATTGCATAATAGAGAACTTTTGAAGATATACTGAGATTTCATTTAGTCATCAATCCCCTTAAAAATACAGATGTATCATCCAATTATATGTCAGAAAATCAGACCATTTTGGTTTAATTGTTGCCTTTCAGTGTAATACATCACAAAGATGGAAAAAGGAAATAAATGATTTAAGTCAAGGACAATAAACTCATTCTTACTAAAACATTTTATTTGTTTGTTTGTTTTCCAAAACTCAAAGATCTTAGAGTGATATAGTCTGAAAATAATAGGATAAGCATAGATCAGTGTTATTTTAAGTACAGAACAATATATTTCCATGAATTTATGTTGCGACATCAATGATGATTGTTTAGAACATAACTTTATTATTGGAGGCATAATGAAACAAATCACATTCTTCATCATGTTTTACCAAGATTATAAAATCATGTAAAACTAAAAAGAATTCGTAGATTCAGTGGAGCAACATGACAACAATAGTTATGACTTGGGAAACTCACTCAAACCACTTGATCTGCAAGGGTATTGATGAAAAATTACAAGGACAAATGGGTGAGATTTTTTTAATGATAATTGCTAATGTAGGAGTTCAAATGCACTTTTCATTTTATGTGAAAAGAAGAATAAAAGCAACCTTAAATTGTTAGTATAAAGTTCTGATCAGATATAATTTTATACAAAAGTATCAGTCCATTAATTAAGATGTAAAGTTAAGTGCTGCAGCTGCAAGATGAGGAGAAGCAATATTTTCCTGTGAATACTTCTTTAATGTGTACAGCTGACTGGGATAGATAGCTTTATGCTCAATCTCCTAGTATTGATGAGCAGCTCAGCTAATGTGAAGGTGAAAAATAGCTTCTGGCCATGACACTTTAGCACTATCAAATCCCATTGCAGCACATTAAGATACTATGAAATTTCTGTCCTGCCTTTCTGACAGAGGTCTCTGTCCTTGCAGTGTGCCAACAACAAAGAACAAGTATCATCAGGTCCAGCACATTACATTGGTAGATGTAGCTAAGAAGTTAGGGTATACACTGCTGGCTCCATGTCAGTTTTCATAGACAACTGCAGGGAAACTGTAGGCAAGTAGCACTTGATATATTTGTAGCAGGAATTTAAAGAAGTTATCTGTGAAAATCTTCACTATGGAACAAAAAAGAAATGGACCTACATTGTTAATAGTCGCTGAATTTAAATATTTGAGAGGTATAACATGCTTTTTTTTTAGACTGGCACAATTAATTCACTTGTATTATGAAGATATTTTTGAGTATTCACAATAATATAGGTGTGTTTCGTCCAGAAATGGTTATTTTACTTTGTGTATCAACATTCTATTCAGGTTAAAAAACAATGTCTCAACAATTTACCTTGAAACTTCCATATGTATTTTCTTGCCATGTACACAGATAGAATTCCATTCCTGTTAACTCTACAGATAACTACAGAAACTTCCAGGAATGTGTAGTTCCTTTTTTTTTCCCCCTTTTTTGTTTTTGTTTTGTTTTGTTTTTTGCTTTTTGGTCACTATAATAATGAAGAATGACTGCTGAGAAATGAATTTCAAAGTATATTCACTGCTTTTTCATTAGTAAGTATTTTCTAGCATGTGCAAACTAAAAATTAGATCATTAGAAATTACTCAAGTAATTTCTTAAGTACCTAAGAAAGTGATAGATATACTAGGTGCAGATTGAAAAAGACACACAAAAAAGCCCTGTAAACACACTGAACTGAATTCAGATGGCACATTTATTTCTGCTTAAAAGAGTACTGAGAAACAATTGGCAACCAGTTGAAAATTTTCCAGCAGAAATTAAATTTAATTGGAAAACACAACATTCTGAAGATTCAAATGTTTTGTCTGAAGTACAGTATCTTGAATTCATCAACTTTCATGGAACAGCATGTGGTAGATAAAGATCTGGAATCACCCTAGACTGTCATCTGCTGCTATGGTTATCTGGTCAGTTGGAAAGGCAGTTCCTAGAAGATCCTAGAAGCACATGCTTATCAGTCACCAATGGACATGTTTGTGCTGTTCCACACACTTGGACCATTCATTTGCAGTTAATGACAGAATAAGGTCCTCTCTTATTCATTGTTTTCAAGGATCATGTTTGTTCTTCTGTTGGAGTCATATCAGGTTCTTTAAGGTGTATTAAAACTCATCTAGAGTAGAGCTGTTTATTATTATCATTATTTATTAATAATTTTTTTATTTTCTGTCTAGGTCTATGTATAAAAATCAATTTATAGACATGTAATGCTATGTCAGAATAGAAATACAGTAATTCTCTCCTTTCTTCCCTTGTTATTTCTTTTATAGTGTAGAAGTTGAATCTACACAGTTATCGTGTAAGTTAAAACAATTACTTTCCACCACTGAATAAAGAAAATACCTTATAGCATTACAGTTCAAAAACATTTATTTTAGAATTTCAAACTTTTTTGTGATATTCAGGTATAATGTTGAATCTATAGGAAAGATTATGATGCAAAGCCATTTATTTATCCCATTCCAAAAACACGATTACAAGCCTATTTTCCTTCTTTCTATTTTCTTTAAATTATCACATATGAAAACAGCACCAAAAAACAAAACCCAAACATGCTATATTCTCTCAAAGATTTAGCATTTTTTCTTTTGATGTTGCTCAAAGAAGAAATCCACTTTAATGTGAGACTCAGCCAATTTCTTCTATTGCATTGACATCAGCTACAGAAAACTGCTTTGTACTAGTATCTCCTGCCAAATGTATGCTTGGCATGTTTTACTAAGGAGAAAGAGATGCAGGTAAAATTCAGTAATATTTGGTCTTGAATGTCTGATATCCTTAAAAAAAAAATAAAAGGTCATAATTAATTGAGGCTTTTTTAATGTGATCTATAAGAGAAAAACCTTGACCTGTATATTGGATATTCATTACTATAAAATAAGGATATAATCCTGAGGGCCTGACAGATCCACTATTTTGCCAAAGGGTCTTTACACCACCTGGCCTGTCCTACAGATAGCCAGTATACTATTGCTTGAAGTATAGCAAAGCTTTCAAAGCAAAAAACTTTATCCACATATTCCAGCATCCAACATCCTTATCTCAGATGGAAATGAAGATCTGATGCGGAAGTTGTTTTTAAAAAATCTATATTTTATACAATGTCCAATGCTCTAGGATATTACAGATCACAGCACAAATGCTTTTTTATCATAGTTACATTTTGACTATTTTGAAATTTGTCATACAGGCAGTTCTGATCCACAAATTGGAGGTAAAACTACACACAGAAGACTTAAGACCTGTGTGTACCATGTGTAGTATTTTTTATTGTGATCATTCTCCTCCAGAAATGCATAAAGCTCTTTATAAGTTGAAACATTAAATGTCTGGGTAAGTATATTAGAAAGGAGTAACACGTAAGCTGTGTCATTTTTAGAAAGCAGTTAGAAGCAGAAGAGCTTACCTTGGGTGACATTACTCTGAACTACTTTTTTAATTTGTGGTTTACAGAGAAGAGATTGGATTTTATGTAAGTCGGTTTTGAAGTACTGCATGCTTTTCATCTAATGGCCAAGAAAGACAGAGTCAACATGCTAGGAATTCTTGTCAGAATCACAGTCTCAAGATGGCTGTTGGGAAGAGACCTTTGGAGGCCATCTGGTCTAAGCTCCTGCTCCAGCAGGGATATCCTAGAGCAGGGTGCCCAAGTGTCTTTTGAAGATATCCAAGGAGGGAGACTTCACAGCCTCTCTGGGCAAACTGAGTTCATGCTCAGTCATCTCATAGTAAAGAAATGCTTTGTGGTATTCAAAAGCCTTAATGTTTAGGTGGAACTTCCTATAACCCGATTTGTGCCCACTTGCTCTGTCTAGACAACTGGACACCACTATAAAAGCCTGTTCTGCCTTCTTTGCACTGTCCCTTCAGGTATTGATAGAAATTGATTAGGTCGCCTCTGAACTGTCTCAGATCTCTCAGTTTCTCCTAACAGAAGTTCTCCAGTAACTCCATCATCTTGGTGGTTCTCGGTTGGACTCTTTCCAAAATAGTGAGGTCTTCTTTGTACTGGGGGCCCAAAACTGGACATAGCGTTCCAGGTATGGGCTCATCAATGCTGAGCAGAGGGAAAGGATCACCTCACTTGCTCTGGTAGTTATGCTTTCCCTAATGCAGTTAAGAATATCATTTCCCTTCTTAGCCACAGGGCACATTGCTGATTCATGTTCAACTTGACACACACTGGGATTTCTAGATCCTTTTCTGTCGAGTTACTTTTCTCAAGTGTAGCTTGGGAGATGATGCATAGAGCATGTTCTACTAATCTGTCTGGTCAAGGACTGGTTTTATCTAAGGAAATACTATGATGATGTTATTTCCATGCACATATTCTCTGCTAATAATTTGTTATTTCAAAAAGAAAAAGAAGAGAAAAATCATTGCTAGATCGAGGGTGCTTGTTGCTATAAAACAAAAAATCTTTCATCAAAGTCTGTAACACTTCTCACACTAAATAGTAACTAAATATTTCACTGTCCTCAAAGTTCTACTGTTGCAGTTACAAGGAGCCTCAGATGGTATGTACCTTAAAAAGAGTCATAGGATTTACAAAGGTGTAACCCCTAGAAGTTGGATTAGTATAAGAAACTGAAAATACATTTCAGGCAGCTGTACTCTAATGTACAATCATCACAAGCAAAATAGCACTTGCATTTTACTTAGAATTATCCTTGGCATATAATTCAAAGATTCACATTTTATACATCGTCATCAAATAATTAAGAGAACGGTATTCCAATCAAAATCTGTTGCTTTATTGAAAAAAAAAACCTACCTTTAAACAGAAAGTGCATGTGTATTTGATATCCTTTAAAAATGTGTAAATCACCATTTGTAATCAAGTACCATATTGCATTCATAAAATTACTTGGTTATGAATATTTGGGTGTGAACTTCCAACAGTCTACATATGCTTTTTACGATTAGCAGACATGCAAAAAAAAAAAAACCAAACATTCTTTTATCTATCCTCAATTCAGGTCACAGAGCTCTGGAAGCCAAAAGTAAATAATTAATTCTTATAATCACATTTAAATAGGCACATCATTTAAACGTCTATCTAGTCTGAGTAATACAAAATAAACCATGCAAATGAAACATCACAAATCTTTGAACAGAATAAATGTTATTGCTCAAAGCCTTTTTGGGGTTATCCTTCCCTCATCCCCATTTAATGGGTTTTACTATTGTTAGCTTTTCCCACATTCTCACTAGACCAGAGTTCTTTGTGACAGAATCTGAAAAGACTTCTAATTTCTGTGGCTAGTTATGCTGTGAATAATTCCCCAGGAGAAATCTAAGGACCAATAATAGGAGCAACTTCCATGAAAACTTGCCCAGTGACTTCCCCTGGTGAGAGCTACATTAAAAGGTCTTGACAAGCCAGGAGATAGATTGGATTACAAATGCTGTTGCAAAAACAATCAGTTCCTAGGCTTCAATGTATCAGAACAGCTGAAATAGTAAACAGGCATATGCAAATCCTAAATCCTCTTCTAAAATAAATCTAATGCAATTCTATATAAGACAAAGTATTTTTGTTGAATAAACAAATGAAAATTCATGCTGAAAAAGAATGCGTCTTCTGACATGTTTCCTACATCTTGATTTCTGAAGAATCCTTCTGTGAGAGTATCCGCTGAACATCATTTGTTCCTCAGAAATCTTGTAATTACAAAATGAATTATCAGCATTTCCTGTTACATATTACATTGGTCTCTTTCATCCGTATTCTCACTGTCATTTTCATTACTCCACTTTTCTACATGTTCTCTCCCTCATGTTCCTGTGATCATACTAACATCTCTACTTTTCAATTATGCATGCAAATCCTTCTCTAAAAGGTACCTGCCACAAACCACTTTCACACATCTCTTCATATTAAACTGTTTTGGACTTCACAACTTTTTATAAGTGAATTCTGCATGTCAATCTACATGGCCTATTTTATTTTATTTTATTTTATTTTATTTTATTTTATTTTATTTTATTTTATTTTATTTTATTTTATTTTATTTTATTTTATTTTATTTATCTTGTGGGTTTGTTTTCAGACTTTGTAGGCTTTTACTTTCTTGGAGTAATCAAAACTTTAAATAGATCTTCTGACCATAAATGTCTGAAAACAAGGGCAAGCCATTGCTGGAGTAGCCAGATCTCCCTGATAGTATGAACTGGTATGGTGCCACTGGACTGAAAGGATGCGGATTAAGACAGCTTCATTGATTTTGCTGAATTTATGCCATTTAACAACAGCAGAGACATCAAGCCAAATGAGAATATGATAATTCTTACTCTTTTTTTTTCTTCCTTATTGAGGCCATTGTTTTTTGACAGTCTGCATAAAAACAGTCCTTAAACATTTCATATTTCAGTACATTCATTTGTATATTTTTTCATGCTTAGGTCATTGTGATTTCCAAGTGGCTTATATTTTTCATCGTATTTTCAAATACTTTCACATCTGCCAGTATATCTTTATTGAAAAATTGCAGAAAATCTTCAATGGAAGCTCATGACCTCTTTAGGGACAGAGTAAGGTGAAAGACAACAGCAACAACAAAATCCTTCAAAGAAATTAATGCTGTGCACATGCTTCTTACAAGGACAACATAGATGTACAGGTTCAGATTACTGGAGTGACCTCAGTTTCAACCCATTTCTGATGCTAATCAGGTAAGACATATATTGTGGACACATCCTAGGTATCTTTCTAGCTCTACTTCAGCTCTAAAATGGATTTCTAAAGAGCACATAAACTAGACATAGCTTTGAAGAGACTTAACCAGAAAAGAAAATGACATTACCCAAGAGTAAAGAATGTGGAATTTATCCAAAACCACTGATTTCTTAACTAGCCAGGCCATTTCTTATGCTAGAGTGCAAAATTACACACAGTGAGGTAGAGCACATTATGATAAATTAGGAAATGCTTTTCTCCTCTCTCTCTATTTTTATTTTCTTTCTATTTCTGAATCTTCTTGTGATTTAGTGACAAATAGAAATGCAAGAGAAATGTCTATTTCCACAATTTTGTACAAAGTCAGTCCATCTTATGAAGATAATGGATGCATTTCTGATGGTGAAACACAGCCGATGAAACAGAATTTTGTAATTTCAATTCTCTTTCAATTTTCTTTTTCTTCACAAAACGGACCTGAGTTTGATAAAGTCTTTTGATTCTCCATTTGTATCAACTGTAATTTCATTTTGTCAAGGAAATCATAAATCTTAAAATATACAAAGCTGAATTCACAGTTATGAGGTGTTTCTTGTTTTAGTATTCTATTTAATTGTCCAATTGAATTATTTGCTACTTCCTGGACCTATCACACTTATTTATCATAGAATCATAGAATCACAAGATTGGAAAGGGCCTACTAGATCATCTTGTCCAACCATCCACGCATTACCATTATTACCACAGGCTACTAAACCATTTCTCATAGCTCCTCTCCAGACACCTCTTGAACACTGCCAGGGATGGTGGCTCCACCACCTCACTGGGCAGCCCATTACAGTGCCTGACCACTCAGAGAAAAAGCTTTTCCTTATGTCCAATCTAAACCTCTTCTGGTACAACTTGTGACCATTTCCTGGGATCCTGTTTGTTGCCTGGGAGAAGAAGCCAATTCTCTCCTCGTCACAACCTCCCGTCAGGAAGTTGTAGAGTGCAATGAGGTTTCCCCTTAGCCTCCTCTTCTCCAGGCAATGCACAATTAGTGTGTGCCTTTACTGTTCTATTGAAACAAAAATTAGTAATCCTTTCTATGCTTTAGATTTTTTCTTTTCTCTATTTCATTTTAAGAAAAATGCATAAAAATTGATCAACTAAGAAAAAAGACAAATTTTGTTAGGCTATGGTACTACACTTCCATACTTTTTCATAAGAATGCAATGAATGGAGCTGAAGAAAATGTAATCATGCGTTCTATATACAGGATTCTTTATAGAGTATTGTGTTTCTATCACAGTTCAGCAAGAATTAAAATTGTATACAGTCAACAGTTTCTTTGAAAATTTTGTGTATGCTAGTGATAAAGAAATATGAGGCCTGATCCAAAAGTAGTGCCTCTTATTTTATCATGTTGGCCCACAAGGCCAGATGTCGATGTTGGTGGTACAGCAGTAGAACCTGGACCTTCCTACCAATATTCCTTTACATCTGTTGCCATGTGACAGGTGGCAGTAGAGGGGCACTCTGACACAATGGCACCTGATGTGGAAGTGTGGATGAAGCGAAAATGTGTCACTGAATTTGTCCATGTGGAAAAATTGCTCCCACTGACATTCATCAACACTTGCTGAACATTTATGGAGACCAATCAATGGATATGAACACAGTGAGTTGGTGGCTGATGCATTTCAGTAGTGACAATAGTGACAGTGGTTCACATCCACTAGGTCAGATTTTCATGACTGCAGCATGCAGGCTCTTATTCATCAGTGTCAGAACTAAATAGCTCATGGTGGTAACAGTGTTGAAAAATAATGTTTTGTAGCTGAGTTGTCAAACAGTGTTATTGTGCTTTTTGTATCTGTTGTTGTTTCCAAAAAAATAAGTAGGAGGCATTACTTTCAGAGCAACCCACATACATGATGTAACCTTCTGAATAATAAGTAATATGTGTTGCATCTCAGAGTAGTTTTTTTAAAGAATCGGGATTTTAGAAATTCTTCTAAGTGGCTTTAAACTACAGTTCAATATCAAGAACATAATATTTTATGGAAAAGGATAATTTTCCATATCATGTTGTATTTCTTTAGAATATTTTTGCTTGTAATTTTGCTGATATTGATGCGCTTTTTTAAATCATCACTTTATTAAAGGCTTTACTGTTAGTGTTACCTCTTCAGGAAAAAAAAAAACACAACATTGCAGTGAATATATGATAATTTAAAGAAACAAACAAAAAAGTATATGTGGCCTTATAAGAACAGTGTTGAAATCATGATTGTACTATAATGTTTTCAATAACTCATGTACAACACTGGTAATTTTGTTTTCTAGGATGTTCATTTGGAAACTACAGTTTGGTCTAAGTGTTCAATTAAAAAATGCTTCTCTGCAGTGGTAAGCAGTGATATTCTTCATTGAAACACAGATGCTTGCTTCATGTCAGTTAGTTAAATGGCAAAAAAATAAATAAATAAAACTGCATTGTACAAAGAAATGTAACTGAGAAATTGGAAAAGTATCGAAATCCTAACTCCAAAGATAAAACATTAAGTTGGTGAGCCTTAGTTCTTCCTCTACAGAGAAGAATCACTTAGCATGATTTCATTTAACATTGTCTTTTTGCCTTGAGTTTGTTACCTTCATGGTATAATTTATTCATATGAGGTTTGACATTTGTTGTTGCTTTTTCTTTTTTCTTTTTTTCTTCATCTAGTAGTACAGGGTTTCTGTAACGTTTTCTTCACATTTCTGTTTGAATTGTGAGCAAATGGGTATATTTACACACTTAGAAGATTGTGCCCAGGTGTATAAGTCATTCTGAAGTTTGAGCTCATCTAATGAGGTAGGAGCAATTTTTATTTTAAACCAAAATGTTATGCTTTTTTTCCTTTATGTGACATTTTTCTTTAAAGGCAAAAGTATGACAGCATTTGTGATTTTGTATGTTTGTTTGTTTACACTATTACATATGCAATAAATACAAAAAGAAATATTCCCTGTGAGAAACCACTAAGTTATATCAGTAAAATTATGGGACTCGGAATTTAATCTTGAAAAACCCTGAGAGAGCACTAAATGTCAAAAGATTAAAATACAAAATCATTTATTTTAACAGCAAATAAGAACTTCAAGCTGTAGAGAGATAAATACACATATACAAGAGGTAATAAGGAATAAATTGTCAACTTGATACAAGGATGTTTTTATTGTCTATGAGTGATGTAGAGGGGATAATTTTTTTTCTTAATTTTAAAGGAGCAGAACTGATAAGTTATTTTTAGTGCAGTAGACTAGCTGAGAAGTAATAATTACAATAATAGAACAAAAAAAGAGGTAAATTAGATTCTGTGATCTCAGCAAAGAACGTTCTAGAAGTGTGGGTGATCCAGGTTAATAATGAAGACAATGGAGAGCAGCGCAGTACAAAAAAATTAGAATTCAGATATACTTTTTGTCTTCTGAATATGACTGTATCAACTGGAAATTAATCCATATGTGTCTGAAAATAAGCAAAAGAATCTGAAAAAAAAAATTGAAATGGTAGTGAATTAAAGAAGCATTAAGAAAATCACAACTAAAAACAATTTTAGGTCCTGAGTTGAGGAAATGATTTTTCAATATGCTTAAAAACTAAATGTTATGAATCTGGCAGACTGTCCTGAACCTGTCCAGAGTACATGCATTAAAAATTTCTGCAGGGCATCTGTCAACACAGAATCCTTTGCATTCTCTGAGAGGGAAAGAACAAAATGCTCTACTGGCTTGTCTACTCTGGGCAAGTCATAGTGCACCATGAAGCAGACCCATCCCAAAAATAAGATGGAACAGCAGTGTTAAAATCACTTTGTTCCAATTTTCTAGGCAATTTCTGTCCTACATTCTCTTTCAATATACTGTCTCATATACTCGTTCTCACAGTCTTGCAGCTCTAGTTTCCTGAGAAAAACTATTGTTCTAATATTTCATATAGTATGTTAATGTAACAAGATTAGCATAAATGCTTTGATAAAAGGAAAGCTAAATCCTTTTGAGGACACAGGGTTCTTGTGTGGCCATCCTTTGGCAAACGATTGCCTGGGATAACCTGGTAAAATGTGAATGTGAATATAAATAGCAAACTTTGAAACAAAGAAGTAATTCTGAGAACGAGTAGTAAATAAGCTGTTGTGGTTTAACTGGGCAGGTTTAACACAGCACCATTTGCTCTCTCCCCACTCCTCACTGGAGGGATGGACAAGTAGAGCAACCCCATTCCCAGGAGAGAGAGGATCTACTGATGGCCTCTGTTTTCTGCTAGTGAAGAGATAAGATTATAACTGTGTGTGTGTGCCTTTGTGCGTTTCAGTCTGATTAGAATTTTTTGAAATAAATTTATAGTAAGATAAAAGTGTTTATGAACTCGTAGATGTTTAAAACCTTCCCTCTAGAACTGCGGCTATTCTATTTTATTGCTGGTATTGATCCTAAGTGTATAGTTCACTGCTGGATAATTGCTTGCTGTTAAAACATCATTAAAAGATGATAAAAGCATGGAACACCTCTCTTATGAGTAAAGGTTGAAAGACCTGGGTCTCTTCAGCCTTGAAAAAAGAAGACTCAGAGGGGATCTGATCCACGTAAATATCTAAGGAGTGGAAGGCAAAGGGATGAGACTGGACTCTTCAGCAGTGTGTGGTGATAGGCCAAGGGGAAATGGACGCAAACTGATGCATAGGAAGTTCTGCACAAATGTGCATGGGATTTTCTTCACAGTGAGGGTGACGGAGCAGTGGCACAGCTGCACAGAGAGGTGGTGGAGTCTCCTTCTCTGGAGATGTTCCAGACCCGCCTGGACGCCTACCTGTGCAACCTGGGCTAGGGAGCTGCTTTGGCAGGGGGTTGGACTCCTTGATCTCTAGAGGTCCCTTCCAACCCCTACAATTCTGTGATTCTGTGATTAAACTGTTTAAATCTCAATCTAGTTTAAGAAACATGAATTGAGAAGTTTTTTCCTTTGACTAATTCCAAGGAGTGATGAACAGGAAAGAATAATTTAGGCATCTTGCAGAGGTCCATTATTGAAAAAACTAAGAATAATAAATTAAAAATTAAAATCTCAGATGAAAATGGTGATATTTTCTTTATGAAGTGTTCTGTCAAAAACAACAAATAATACTGTGACAGCCAAACAGCTAAGTTTACAAAGAAGGCTATCATGACTGCAACTTACTTAAGTCATATTTTAGTGCAACTAAAAAAACTACATAGCACAAAGTCATGATTCAGCACATGGCTTACAAATGTAGGAGTTTCGCTCTCTCCGCATGTTGATAACCCCAAATATCTGGGTCTGTCTCTAGTTCTGTTATTGATGATAACTCTAGGGAATCTCATTTACATCAAGGTCTATTTTTTCCTTGTATGTATCTAGGGAAAAATTCTTAAAACACCTTCAATATTTTTTAAGAACTTGCTGAAAAGAGAATCTACATTTTTGCTTCACTTCTCAGAACATCTTTAGAGTTAGTTACTCCTTCACTTTGCTGTATAGCAGCAAGCTGCACACTCACCAACCTCTAAAAAACTTTAAATCTAAAAATAATTGCCAGGTGTTCCTGAAAGCTCATCATTACCACCTTCAGCATTTCTTTCTTTACCTCACATTACCTACATTGTGATAAATTTTCAGGATACTTTCACTAAATAAAACCTGTGTTATACTTGAATAACTCAAGATTTCAATGTTGTTAATCAGTTAAGTTGATTTTATAATATATATTTGTTCTACAAGTTTGTTACCACCTACACTTATTTATTAATATCCCATACAACTTTGACCCACTATAGAAACATAGTTTAAAAAAAAAAATCTCAAAACCCAAGAAATAAGATAAAATATATATTTCTCAAAGCCTTACTTTTGATTGAAATTAGGCCAGTTGGATCTGAGTCAGCAGCGTGCCCTGGCAGCCCAAGGGGCCATCCATGCCCTGGGGTGCATCAGTTGTTGCACTGGCAACCAGGCGAAGGAAGGGATTTCCCTGCATTGAAATAAATGGGAGGCATTACTTACAGGGAAACATATGTACAATCTCCGTGGCCTTTTTGTAGTATCGATACGAACATCTACTGATTATTCTTTATCTTATAGCATAGTCATCCTGTAAAAGAAAGATGTTAAATAGTTTTCTATTATTTGGCATAGATACCTCAATTTGAGATTTTTTAATCTTCTTAGCTTTTTTCCCACCATGCTTTATTCTCTGGAAATTTGTAATTTATTTTATAATGTATTCAGGTATTTTTTCCAAAAAGAAAACCAGACTCAGTGCTCTGTAATCTTATTGACCCTGATTTTCTCTCTTTTCTACTATAAGTAGTATATTTGACTTTCTCTAGTCCTCTGGGACCATCCTCATATTCCAAGAAGCCTGTGCTAATCAGTGTTAATTCAGACACCAAACCATCTTATACTTTCATTGTTCCTGGAAGAAGTTAATCAGACCTTCCAATCAACTTGAATATCATGTACTTTCCTCTAAATATGCTCCCCCTGTTTTATCTCATGCTTATCTTCTGATTTAAACTTCTTTGTTCTATGTTTCTTATTATGATTAACACTTTTAGAATATCCCAAATTTGATCTCAACCTGATGTAGTGAAGCTAGACTTCAGCAATGCCTAGTGCTCTCCCATTATATTCTCCTGCAGAAGCTGGCAGCCCAAGGCTTGGACAGGTACACAGTTTGCGGGGTAAGGAGTTGACTTGAAGGCCAGGCCCAGAAAGAGGTGATGAACTGATTTAAATCCAGCTGGTAAACAGACACAAATGGTGCTCCACAGGGGTCAGTACTGGGGCCTATCCCGTTCAGTATCTCTACTGATGACCTGGATGAGGGCATTGAGTGCGCTTAGTAAGTTTGCATTTGACACCAAGTTGGCTGGAAGTGTCAATCTGCCTGGGGGTAGCAAGGCTATACAGAGGGATCTGGACAGGCTGGATAGCTGGGCTGAAGCAAATGATATGAGGTTCAACAAGTCCAAGTGACAGGTCTTGCACTTTGGCCACAATAACCCCATGCAATGCTATAGGCTTGGTGCAGAGTGGCTGGAAGACTGTGTAGAGGAAACGGTCCTGGGGGTGTTGGTTGATGCTTGGCTGAACATGAGCCGGCAGTGTGCCCTGGTGGCCAAAAGGCCAATGGCATCCTGGCTTGTATCAGAAATAGTGTAGCCAGCAGGAGCAGGGAGGTGATCATCCCCCTGTACTCAGCTCTGGTACGGCCGCACCTCGAGTACTGTGTTCAGTTTTGGGCCCCTCACTGCAAGAAAGACATTGAGGCCCTGAAGTGTGTTCAGAGAAGTCACTGTGCTCACATCCACTCTTTGATCTCCATAAACACTCAGCGAGTATCAGTGAATGTAAACAGGTGCCATTTTTTTCTGCAGGAAGAAATTCATTTCCACACCTTCACTTCATATGCACTTCCATGTCAGATGCCTTTTTGTCAGACTGCCTCTCTGCTGCCATCTGTCACACAGCAACAAAATATAATAGAATATTGGTGTGAAAGTTCAGCCTCTACTACCACACCAACATCTGCTTCTGATGTCATGAGACAAATTAATAAAATAAGAGGCATTACTTTCAGAGCAACACTTGCACACATATGTATAAAACCATTTGTTTTGATCTAAGATAAAGATTCAAATATGAAGATTTATTAGTCAAAGTTTATTTATAGAATAATACAAAATTAAATGTATATGCATTTATAGAAATATTTTATTTATTTCCAATTAGAAGATCTTCCACGAAACTGTATTTAGTTGAATAGGATCCTGCATGTCAGAAAAATGAAGATTTCATTTCATGAAAATGAAATAGTAAAAAGTCAGCTTGTTTACCAAATAATGGAAATAATGAATTTCTAAAACTCCCAGAGAGTTAAAATTAAGCAGAACACTACAGTGTCAGCATCTAGTTTGTTAATATCACAGCTTGAAACAGTGATTGAGAACCCGGTGGGAAAGCAGAGCCAACCCAGGGGAGCTCAGGTGCATTGAATGCACCTGAATGACTGGAAAAGGTGGAGCCAGGATCATTCCCTTCTTGGATGCATTTAAAGACTGTCAGTAAAAGCAAGTGTATTTTGATGGAGGTCTCTATGTGCCTGAGGTCTTTCGAAGGTAAGAATCATAGAATCAAAGGCTCATAGGGGTTGGAAGGGACCTCAAGAGATCAACCCCCCTGCCAAAGCAGGTTCCCTACACCAGGTAAGAAGCTTCTTTCATTTATTTTTGTGCCTTTGGCTATTGTATTTGAGCAAGTCTTCACTAACTGTCACCCAGGACCTTGCTACTCTGCTATCATTATGATGCTTACTATTGTGTTTCAATTGGCTGATGACAAATCACTAGCCTATGGTTAGACTAACTGAATTCATGATGAGAAACTGCTGAATAAGGCAGATAATACTGAGTAGTTTTGTGGATAGCGCTGTGAGAAACCCCTGGAGGTTAAGGGGAGTGATGTGAGACAACCAAACTTCAGATACTTGATAGAACTGGTGATCTCTTGGGTATTGACAATTTGTAAGGTCATTTAGCCTTGGTAATCCCAGCCTGTGAGTTTGGTTAGGTAACTTTACTACTTGTATCTTATGTATTTTATAATTCTCTATATTAGTATGTTGGATGTACTACTTTAGGATGTAGGAGATTTTTACTACTAACTTACAGATGGACTGTTTGCTTGGGAGGAGGTGAGGCTGGGTGAAGGTAAGAATCAAAGTAGATGGAGGAAGGAAGAGAACTGAAAATGAACGGGTAGAAGAATAATACAGAACAGGTAGTCATGGTGAAGATGTATATTTCTTGTTTGGTTAAGCTCTGCACTCGCCTGCCGCTGGTTGTTTTTTTTTCTCTTTTTAGAACCAATCTCTAAGTTCTGTGACTTTTCTTTCCAGTCTGCATGTATGTATATGTGTGTCCACGCATGTGTGCATGAAGGTGGCATTGCTGCTAGTATCAAGTGGGAGCTATCTGCAGGTTCTTTTACCTGAGTTTTTATTGCAGCCAATAAATGCATGCAGAACAGCATAATGTGAACAACAAGATATATGTGCAGCACAGTGCAAGACAGTACTGCATTTTCTTAGGTTCACTGTTAAGTGGATCACTATTGATATACAATGATCTTCCAGTCAGGATCACTACATTTTATCTCTTGATCCACAGACTGTGCACCTTTCCTGGAGTTGTTATAACTTGTAGATTATATCACTAACGAAGGCACTTCTCAAGTCCTAAGTACAGAAATAAATAGATAAAGCATGGCCTGTTCAAGACCACTAACTCTTAATGTGTCTTCTAACAGACTCCTATTACAGTATTCAACAAGTGCTTCAATGTATTTAATATGATCAGCAGATTCTCATATTTCTGGTTATTTTAGAGGTGATCCTTATTGCCAAACGTTCATTCTCTAAAGAGAAACTCACTTTAGAAACAAAAATATCATACAGATGTACCACAACAGTATTCCTGGAATTCTAATAATTTCTGAAAAGCATATCCTGCTTCTTAGAAGAATATCTTCTCTGCAGTTTATTGATGGGTTATACTAGCAAAGATATTTGACTGAAGATGTTTTCATGGAATATACTGATGTCCTATGGCTTTCAAACACAATACAGTAGTTGTGCATATATACTCTGTGCAATACTCTGGTGCAGCTTATATTGACCTTTCTGTTCTTCAGAGTTTTTCTTCTTGAATTGTCAGGCAAGGAAAGACGATGATTCAGTGAACTCAATAATTGAGAAAATAGAATTCTTTGCTTATCTCTGTGGCAGCTCTCTGGCTTTCTAGATCTATAAATGACAAACATGAGGGATTTAGGAATCTATCAGTATTTTATCTGTTGTAGTGTTACATGTCTGTCAATGATTTACAGGCTGGATTAGCCTGGTTCTGTAATGACTGGGGAAGAGGTACCCATGCCCCAGGAAAGGGAAAAAGGAAAAGGGAGATGGACCTAAAAACAAAACATCAGGAAACAATCTGAGGAGAAAAGTTAATTTAGTGAATAAGATATTGGAATGCAAAATAACACAGTATAACTGGAATTGAAGCTAATAAGTCAAATAAAATGAGCAAGAGTGTCTAATAAACCAAAGGCCTTATGCTAAATGCTGACAGTGAGATGGCTAGGGAGTGCTCACTGCTGAGACGATCTGAAAGGAAAGACCCTGTGTCTTGTGACACGCAAACAGCTTTAATCTTTCCCTCAGAGTGGAAAACAGGAAAATGAAAAGTCCTCTGGGGTGCATAGTTCTCTTCTGATCCAGATGCACCTGGAGCTATTGGTGATCCATGGAGCTGGAGCATTAACTCTTTAACTCCCAATGCACTACATGATGTTATGATGTAGAATACCAATAACAAAAATCATAAAGCCACAACAATGTCTTTCTCCAGTTTCCTGAAGTAAGTTGGAGGATGTAGCTATAAGAAAAAAGCAACACCTTAATTCTCTTCTGGGATGTTCTACGTACTCTAGCAACTGATAGTGGCTAAAAAGCACCTATGTATAATTATGGGCATCCAGGTGAACAACTTGTGGTTAAAATTTCAAGCAGGTTTAATCAGTTCTATTACCAAATCTAGATTAAATTGCAACTTGTGTAAATAATTAACAAAAAAAAATTGCATGCTTTGGAATGCAAGAGCAGTTTCTACCTTCTAAAGGGAGATGAGGGTTTCATATTTTGAGCATGAAGAGTTAGTTTACTTTATGTCAGACAGTAATATTTTTGAGATATAAATGTCAAGCATTTCCGCCTAATTCTAAAAATTCTACAGGGTAAAATGCTAATTTCAGTAGAAATTGAAACAGAAGAAACATGTAAGCAATGTTTGTGGAACAGTATGCTGATACTCAGAACAATATGGGGAAAATAATTTATTTGTAGTGCTGTAATTTCTTTCAAATTTAGTAAATGGAGAATACAATGAACAAAAACAAAAAAAGAGTGCTATAAGGCAAAGGGAAACTGGAAATGTCTTAAATTGGTGAACTGAACTGAGCACTACAACAGGTTGTCTGAGTAGTGTAAGTTGCCCTGAGAAGCTGTGTGTTTTCCTCCTTCAAAAGCCACCTAGATCCTGAGCAGCCTGATCTGGGTAGACCTACAGTTGTTTTGTTTTTTGTTTGTTTTTTTTTTTTGTTCCTTTTAAGCTCAGCTGCTCTGTGATTCTGTAAAATATACCCCTTACAGAAAATGACAATGAAAAAAATTGAGAGAAGGTATTTATAATCTAATACAATCCAATTATGTCAAGATATGTTGATATGGATAATAGTATAAGGAACTATATCACTGCTTTTCTCACCCTAACACAGAATTTTAGTTATTGACAAATTTGTGTTTTCATACTCACTGCAACATATGGTACTGTAGCTATAAAGATATTTAAGTATGCCATACTATCTGTTTGAGATTGACAGTGCTTGAATGAATGGTTATCATATTTCAGTAAACTTAAAGATATATACTACTTCTTAAAAGAAAAGCCCTTCAACACTGCTGCATAGATCTGCTGGCTTTTTCACTATAATTTACCAAATAATTTAACAGAAGTTTGTTTTCTTCTTTAAAATATTCCTCCTCTTGGTTGATTCACTTAGTGATGTCACAGCTCTCTGTTTATAATATTGCAATCATTTCCATGGAGATGGACTGTGATACTACCCACAGATATATAAGGGAAATGAATCAAGAGGAAAATGCCCATGGATCATTCTTATTTATTTATATTCATAAGAGAAAACAGATCAGAGCTATGGCAGATGCCCATCTAAAATAGTGGGTGCAAAATCTTATACTTAGTACAGAAAGATTATCACATTATCTCTTCTGCTGTCAGTTTTCCATTATCTCAACACTGGAAGAGTTAAGAAACATACCCAGAAGTCATAATTATGATAGCTTTATGAAGGTTTTTTAATCTATTTGTAATCTACTAATCCAGTGTCACTGTGCTTCCCAGAATACAATGCAGGGGTCCATACAGAATATAACTTTTTTGATACTGTTCATAGCTACAGTAATAGCTGAAACAAAGAAGGAAGCAGTCCTAAACAGCAGTGAGGCTGGAGATGTAGAAGCAAAGGTCAAATGCAGTTCTTCCTCAGGGAGCAGGCATAACTGCTGAATTTTACTTTGTAAAAGTGTTAGTCTAGATTTTGAACTTCCAGTGAGACTTAAATACTATGTACTTGTACAGGGGATTTTGCCCTCTCACTGGGATGAGCTATTTGTACCCCACATTCTGGTGACAGCTGTGTGGCTGAGGACTGACGTGGAGGTGGCATCTCAAAAGCAGGCAGGTAGCTAGCTGTCACTTTTTTCCTGCAAAGTGATGCCCTACAAGTCTCTCAAACCAAGCATTTTTAGGTCCCCTGGGAAGGATGCTCCGGCTGTTCCTGTGACTCTGCTTGGGGACCAGTGCCACCCCCCCACCCCAACAAGATGACTTAGGGGTGGCTTGTAGTCCTGCCTGGACGTCTACCTGTGCAACCTGGTCTAGGGAGCTTGCTTTGTCAGGGGGGTTGGATGAAATGATCTCTAGAAGCCCCTTCCAACCCCTACAATTTTGTGATTTGATACTGGCTTTGCTACAGAGTTAACCAAACAAGGCCCAAGAATAGTAGACGTCCTTAAAGTATGCCTTAATTTTATTTGGTCTTGTTCCAGCACGCTTACTTTAGCATTCCCTGGTTTTATGATATTATTAAACAATAAAAAATAAGCTTAGTGTTTTTAAACATCTCATATAAAAATAAGAATTTTTACTCACAGTGAACATTCTTCTCATCCTTCTCTTTGCTAAGGTAAAGAGGAGCCAGACAAAGATTACTGAAATTAAAAACCACTTCGAAGTCCTCAACAGATTTAAAAATTCTGCACTCATTAAACAGAGATTGTCGAGTGAATGTATTTGGTAAAATCTATCTGTATGATATAATATACTTCTGGAGATGTTCTTCTACAAAATCTGCATCTGTAAAGACAGTTAGAAAAGCCCAGGTTACTGGGAAAGGCATCTCAGAGGTGAGATTAGGGAGGCCCAAAACTGAGAATAGCAAGGTTGCCTTAAAAATTGTCATGAAAAAATTATTTTTAATTCATAAAGAAGAAAGAAAAATACTTAATTATGCCACACTTTACCCACTAGGACTTATAAGTGGGAAACAGAGTATTTCTTTAATTTTGATGCATCACAATGGATTAATTGGTAGGGGTCTTGTTTCTGCAACATCCCTAAATGGTTGTGGAGTCTAGTTGCATTAGCCAAAAAACTAAAAAAGCTTGATGACTCCAAGTTGTATTGCATGTCGAAAGGAACCAAAACATTTTCAGCAAGTTGCTTTCCAGGAATGTAACTTATGTTGTAGTGAGAGCATTCAGATAGCTTCAATGTAAGTCTAATGCATTGCACTGTGGGAGTCATCAAGAAAAGCTGCTCTGTGACAGTGTCAGCCAAAATCTATTCATCTTTTGCAGCATCCCTTGAATTATACACAAGGAAGAAAAATAATCATCCTAAAAAAGGGGGGAAAGGCATCATATCAAATCCTCTGACAACTGACTTTTATAGTTACCGTACAATTACAAATTTTTAATGTTACTTTTTTAAGACCAAATGTTGACTTAAAAGTCACTGTGCAGGGTAATTTTCCAAATGCAGTTTTTCCACCAGTTTACATGCTTACAGGATCTTCCAGATGCATCTGATGGGTTGATGCAGTGGTAGCAGTGTTAACGTGAGACACCTGGTTACAACAGATGATGAGCAAATATGAGTACTATTCATTTTTAAAAACATCATTGCTATTACATACTCCAAATGTATTCTTGAAAGTATCTCTGGCATCTGAGTTTGTAGATATTATTATCATGCTGTTATTTTCCTGTTTCCAGCTCTCACCTCCTAGGCTTCCCCTCACCCAGGAGACTCAGAGGGATTGATGGAGATGCCAGGACACCACAGGAAAAGCTGAGAATAGGAAGGGGATATGATGTTAGTGCTAAGCTTGGGGGAAGGGGATTTGTGATGTCTTTTTTCTTAAAGCCCTAATTAATTATTAGTTTTTGTTAATTGGCAATAAATTAAAATCAAAATTCCCCAGAAACAAGGCAGTTTAACCTGCTGCTCTCAACTAACCATCTTCTTACTTACAACTGTTCTGGTGTGTTTCCTGTGCAAATGTCCTGTGCAAACTTCAGTCTGTACCTTGTGCTTGTTGAGCTATGTGGTGTGGGCACATATACTCCCCTGGTACTTCAGCAAGCAGCTTTTCAGTTTGTGGCTGCTGGAGGGCTGGTCAATGTCTGCTTATACAGACTTCCCAGAGGTTACTGGAAGAGGCTGTTCCCTTTACAGTTTCTGCTGGTTGTAATCCAGGAGTATGTACACTGACATACAGAAAACAGTATTGAGACACAGTAGTAGCAGAGGGAAGTGAGCAGCAATAATTTAAGATTGGAGTATCTGGAACTGAGTGAGAATGGACAGGAAAACTTAGAGTAGTAACTTTTCTTGAAGTAAGCAGCTCATTCGGGATTTAGAAGAGAAATACTTCTCTGGGACTTTATTATAGTGTAAACCCTGTCTCCCCTAGAATTGTCCATAGCATTTAGGAAGTCTCAGACTTCAGAAGGACTGTCCTGTCCTTCAATATATTTTTCCATAGTCATATAGTGAAAATTACCTTCATATATGACAAAGAAAGCTTTGTAAGCATCATAGAATAATGTGCAAATTTGCAGAATAACTGAACAGATAAAGATCAGAACATCTGTTCTATGTTGTCTGATTTCTGTTGGTAGAGATGTTTTTTTCCTTTAAGTTCAGTGCATCATGCATATTTCTGCTTTTTGTTTTAAAAAAAATAAATGAAATCACGTGCATAGAAGTTTTCCATGAAACAGATGGCAACTTAAATTATACAGTGTAAGACTGCTCATGCATGTTGCTGCAGACTACCCACATCAAACCTCCTCCTGAGCCCAGAGAAACAAAGCAGTTGGAAGAATATAAAATTAGATTGACTTAAATATGTGTCACAGTGTTTTACATTACAACCAAATGCAAGAGTCCATCAGGAAACACTCATCACAATTACAAAGTCTCTTCTTAAATAATCAGTCTTCCCTTATCAAAAATAGAGACCTTTTTTAAATGATATTACCATAAATCTCTATATATTTGGGTGGGTCTGTCCAATTTATTCACTTCTTTTACTGAAACAGCAACTTGTTTCTGTTCAGTATTGAGGGTAATCTACTGTTAATTAATCAAAGGTAATGGACTCTTTAATGTTTTGCCTAGTCTTTTTCTCCTACCAGTCAACATCCGAGTTTTGCATAGCCAGGAAAACCAACAGAGAATATTATATTTTGTTGATTTATATAATACAGCTTTAATCATCCTGCCTGCCAATATAAGAAAAGGAGAAAAAAATAATGTAGTGGTATTGTTCAATAGATCTTTACTTGAATTAATAACATGGAGCTCATGCAAGAAGTCAAAATGGGTATGTGTATACAATGAATAGATCTGTTTACTGACAGAAAATGAAAGAACTTTGTATATGACCTTAAATTATTTTAGTGGAAATAAGAGTGAAGCATGTGAAGCTATCGCCTTAAACAGACCTGGAAACTGATGCAGTCTTTACAAGTATTTCTAGATTTTCCAAGAGTTGAGATTCTTGTATTTGTGTTGCTGTATCTCAAACCTAACTTTTTGGTATGTATCATCTTCATGGTCCACACTTTCTCTGTATGGTCACTACCAGAGTCTGTGCTGAGCTGAACTAAGTAGAGCTCTCTGAGCTTAAAAAAAAAAAAAGTAGGTGTTGTCAGGAGGTGATTCATCACAAGTATGGTTTAATTTCTTTTTTTAAGTAGAGCTTTCTGCTTTCAAACAATTGTGTATTCTGATTATTCTGATGCCATACTCAGGACATGCTGCACATGCCAGGTGTCCTGGAAGGTGTTGGTTTTTTTTGGTTATGGGAAGTTAGAGGAGACAGTAGATTTCTGATGAACTTATAAAATCAAAAGTTTAAATCAGAGACTGAATAAGCTAAAATATTTTAGCAGAAGACAAAGAAGCCTTAGTACCTTAGTTTTTATTGTAGCTAAAGGATACTTCCACTTCCAGAACTTTGTTCCTTTCACTACATTTTGATCAGAGTACAATTTTACATCAATTTATATCAAAAGATATTAAAGACTAATAAAAATCTGTTCTATCTTTTATTTTCTTTTTTAATGGGCAAAATTCACTAGATAAAAATGTTAGTGTCAAATCATTTTTACCTAATCTGTTTCTGTAACTCTTCCATTTTTCAAACCAGTTTAAAAAAAGGGTAATTATTTAGGTTCTCAAACTTTTTATAGATACAAGAGATGATCAAAACTTTAAGAGCTGTAATATTTATAAAAATTAATGAGTATGTCTTATGTGGATATTGATATAACATAGTCTGAGCTCCGTATTGTTGCACCTGTGCTGTTAAATGCAGGAATTTCAGAGGTTAGTCCTGGACCCTGCAGCCAGATGGCCTCTGTTGGATTATGTTCTTTTGCCAAAGGCTGCACCCTTCCAGAACGTACTGTGTCCACACTGGTGACCTCTAGCTACCATTGGAGCTTTTATGTCCCTTATTAATGTTTCAATAAAGTAGAAGGATTTGTGGGGAATAAAGAAGTATACTAATACAGTGACAAAATTTTTGGCAGATACTTGTTTGGAACAAAAATTGTACAATTCAAAGAACACTTGTACCAAATATGTTGAAATGCCTGTGCTTTACAATGGTGATAAATCCCTATAACCATATGGACCAAATACAGGAACTGAAAGCCCTGGAGTAAGATCTGTGGCAATGCTAGATGTTTTTTGTTTTTTTTTTTCCAGCTCTGGAACACCAGAATACTCATGTCATTGCACAAATTATCTTTGTCATAATTTCTTCAATTGAACTAGTAGGAAAAATACTAAACTTTATTTTCATCCTGTATCCATAAAAAGTAATAAGCAGTGGTTAATTTAATATTTTAGTTTTCATTTCAGAACTTACAGTTTATTATTTCAGAATTATTTAAGTTGCCTTAACATTTATGGCAGCTCTGCACTTTGCCTTAGGTCTATGCTCCAGTCTTCCATTGCATATTTTTCTCAGGGATTTCTGTTACAAGTTATAATTCCCTGATGAGAAAACCTTTGATTGTTTTGCCCACAACTTGCACAAGTAATGAGGAAAATAGCTGCATGAGTAATTCCTGTGGAGACTGCTTCAGACTTCAAAAGCTCTGTATATAAATGGTAGAGCTTTAGTGTTCTTGCAGTTGACTCCAAGGCAAGGGGGTAGGGATGTAGGGGGTGAGTACATGTCTTTCACAACTGTTCAGTGATGCAGCTTTCATTTGGCAATTGTCATCCCAGTTTTCCCAATCTACTATGGAGCATCTGTCATCACAGCATGAGCCTCGTTCTACAAAAGAATTCCTCAAATAAACCAGTTTAGGATATGCGCAAACTTTCTCTTCTGTGAGACCAGCTTTTTAGCTGCCACTGGTTGTACATATGTTCTTTCAAAGCCTGTTAACTTCTAATTCCTCAAGGGCCTTTCTTTCAAAATCTCTAGTTAAATGGTTAATATGTTTGTACTAGCATTTCTTATCTTATGAGAGTGATAAACTATATTTGAGGCAGTAGAGTCTTAACTTTGTTTCCTTGTGACCTACAAATTGCACTCTTGATAATGCTTTCCCTGTTATCTTCCTTCTTAAGCTTTTACCCACAGAAGGACAGTAAGGGAGAATACGCTATTGTCATGATCTCTGAAGAATTAATTTCAAAGTAAAATCAATCCATTTTGACATGTCTGGTATTAACCAAAGTAATGCCATCCACTTTGAAGTCTTTGAAATCAGTCATACAGCTAGATCTAGCACTATTATAAGCAGTTTTAAGACTGGAAAATAGATAATACATATTTTAAAGCTTGTTACTGGCTGAACTGAAAACAATGTGTTTCTTGGCAGAATGCTAAACAGAGCAAAAAAAAAAATTAACCTGTAAGGGGCTACACTGAATCCTCATATTTCCTTTTTATATGAATTTTTTAATAATTACAAATATAAATGAATTATATTTTCTTATTACTTAGACAACACAATTTACCCTCTCTTTCTGAGATTTCACTTCTGGGTACACTTCCCCCCAATTAAATTATATTCACCTTAGATGCTGAAAAAAATTTACATTTAGGAAATTAGGATGTTACATTCACATTTTTCACATTGTCCTTTTATCCTTCTCTTGATAAGGAAGTAGGATCTGTCTTCAAAAATTCTCTAGATATCATACTATTTGGAGAGAGTTTATTATTGATGGGTTCATGAATGGCAGGTCTTCCTGCCTTCCCTGATCTCTTCCATGACTAGGTGAGCTGCCTGGTGGGTGAGGGAAAGTCTGTTGATGTAGTCTACCTAGAATTTAGCAAAGCCTTTGACTCTATCTCCTGCAGTATTCTGGGAAAGCTGGCAGTCTGTGGCTTGGGCAGGTATCCTATTTGCTGGGTAAAGAACTGATCTAGGAGCACCAGCATCAGAGAGTGGTGGTGAACTAAGTTAAACCAACTGGTGATCAGTCATGAGTGGTGCTCCCCAGGAAAATTGTTGAAGTAGCCTGAAAGAATAAATAAATAGTGCATTAGTGGAGTACAAAGGTAATTAAGTAAAGAGGGTATTATCTCTTTTTACTGGTATCCAAGATTAGCTAAACAGTAAATTCTGAATGCCCTAATTTATGAGATGCAGAGTGACATGGTCAGAGCAACTCTGAGGTAGCTCTGAGAAAATTACATATTTTAACTATTACATTTTTGGGGAATTGATCATTTTATTCTTCCTTTTAAGATATTCAACCCTGATCACTGAAGACTTAACAGAGATTTGGGAAGTCCCGATTACGTGCTTTTTTAACTTGCTCAGTTTGTTTGATAACTCTTATAGTCAGGTGTGAGTCAATGGAGCAGAAAAAGCTGCCTTCTACCTCACCTTCTGGGTCTTCTGTTTTGTGTTTGCAAGGATTTTTAAGGGGATTTCTATTACTGTTGTTACACGCTTCATTGCCAAAACCATTCTGTGTGTTTAAAAGGAGAAATCGCAAATCACTGAAAATATTATTGTGAAATGCAATTCCATATATAAAAGCTGGAATTCCTGGTGTATCTAGCTATCTAGATCTACTGCTCTGCAAACCATTTGTAGCATATCTGGTTGTATCTTATTTGCTGAAGTGCTTATTGCTGTAGGTTTTCTTCAGCTATACATTCCACATCAATATTATTACCTTTTGAAACTGATTAAATTCATGATCTGTCCTAGTTTATTTTCTCTTAATGAGCTATTTTGCAATATCCCTACTAAATACAAAGTTAAAAGTATCACCTCCCAGTAAATATTTTCTTGAAAAAGAAGTCCTAATTTCTAGGAGAACAATCTTTATATAACTAAGATATTAAAACTCTTAAAGATGCAATTCTGGCAAGTAAATTTTTTTTCTTAGTAGGATCTCAGAAGTGCCTGTTGAAATAAAAATCTTACCTTGATAGCTACAGAGGGTTTCAAATATAGTTCAGAAGAACATCATTCACTTTGTCAGCATATTTTTTTCTCTGTAGTCTATTCTATGCACACTTGCTCTTCTTACTGGGGAGAGGATAAAATAGTGGTTTATTCAATCTATAAGACCTGTGAAGAAAAATCTCGTAAATTACTTTAAAATGTTTCTTTTAGTACACTTAATACATCAATATACTGAAACCCATGCTAGTTCTTCTCAGAAAAATGTCATTTGCATAGAATCTGTTCTCCATCTGCTGTGAAACTCAGTATTGACAGGACAAATAATGTAAGATGTTTTGGTGCACTTAACTACTGACAGATGCAACAGGCAAGTAGTTAATATGAATACATGCACACACGCTTCTGCAGGAACAGGAAGTGAATCACATGACTTGCTAAAACAAACCTTTATTTCAAATTATATTTTATTCTAATCATATTTTTGCACTGAATTCCTTTTCAGAATAGTAGCCCTTGGCCTACCTAATTATTCGTGTAAGATAATATTTTGGGGGTGCAGATAACAATCTTTTTTTTCTTTTGTCTTTTTGCGAGTCTGAACTAAGATAAAGTGGCTCTGAGGAGAGTGATCAGTTAGGCCTTACTGAAAGGGAGGAAAGGAGAAATAGAAAAATTTTCATTTCTTCTGTTTATGATGACCTAGAGGCTCAGGGTGGAAAAAGTTACAAAATATGTCTAGAAAGGTACATATACTTTCCTGTACATTTTATGGGAATTTAATGCAGTGCTAAAAGCTGAAAAAGAATGTAGAATGTCTTCAAGCCTTACATGATTATGTATAGGGTCAGCTCTCTGGTGCAATATCCACACTGAATTTGTTTACACTTCATTGAAAAAATTAAGATAAAATCACAATAACATTTAAAAAAAAAAACAGCTTAGCTTATTTTATGTGGGGGGTTGAAAAAAAAATTCTTTTTTTCTCCATATCATGGAATTATAACAGTTAATGGTCATTTATTTTTCCTTAGAAGAATATCTCAGTACTTATAGTTTTTACTGCTTATATTATATGTAGATAAACTAATATAAACTTGTCTAAAATAACGAGAGGCTTCATGCTTTAAAATGACTTTTAATCACAATTAATACCAAAGATCATAATGTGCTTTTTGGAGACCCAGATGGCTGGATTTATGTTGGCCTACTTAGTGAGGAAAAATATGCAAACTCGTAAAGATTTTCATTTCAGTAAAGAAGATACAGGACACAGACTTCACACAGAGTAGTGTAGTGACCATATAATTACAATGTTATTAATCTGTTATTAATCTGTTAATCTCCTATTTCTAGTTTTTTGCTTTATTAATTTCTCATTTTGCTGAGTAACACGGTGTTTAATTTTTTCCAGTGAAGTTGTGTGACTTCCTTTGGTACGCTTCAGAGCCTTCTGGTTATGCTCTAGACCTGCACTGTTTGCTTCTGCTCACAAACACGTCTACACACATGTAAAATTCTGAATAATTTGAAGTAATCTTTTTTCTTTATTTTAATTAAAATATTCTTGCAGATATCTCTGCCTTAAAAATAAATTCCAGATGACAATGGATCTACAAGGACAGGTGAGGCTGTGGATGCACCCTCCCTGAAAACTTTCAAAACTATACTGGATGGGACTTTGAGCAACCTGGTCTAGTGGGAGGTGTCCCTGCCTGTAGCAGGGTGTGGGAACTAGATAATACTAAAGGTCCCTTCCAACCCAAACCATTCTAGGATTCTATAACTTTTCTATGCAATTGCCAGTGTGTCCTCTAAAATGTATATTTCTAATAACGTTTTTGAGAATGTTGGCATTCTTTGGGCCCATCTGTTGATTTATGTATGTTTGTCTATGCATGGATAGTTGACAAATATTCCAGTGCGAAACGTGAATGTAATACACTGCTGTTTTAACCACTATTTAAAGCACACACGTAACTATCCACTCATATGATTATGCTTACTTGCATGCCAAGTATGTGTTTTAAGCCAAAGCAAAAGAACATAAATTAGACTGTCTTTAACTCGCATAGAGTTCTAAATAGAAAGAAAATAAGGTTGTGAAAGAAAACATTGGCACTGTTGGTACTACTGTAACAACTGTTCTTTCATGTGAATAAGTGATATGGCTATGCTCTTAATGCTGCTAATGGATCATAGAATCATTCACTAAAAATACAATCTTATTTAAGACTTACTTTTTTTTATCACTGCAGGGCATGTGGTCATACATAAAGCTCATTCCTTGAAAAATGAATTTTTTCCTTGACTTTAGTAGATTTAGGATCAGATTCCAAATTTCAAACTCATTTATGAGAAATGATGTTTCTATATTCTGGTAGACACACAGGTTGAGAACAGCTTTAAATCTTGCAAGTGATAATAACAGTAGTAACTTCCAACCAGAGTTGTCTCTTTTCAATCTCAGAAAATTGGCTAACTTCTGGAGCAAATTACTCTCTGGAATGCTTCCTTCTCTTCACTGACTACAGAAGAACTCTAGTCTAGACTACATTTAGGTGACCAATTTAAGATTTACATATATATCACTCCTACATGGCACTGTATTGTTTTTTCCATTCTCTGCAGCCTTGTGAAACTAGTTTTCCATCTGTTAACTTCTGATAACATAGCTTTTCTTCTTCCATCTCTTTTACCTACAGCAGCTCTCTAGCAAATCTTCACCTGAACAAACCTCCAATTATTTTCAAATTTTATTCCTTTGCCTTGCAGGGTGGACTCTGTAGCTGTAAGAAAGATATAGCAGTGTATTTCATAGGATCAATTATAGAATGGTTTTGGAGGAGTCCTGAAAGATTATCTAATTCTAACATTCCTGCTGTGTGCAGAGGCACTTTCTACTAGATAAGGTTGTATTTATGTGCTTTTGTGACTTTTTAGTGGTCATTGCTTTTATTACTACCCATGCCTGTACTATGAGAAATCACACCAAAGAGAAAAAACTGCTGAAGTTTGAATATCTAAGATTAAATCCTTTTTACTGGTTGAAATATTCATCACTTCTATTTTTGTAAATAACCAAGTATCAGTGAGATAAACAAGTGCCTAAACTAAAGCTTTTTGAAGTAAATAAATTTCAATGTGCATGCGAGATAAAAAGAGGTAATATGCGCTGGTGTTAGGGAGAACAAGAATTATGTTACTACCATCTAGAGCAATCTAAACTTGTAAGGGCTATAACATCTTGGTGTAAAACAAATTATATTTGTCATATCCTAACCAACGTTCAAGTAGCTGTGCTAGGTAAACTGCATCTTTCATTTTTGGTGCTGCATAAATTAGTAAAAAAATGATAGTCTTTAATCTATACAAACTTAGATCTTAATGTTTCAGGGGAATCTTGATAATTCAATGGCTATTGTCTGTTTCATAGTAACAAAAGGTTTTAGCAACACTGTGTCACAAATGGATTAATTTTTCCTATTGCAAAAACAAATTAATTGCTACTGCCTGCTCTTTCAATACGTCTCAAAATGGCTTGTGTACTATTCTGCCACAATGAGGATTTCCACTGCAATTAAAGCAAGCTTACGATATTTGCTCAGAGAAAAACAATTTAGCGATGATACTTGTAAGAAATGTTCAAAGATGTTGAACGTGGTCTGCTGATTCATATCACACCCTTCTGAGTGGATAGCTACCTAGGTTTGTATGAGGCAGGATATGAAGTAGAAGAGCAAATGAAGCTCATGTAGTTAGGATTTATCTCTGCTTCAGCACTCTTAATGTGCCTTAACTAATTTTCAAGTCTATTCTCACCTAAAATGATTAGTGAAGATAGCTATATTTCCATTGATACTGCGTTCAGTAAAAATCTGTTCAAATAGGATGCAGTGAAGTTCCTTCCCAATTTCCGAAGGAGAACCTGGAGAGAGATTAATCTTAAATGTAACATCAGAGGAAATATGAGAGTAGTTACTGAAGGCATTTATTACTGCTACAGTTTTACTATCTTTAGAAGAGAACTTGTAAATTTTTCTTTATTTATTTTAGGTAATTATTATGGCTTGTTTGAACTACATTAAATTACTGGCATTATGTGCTAATGTTTGAGTTCTGCATAGATTTATAATGAACATATCTGATCAGGAAAATAGAAGTTTAGAAGTATGTGAAGAAAAATCACTTCTGTTTATTGGCTACTTTTCTCTAAAGACTTAATGCTTCTTTCCACAGGAATTCTTAAATGGGTGTAACTCCGATTTCTGACGATTTCCAAACAACCAGCCACTGAAAATACAACTAGAACAACAGAAAAACTGAGTTATGAAGTTTTAAACAAATTCCAGTACGGTATCTTCTAAATATTGTGTTCTGAGAAACTATTAGTAGTCCATATTCTTTTGAAAATGCTAAATTATTCATGAGCTGTGGATGGAACAGTGAGAACAGATCACTTGATGAAGAAACAAAGACAAAAGACATTTAAAGAAAGAAAGACAATGTAGATTGTTTGAAAGGATTTACAAAAGAAAACTAAACTAGTGATCAAGAAGAGCACTAGAGCAATATCATCAACATTGTCTTTGGAATATCAGTCACTGTTTAAGCATGTCTAAATTTCTCAGTTACATCAGACTGAAAGCAGAAGCAGGTTCTCAGACAGGTTTTCTGATAAGAAACACATTAAAGCTGACTTAATGACAGTAATAACGTGAAGAAGTTGGTAGCCAAACAGCTCAGTACCAGTTTCAGGAAACTGAAGCCTTATATTCAAAACACATTTGTTTCAATTCTGCAAGTAAAATGCAAACTGATACTATTGGGAGTGATTTTATTAATAAATTGTGTGGAATTTGGACTTTAAAATGGCAGAATTATGAAAAATCCTAGGCAGTGCTAAGACAATGCTGAATTTATGGAATCATAAGGCACATATTTTTCTGGTAATTTTTTTTCATATTGGGAGATATTAAAAGTTCTACCTATTAGAAATATTAACTTTCAAACTCTTTCTTCACAGTAGTACTGTACAGTATACAGAGATGCTGCCAAGAGCTTCATGGTAACTTATTTTGGATCCGAACTTGTCAGGAAGATTATGTTCTGAAATGCTCTACAGAGCCGGCAGGGCAACTTGCACAACTATAATACAATAAATCAATAAACTCTCAGAGCTGATTTCAAATGAAAGCTATTAATATTTTAGAAAAACACAGAGATGTGAAAAATAAATAAAACAATTCATTGAGAAGTTACTGAGGAAAAAATAAAAACACCTTAGTTTAATTTGGCAAAATATCAAAATGAAAAGAATAAAATTTAAGAAGTTTTGACAACTGTGAGGAATGTGAATGCATAAAGTACAAGGAAATGCAGAACACTAATAAAGCTTTATTTGAAAACTAGGGATGTCATTGACTTATAAAGGCCATTTTATGAGTATTTCTACAAATGCTCATATTTGCTTTATAAATTAAAAGGTTAGCCAAATTATCATGGTTATCGTTTCACATATAGCTTAGAAAAGTGATGGTAGACTTTTCTTTCTTTTTTTCTTTATTGCAACAATTTAAGCAAAACTACTATTTTTAATATTCCTTTTCCATCTGAAAATATGCCTTGTGCTTTTGCTGTTCTGTGAAGTCAAAGGCATGGAGTTAACATTTTAATCCACACATTTTAGTGTATTCAGATATGCATCTCCGAAGCAATCAGACTGAGTGTATATATAAGGGGAAAAAGTTAAAAATATCCTCCTACTCATCTGATAATCAAAAACATTGACTATAATGATATAAGAGCAATCTTTCTATAGTTTTCTAAGATATTCACTTAAAGGATGTTGATATTTCTGGAAGTCTTTTTTTTTTTCTTTTAATTGCTTCCTTTTCTTATTCAAAGGTTAAGGTACTCCTCAGAAAGATAAAGTAGTGGTGCTGTTATTTTCTTTCAAAAATTCATTTCTCCTCTTCTATCAAGATAGAGGAAGATTCTCAGGCAGAACTCTTCTGATTGCAGCTGTAAAGAAGGGAAAGGAATTTATAATACAATATGGAAAATTTTGATCGGGCTGTTTTATCATAAAATAAAGAGGACCTTTCAAATTTGATAGACAGCAGAATTAAAAGTAAGTTATAAATGAAGATCTTTTCATTCTCTAGCTTCCCACTTGTTTTCTAGTTATGCCCTTCTGATCTTAGAAGACTATAAGACACAGTTGATTCTGGATCAGGTACTATGCAATTCATTGGTGTGGTGTCCTACATACAATAGATGCATAACTCAGCTGAGTACTTGCCTTCTTAAAATTGTTTTGCTTAATCTTGTTCAAACAAAACAACTGCTGTATCAGCTTGTGTAGCTTCTGCATAAGCAGAGAATAAATCTACCAACACACACTAGCTCTTGTAGTGTACATAATTAAGTATTTTTGTCATTGTCATGAAAACAGAATTTATTGTGAAAAATGAATGAAACTTATTTTCATGATTTTTTTCATGATCATGAGATTTCAAGTGTATATTTTACTGCATATTGGAAAATCCTCAACATTTAGTGAAAGACAATTCATTGTCCCTTGCTGATCTCTGCTGCACTTCAGAACACAATGAAGTTTTCTTCACAGTTGGGTACTTGGGTTATGGCTCTTTAGTTTATACATTTACTAGATTCCTGCTAGGCAGTTGTTTTAAAATCGTATGTCAGTGAGGATAAAATGCAAGCTTTTCTTTATAATAAAAATTTAATATTACAATTAATATTACAACAAACTTATCTGAAAGAGTGATCAGGCCCTGGAACAGGCTGCCCAGGGAGATGGTGGAGTCACTACATGGAGTTGTTCAAGAAACATTTAGATGTTGTACTGAGAGACCTGGTTTAGTGGGCAATGTTGCTGGTAGTTGGTCTAAATGATCTTTTAGGTCTTTAAACTGAGACAGGGGAGGTTTAGGTTAGAGATTAGGAGGAAGTTTTTCCACACAGAGGGTAGGTTGCTCAGGGAGGTTGTGGATGCCCCATCCCTGGAGGTGTTCAAGGCCAGGCTGGATGTGGCACTGGGCAGCCTGCTCTAGTGGTTGGCTGCCCTGCACATGGTGGGGGGGTTGAAACTGGAAGATCATTATGGTCTCTCTCAACTCGGGTCATTCTATGATTTCCCAGCCTTAATTGTTCTGTGATTCTGTGAATATCGGGAACAGTCAGTGCAATTGCAAATGCTTATAAAACTCATAGATGATAAAAAGATTATTTTATAAACCTTGAAAACTGTAAATTGGCTTTACTTCAGAAAGGCTTCTTTCAACTCTTACTAGCTTCTTTCCTGATGTGGTGATAGTCAAGGACTGAGTATCTACAACCTTCTCTAAGAAATAATTTTTTTCTTATGGATAGTCTTCCCTTTGCTGCCTGACAAGGAGTCCTTACTGGACATTTTAATTCCTGATCTATAATGTTCTTTCCTTAATAAAAATAAGAGGATTCCCCTTCCACAGGTACCTTTTTCAGTGAGAATTCTCTTGAATTTGTTAAGCTCTGGCAACCTTTATTCAAATATGATTAAAAAGTTTATTTCTTTCTTTAGGCAAAAAACATAGTACTCTTCATTTTGAAATGTTGAACTTCCCCATATGTATTAATCTTTACCTTAAAAACATTTCCCATATAATCTTCCAGACATGTTAATAATATGCAGATTATTACTAATTCTTGGTTAGTGCCAAACTTTGTAGCAATCAGCCACTTTGAAGTGACTCATCCCCAACCAATTCATCTTTGCATACTATGACAGCAAGTAATTGTATTTCTCCAGACAGTAGTGTTTTTCTGAATCTTGCAGACTATTTGCATCAGAAGCAGCCTACAGACTCCCACTACTTCAAGCATGTCTAACAGCAGAAGGCCCCATGAATTAGATGCCAGCTGGCTTGGTACTGTATTTAAGTCAAGCATATTTTAATCAAGCTATAGGTAGGAGATACAATCCAGAGTCAGTTGGCTGTTGCAGCTAAACACTCTGGGTTATAAGAAAGTATTCTTAGAGCCAGAAAATAAGTATTTACAACTGTCAATTAGTATCTGTATTGACTCATGGTGGAAAACACCGCACTTGGCAAAGCCTGCCAAGTCACAGGCTGTGCAGCTTGTTATACATTAAATGTATATCTAATTCAAGATATGAGTTGAATTAAAACTTAATTGTCAGAAATCATAAACATTTGAAATGAATCCTTTTACATTATTAAAGTGATCCTTAGAAGATATTCTAATATTCTTTCTAAATGTAAGTGCTAAACTTTATTTTCCTCCAGGTAATACCAATCATAATGTTTAATTTCTTCTTGTTTTATTTTTTCCTTCATGGGAAAAAAAACAACTTGTACATATCTACACAAAACTGTTCTTTGATTTTCCATCTTCCAAACACTTTAAGAACACTGTAATGCATGAAAATAATTAGATATGGTTGTATCTAAGAAACCAGTTCTCTTGTGTTTATCATGATGTACAGAATCCTGCACTTAAAGTAGTCAACTTCTGTACGCTCTATAGAAAATAATTACTTCTACAAAAGAATATTTTCACAGAAGCAGTAAAATTTCCTGCTTAAAGCACTTCAGAAGTGCATATCAATTTATAAATCTAAAGTATTCTCACTCATGATTCAATAAATTATTCTATATAGTTATTTTAGAAAGGGAGTAATTTCACTTCATAATTCAGTAGAGTAGATGACAGTAAATGCCACGACTTTATTCCAAGAAAACTAAATATTTCATAGAATTATCAGCTGTGACTTTTAAGTGTTGCTGTCTGAAAGACCGCAGTAGGATGTAAAGAGTAAAAGAGCTGGTCATTTCTCTCCTTTCAGTAATTTTAATATGTTGAAGTGTTTTGAAGATTAGAACTAAAAAGAAAAAATAAAATTTTAAAATGATTAAGACATTAACATATAGTGGAAAAATCTGAAGTTTGATTTATATTTTAAAATATTAAATATAAGGAAAACATTAAAATATCTAATGTATTGAACAGCCTACATGTGATGTTAGCACATATTAGAAAGTGATTTTGATGCAAAGCTGTCTCTTTGAAATGATAAAATAGTTCCTCTGAATGTGACACATACTAGAGAGCACACTTTTCACTTTTGTTAGTAGTCCTAAATAATGTGACAAAGGAAGACTAATAAGACAAACATTCAGTGGTATCAGCATAAACTATTAAATTTCTATTAGTTTAGAAAAACTATCATAGAAACTTCAGGAAGAAACAATATAGAAATAAATGTATAGAAAAATTTTATTTCCTTTGCCTATATATTACTACATTGGAAACCCATGTACCCAACTCATCTAATACAACTTCAGTTTCTTCTCTGAGACAGCTAGGTAATCCACTCAGCTGGCCTTACCTTTCCCTGCAATTAGTAGAGAGGGCCCACCATGACTGAATTTGTTGAAATGCATTGGTCAGAAGTAACGAATATGTAATGTTCTCTCTTAAGCAGGTTGCAACTTCAGAGGCCTTAGTAAATAACATAGGTACGTTAGGTAACATTTCTGGAAACTAGGAGGAGATGTGCATTTGCTGCTTTGCTTTGTTGTTAGCTGTTTTTTGTTTGTTTATTTTTGTAATTTATCATAATAAGTTAGAAAATGGTTTGGACCAATGGTTTAATTCCTTTTAGAAATCTGTTTTATAGATATTACACTCACAGATCAAACTTCTTCCCCCATCTAATTTAGCAATGACAGCAAAACAGATCAGTACTCACATAATCCCATGCAGTACTGACTTTATCCTAAGAAGTACTATCTCTATATTTCATTTCTAAGTTAAATTTCTAGCATGTAGATATGTTTGTAGCTTACTATGTAACATATTTTCAATAGAGATTTTTCTCATGTTATTTCCAATCTAATAATTTAATTTTATTTCCATTATAACATGCTATCAATATTTTCTTTTAATTATCTTTTACATCGTATCTTTTATATCCATAATTGGATGGCTGGCATGTAATATCTTAGCACTTATGCTCTATCTATTTCATTTTATTTCCATTTCACTTATTTTTGTTCTAGTTCCAGGCTCCCTGGTACAAAAAAGACAGATTTCCTTGAAAGAGTCCAGCAGAGGGCTACAAAGATAAGGGGTATGGAACACCTCTTTTACGAGGAAAAGCTGAGAGATCTGGGTCTGTTCAGCCATGAAAAGAGAAGACTCAGAGGGGATCTGATCCACATTTGTAAATATCTAAGGAGTGAGAGGCAAAGGGATGAGACTGGACTCTTAGCAGTGTGTGCTGATAGGATGAGGGGAAATGGCCACAAACTGATGCACAGAAAGTTCCACACATATGTGTGTGGGAACTTCTTCCCAGTGCAGTGATGGAGCACTGGCACAGCTGCACAGAGAGGTGGTGGAGTCTCCTTCTCTGGAGACATTCCAGACCCGCCTGGACACCTACCTGTGCAACCTGGGCTAGAGAGCTGCTTTGGCAGGGGGTTGGACTCCATGATCTCTAGAGGTCCCTTCCAACCCCTACAATTCTGTGATTCTGTTTTTTTACTAAATTCTATATTACATTTTGGATGTTTTGTTGCTAGTTTCCCTCCTTGCCTAGAGCCTGATGAAAAGTTAGAATACAGATAGCATTTGTTGCTTGTACCATATTTTGAGTGGAGAGTGTCACAATTTTTCTGAACTGGAATATGAAGTCGCTGATTCATATGTATTGGTGATTAAACCCTACTGTCTTCTCGCTTGCTGCCCTGTGATGCTTCCTCAATTCAGTCTGTTATAAGTAAACAATTTGAGCTGCTTTGCCAACCAGGACTCTCCTGGAAAGTCGCCTCCTTAGTTGGATACATCAATGATTGAACTAGGAAGGGCAGGGAAGCAGTCAGCTCATTTTGTCACATCCTAATTTACTACATGCAGGTTTCCCAGATCTGCAAGGAGACCCCAAGTTTGATATTGGTGCTTGAAGAGCATGCATGTTTTGCCTCAATCCAAATATCTAAACAGCACATTTTGGGGGGCAAGAGACTTGAAATTCACCCAAAATTAAAAAAAAAAATAATAAAAAGCTGCTGTGCTAAGCTCTGTAAATACTCATTTTCTTCTCACTCCATTCTTTGCAGGAAATGAAGTGTTGATTTAAGTATCCAGTGATTACTGTACTGTTCCTGGTGATGGAAGAGGACTGACAAATTATTCTGCATTCGGCTGTTGGAGGCATGGTATAGATATGTTTAGCATGACCTGGAGAGAAAAAGAAGTCTCCTTCCTTACAGAAAGAGTATATTATAAGATCAAAACTGATGAGGTTCTGCTTTATTGCAGCACTTTTCCCAAGTTGTTTTTTTTTTTAATACTGCTGATTATATCTGATCAAAGAGGAAAATTGCAACACTAACAAGAAATAAATACATGCTATTCACATATTCTGTTCAGTAGTATCTACTCTGTCGCTCCACTTTCAGCAACAATGAATCCTTCAGGAAAAATGAGTCAGAACGACCATTCTTAGTCAGTAAGAGTTAGATACAAAACTGAGGAACCCCAACCTGAAACATGACTAACTGTTCTATTCTTAATAGGCATAATCTAAGAACGAAACTTATATTATCATAGGAACAGCCACATTTTGATTATATACTGCCTGCCTTGAATGGTTGCAAAGGCCTAAAGAATATCTACAGAGCTGTTACTGCTTTTATTTTCACAGAAAAAATATTCCCAAAGGAAATAGCCCATTCAGGTTCACTAAGCATATGGGCCCTATATGTATGGGACGTTTACTAATATGCAGGCTAAGCATTAACATTAAGACTTATTCTTATCTCAGTAAAATATACCACGGGGTAAAAAGCAAAGCTATGTTGTTATACATTCCTCATGGCTGCCATCCTGTGGCTTCGAGTGAAAATCATTAAGAAGATCAAAAAATTTACTGTGGCTCACCTGCATAAAAGGACAGCCTGAAGAAGAATGCAATTAAATACAGCTGTCACATATGATTCCCACTGGTAGATAGTCTCTGTATTAACTGTCCTCCACAAAAACTCTCTTTGACAGTGCAGAAAGAGCTCCTTTTATTGATTCTGGAAAAAAAAAAAAGACTAGTTTTTTCTCTTAAGCATTTAGGATTTAGCTTATTAGTTACCTTCCAGAACTGGTGGTAAGATAAAGGAAAAGGAAGCTAGAAGTGAGTTATATTTCTTTTAATGATTTACTATGCTTTGTCTCCATCTTAGAATAGCACTGTCCAGATCTTAACATCTGCTAAGAACTACATTCCTGTAAGAACTGGAGGAGATTGAGACACAAGCCAATTCTGAAAATGATGCCTGCTGCATACCAGAAGGTTTTGGAGAGATTTTATGTATCAACCACTTAGTATCTTTAACATATGTAAATTGTATTCAATGAAAATTATAGGTAAAAGGTGAGATTTCTGGTGTGATCAGCATAGCTGTGCTGATTTCCAGGCTACATGGAGCAACCAGTACTGTAAAACTCCTCAGTATGAATTAGCCATAAATATATCTATATAATTTACCAGCATCGCTTTCCTAAATGTACTCAAGAACTTCTTAATGCCAAGGAGTTAAACAGAAATCCAATACCTTCTTTGTATTGAATGATTTACAATGTCTGTTTTAAAAGTAGGCCTTTCAATTTCATGTACAAATACTAAATACACTCTGGGGATAGTTTCCATTGGATTTCTCAAGCTTATCCATTTACTTAGAACATTTAAAGTCAAATCATTTAGCAAACATTTCCTCTTAAATGCTACTAGTAAAACAGTATGAAAGGTATCGTATCTTTTTGCAGTCAAAGAATAAATTGCTACACATATGGTCAACCTGTAAAACAACTATCTCAAAAAAATGTAAGTAGTTCAGAAGGAAGTACAACAACAACAAAATCATTTAAAATTAAGTTAGACAAATCACAGTTCTGACTAAAGAGTCAAGAAATCATTAACAACAGTCAGATGCCAATTTGTGGTGTCTTACAAAATGCCAGTAATGGATGTATGCCTCTCAATTTCTTAACTGTATAGTGATATAATCATAGAATACTGCATGAAAGAATATCTAAATTAGAATATATAACATTCTGAAGAATATCAAAAGTCATTCAGTGAGAAGCTTTGACATAGGACAGTTTAAAAATCTCCACAGAATTAACAATAAAAAAAATACCCATGTTTCAGATAATATTCATTCCCATGTGTTTACTTTGAGAAGATGATTTTAGTTTCATAATCTAAATTCTATAAAATATGATAGCTAGAGGATGCTATAAACAACATGCTGTTTAGAGCTGTTAAGCTGTAATATATATTATTGTACTAACAGATAAAAATTCACCCTTTGAAATGTTGCATTTGGAAATGAGATGCTGCTTCAACCATTCTCATACATCCACCTTTACAACTGAACCTACCAGAGATGCTGAAACATATACTGATGGGAAAAAAAAAAAAAAGATATTTTTAATTTCCTCTGTACTGAAAACTTGCAAGAATTCAAGGTTTACATTTGCAAAAATTATTGAAGAAAATCTGAGAAGAGATAAAATGGATGGGTGAGTCTCAACTATTTGGTAATTTCTAACTCCACCTTTTGAACAAATAGTAGTAAGTTTAGAACATTACTGCTATGATACTAAAGGCAACGGTCATGAGCCTCAGAGACTCTTACTGTGTGACTCAAGTGGTATTAAGAACATTATTAAGAAATTCTAAGTGGAAGAAGACTAAGATTGATGCACTAAAGTTCTATGAATCCACCAGACAAAAATGAGTTAATGGTCTACACAGAACAGAGCATAATTTATTTTTGGTCTCAGTAAAAACTTATTAATGCAGCTTTAGTTACGTTAGCATACCAGTATTTTCATTCTCAAAGAAAACCTTTAAAAATAAAAATACATTACATTGTTTAATTTTTCTTTACTCTTAACTCCTACTTTATTCTATTTTCTACCTTTTACAGCCCTGTGCTTGACCATGTATGACACTGACAACTCAAATCAGTAGTTTGACAGGGAGAGATTGAATATACAGAAAACACACAATCAAAGATAAGGCAAACTTTTGTATCTAATAGATGTGTTAGTGAGCAGTGACATTCCAAGTTTATCTACTGAAGAGCTGGCTTGTATGCAGGTACAACTAAAACACTTCCTCTAGCAGGAGCTAGAAGATTTGTTAATAAGACTTCTGATTTTTAATACTGTTACTATTTAGAATTGCTCTAAAGATAAAACTTTTGATGTTTGTACTGTATATCACTTTTTCTTTTCTGATTGAACTCCTTTAAGGAGTTATCTTATTACAATAGGAGGCAAGAGATGGAAGGTTCATATACAGCCATTAGTGGATGGTTCATTGCTTACTTCTCACAATGAGACTGTGTTTGCACATGTGGGGAACTAGCATTTTTGAGAGGAAGTGAACAGTATAATGGTGAAAGGAATTTCTGCCAAAGGCATTATTGCTTACTCCTTGCTATGTTTGTAACTATGGAAGTCCAAATTACTCTGTTCATATATCTTCTTTTGTTATGCATTACAGCAGATCACTTGTTTTTCTCATCCTGAGACTCCAACAATTTTCATGGTTATTTCACTGTTCTTTTTCTACCTGCCACATGTTTTTTGCAGATGAGCACTTTTCTTGACTATACTGTCAGTGTGTAACAGCGTTTGGCATTTTCAGTACAGTGTCATTGAATTCAGTGGAATTATGCTTCAAGGAGGCACAATTTGGCTGTTGTATTTTCTTAGGGCCAAATGGTTTCCTGGTGATCAAAACTCATGAAAAAGCAAAAATGCACTCAGTATCTGAGCAGATTGGTATGTCGAATGAAAGATACGTATACAGACATCTCGAGAAAACACATCTCTGTGTCCTGGGAGCTGTATATACCAGCTGTTGTTCCAATGCAACCATAAATTAGCAAGGAGGTTCAGCATTATCTTTTCAACAACTTTCCAGTCTATGTTCCAGGAAGCATGACTAAAGACTAAAAACACCCCACTCCACCCCTCCCCTCCCCCCCAAAAAAAGCTTCAAAGCGTGACACGCTTTGTGGGGAACAAAAAGACCCATCCATGGAAGCAGAAGAATCTAGTCCTTTTAGAAAATTGTAAGTATGGCAGGGTGGTACTTTCAGGAAGATGCACTAAATACTTCTTGTCTGGTGCTATATGAGTTCATCTCAGAATATTTTTAGCATGTGGTCTGAAAATGTTAATGCATGCACTCAAGAAATGGTAATGAAATAGGCCTTGTATCCTTGAGCAAATAACTTATTGTGTTCTTGAGCAAATAACTTATTGTGTCTTCACAATTCCAATCATTATAAAATAACTAGTAAGACCAGAAATTTGCATATTCTCCATGATAGCTGACTAAACATCAGTAGCAACATAGTTGACTGTATCTGATTAAAATAGTAGCCCACAAATTGCTCATTGGTTTGGATATTGTAATAATATCCAGTAGTATCTAATTATATACACTGTCTTTGATATAGGTATGTTCTTCAAAATATTCTTAATAAGGACAGAGCACTCTAAGAGAGAATTGTATCTCTCTATCCGTATGTTTCTTTATATATAACATAGTTGAAATAACTAAAAAAAAATTTCTTTCCTCTGTAAGAGTAACTCTGTGTCTTTTAAATATAAACTTATATTTCTGACATCAAAAGAATGTCATACAAATCTCACTGAGAAAAAAAAAAAGATATAAAATACAGACAGATCAGATTTGTGAAATACAAATACAAAGAAAAACAATTGCCTATTTGCATGTTTGAAGACTCTGGTCATAACAGCCAAAATAATTTTGAGCTTTCAAGACTCAAATTAAGTAAATTAAAACTAGGCTTTCAAGTCACTGAAGTATACAAAATTACTGTGAAAATTCTGGCCTTTATTTCCAATTTTTCTCCTTTAGATTCATTATATAGAATTAATTGTTATGATTAGGAATTCAGAGTAGGAATTCAGTCCCTTTCTAAATTATGTGAACATATATTACTTAAAAAAATTAGGAGCAGTCTTACTAAATCTAGAGGGTTCTTTCCAAATATATAATTGAAATAGAATAAATGCTACCACACTGGCCTCCAAATCAGTGATGAAAATAGGAAGTTGCTGTGAAACATATAATCTATACATAGAAATCACAAAAATTGCAAAGGAAAGAGGAAGAACGAACCTGGAGAGCAGTTTATTGCCTTCATAGTCATCAGAATGTATTTATCTTGATGATGAAAGAGAACGCATTTACTTTGATGTTCCCTGCAATACTGTCTTATAGAAATGTTCTGTGTTGAACTTTGTAAGGAGTGGAAGTCAGTAGACAAGGATAAAGCTAACAGGGATAAACAATGCTATTCTGCCCTCCTCCTGATGGGACTGCATTTTCTGCACTTTCCCTCTAGCAATTTTGCCATCAAAAGGAAGGATCTGGTATAATATGATATATCCACGAGTGTATGGAATGACAGGATTTTCTATGAAGACTCCAGAATGAACTCCAGTTAAAGTTCAGAGATGATGAGGTGTAAAATTGATTGCCTCTCCTGAATTAAAAAAACAAAAAACAAAGTACATATTCCTGGTTATACTAAGTAATGTTCTACATTCATAGGTCTGATTTGTTAGCCCTTACATTCTAATGAGATCGAGAGAGTATGAAAGACAACAAGATGAGGCATTTGAAATTTTATTGAGGTTTGAAGCTTTTTGACTTGGTGAAAAATGGTCTGTTATAGGCCAAATCAATTAAAACACTTAGAGTGCTACCCTATTAGGCCAATCAAACAGACACTTATTTTGGATATTAAGTCATTAAACTTTGTCCCTGAGTATGATTTTCCTCACAGAAAATTAACATTATTGAATTACTGTGTCGTGAAAGCTGTTGCTATGAATTCAAATTCACAATTTCTCAACTTAAAATGGAAAAAAATGAGAAGAATATTCAGTGTTTGAGGATTTTGTTTTCATTTCACTGAAGTTTGCAGCATTTCCAGCAAAGAGAAAACAAATGACCCATGAAGTCATCTGTAGTTCCTTTCTCTATTGAAAATAGAACTGAACATGATACAACTACTGGATATTGCATGCAAGCATTAACTCAACCAGTTGCTGATTCTGGTATTAAGAAAATGTACTAAATTCTGTTTGCACTATCCAAAACATTCATACAAAGAAGGTGTATTTTGGACTGCCATACTACAGATCATCTATTTACTCACATTTCCATAAGAAGGTATAAGCCTGCAGAAGGCTCATTTAAGAAAAGCTGGTTTGTATTCTGAGACGGTATCATTTTGCATGTAATTTTAGAATTGGGGTAGACATTATACTGTCACAGAAAGACGCACAAGTCTCCTTCACCTTCTCAACCATTAGGCTTATTCATCAAACACTGATCTACCCTCACTTATATAGTCTTCCTTGCTGTCAGGAATAAAGTGACTGTCAGCAAACTGTAGTGTACTTGTCTCCACTTGACATCTCCTCAGAGAAATACTTATAGTGAACTCTCTCTCACCATTGTTTCAGCCCTGTCAACACAGTTTTAGAAATATAAATAACATACAATTTTAAGCAACATTTAAACTGTCTACTTTGTTAGTCTTCCTAGCTTTTTATTTATCTGTGGTCAACACGGTCATCTATCACTGGAGAGTTTTATAAGATATTTATTACCTTTGATTTTAAGACAACGCAATTCCATTTATTTTAAAATATTTCCACAAATAAACATATGTTTCTCATAAGAAAGTCTTCTGCCCAAAGAAATTTCTATAGATAGGATTTTATCCCTTGTTAACAAAAGTTTCATTTAAATCCTTTCCCACTTCAGCAGAGTATATGAGAAGAACCCCAAGTAGATTAAAACGATCAAGACAGTGCAGAAACCAAGTTATTTACATAACTCATTGTAATATTTTAGCTGGAAAAAAATATTACTAATCTCATATATTCATTGATCAAAACAAGCTGATGGAAGAAGGGCCATTTGTTCCATGTTGTGGTTTGTTACCTATGTTTTCATGACTAGACAATAGTCTAGACAGGATTAGAAGGAAGGTATGGACAACAGGAGAGAAGTAAAACTGATGTAAAATTGCAAAGGGTGAAATCATTATACTATGTGAATGACAAGTGAGAGATAAAACTGTCATTCTCTTCAGTGTGCCCAGAATTGTTTATCTATGCACACAAATACAAAAGAATAGACACACAGGTATACAGCTAGGGCAACATGTGGGAAGCAAAAATATCCCTATGATAGAGTTATGGAAATAACACCACAGGCTTGATGCCCTTAAATTATATTGTACTTGTGCACATCTAAATATTTGCACTGTTGTTTAAGAAAGATCCTATCCTCAAGCCAAAGACACTTGAGTAGCACTTAGAAGTTATCATAATCTTATCAGCAGCTACAGACACAGATTCATGATGATCTAACCTGACTTTTGGACATTCAACTCTACATTTCATTTTCACAAAATCCAAGCAGTTTTTATGCCATATCTGACATACTTCCAAGATCATCCTGACCCCCTGCAAAAATCTATTCCATTCCTGCCACAGAAGTGTGGAAGGTGTCTTTTTTTTTTTTTTTTTTAATTGTGTATGTGCATTATGTGCAGTGCTCATCATTCCTGCTGTAGGAGTGATATACAATGTATAATCATATGTATCTCTCTATGATATCTACAATTAAGCTAGTCATTCCTGCTTCATTTCTACTTAATACAGAAAAATAAATGTTTCTAGAGTGCAGATCTTACGATTCACAGCATAGTTAACCAACCAATGGTAAAAAATTGAAATGAGACAGATAGGAATCTGAAAAGTATATTTTCTTTCTCTTTTTTGGCATTATAGGGACCATAAGGATAACACACCATGCAGATATATCTGAAGTGAATCTGTATTAAGTGAATCTGATCCTCTGTGTATCTTCATATAGGGAACATTCATACTGCATGCACTGCACTTTCAAGAAACAAACAGAGCAACCACAAATGAGTATGCCATAGATGCTTTCTCCTTGCTTTTTTTTTCGAATAGTTGTAATACTAACTGCAAGGTTGGAGAAAAGGACAATGCAATTCACACCAGAGAATCCACCTAAAATGATATTCCTCAGGAAAAAAAAAAGAACTCTAATTTCATTGCTTACTTGTGTCATGGGTATCATTTGGACTGTAGCAAGTACAATTAAAAATTCCAGCATGTTACCAAGAAGTTTTCCAACATGTCAGAACTCTCAGTTTCCATTTCGATACTATAGCTGAATTTATTTATCAGCACGCAGTTCAGTTCTACATTATCTCCCAGATCAAGGAGTGCACAACTAGAACATCTTGTACTATGTATAGAAATTATTCCTAACTTTGCAGATGACAGATAATATATGTTGTTATCTAGCAATATTGTTTATACTGTATATACACAGGAAGCTGGATCCCATCTATTACCACATAAAATATACTTTTAATCTGCACGTGCTACCCCCATTCTCCAGGTGATATTCTATTCTAATGATATTGTTACTAGGTAGCTTGAACATGATTCTGTCATTTAGGCTAAATAAAGTGCCTCTCAAAATTATTTTAAGTTGTCTTACCACACTACTGAGATACTCTAGGAAAATGTACACTTTTGGAAAGGATCTAAAAATGCACATCTTAAAAAAAAGTCTCACTTTTCATTAAGATCTTAAAAAACTTCAATTTTTTAAGTAAATGATTTATAAGAGTAAATAAAATCAACTATTTCAGACTATAATAAAAATATTTACTTGGCTTAAACAAACAGCAAATTGCGTGATAAAATTATTTTGATTTAGTATATAAAGTTCAGTTTTTAAATGCATTTATCAACCTTGAACTAAATCTTTGAAATAAATACAAGTTTAATTGAATACCTCTTCTATTTCTATATGAACAAATTGTGCTGCAAGTTCTCTTTCTGTATTTTTTTTACACATGCACTTAAAATGCTCCTGATTTTTTTGTCAGTTTATTCAAGGAGGAGAGGACTCAAAAGATGCTTTTTCAATGCTTTCCTTCCAAGAGGACTGGCTTTTGAACAGTATATCAAGGTATCTAGGAGAAATGAAAGGATATATTAATTCAGAGATGATCAATAAGGCAGAAATCTTCTCCAGTGGAGCCATTTCTAATCATTTGACAGATCAGATGTTACTGTTTAGATGTTTACACTCAGGTAGTCTGTGATGGGCAGTCGTAGCATGTTGCTGTGGAGAGTGAAGTGGCTTATAATCTTCAGATCTCTTCCTTGACTTAATTTATTCTACAGAACTGACTCAGCAATTCGTTTTATGTGATTTTGTTAATCATTCAGAACTGTATTGTATTCACAGTATCAAAGTATTTGGAGAGACAGTTTCCCTAAGAAAAGACTACTTTTACACCCAGATATTACTTTACAGTTTTTCTGTTCTAGCATTTGTAATTCATGTTGCTTTAGTAATTAAGCATGTTCTGTACCCAAGAAGTTTTCTCCAGTATGTACGTATATTTGCTCTTTATAGATAGATTCATTCTCAGTTCAGGACAAGTGATGTTGGCCTAGACAATCAATAAATTGAATTCAAAGTTATGACAACTGAATTTAAATTCTTTCCGACAACTGCATTTGAAAAATCTTCATTTCTAACATAGCTCGTTCTAACAAATAAGATCAGTGAATATGCTCCAGCTCTTTACTTCAAGTTAAAATATGACTTTGGGGAAGCAGGAGCATTCTAAACTCAAATTCTGTGCTTGTCAAATTTGGGAATAACCTTTCTGTCTTATATGGTGAGAGAGATAACATGATCAAGAAGGTGATTTGCTCAGGATGAGATTAATTCTTTGGAAGCGTGCTATGCTGATCCCTGCAGTTTCTCTAAATACAGGAAACTTAGTTGCATAATTTGTGTTTTTTTTGTAAGAAAATGAAATGAGTCCTTTAAAACCTAGCAAGTGTATTATTCTATCTAAAATTTTTACCTCAAGCAATTCTCTTCTATTTCTTCCACTGCCGCTTCAGCTTTTTCTGTTTCTCCTGGTATTTCCTATGAAAAGATGAATGCTAACAACCAAAGGTAATGGAAGAAGGTTTCTTTCTCACATCCTACTTTGTAAATTTCAAAATTTTTGTACAAACTTTTGTTCTAATCAGCTTTTCACTGAGAGCAAAAAAATCACAAAATATTTCTTTTTGACCTTCTTATTTCAATTAGAATGTTTTCCAAAAAGTAATTTTCTATAGGCATATCTGAGAAATTGTGAGACAATCCCTATACATGGTGACACAATATTTAGCTATATATGTATCTGAGACAGCTCTTGGCTGACATTCACAGGATGACCATAGAGCTGACTTAGCTCTTTCAGATTGTGCTTTCCCTGCTAGAACAAGAGCAGCTAGCCTATTGATGTAATCCTACAAACAAAACACCTTCTTATGTCATGTTTGATCAAGTCAGGTTAACAATATTGCCTAACATGGGAAAGTAGCCTAATGAAGGAATTAATTACAATTAATTAATTAATTAATTACATTGCTACCTCAAAACCAATTCACATATGTACAAGAACAAGCACAATAAAATCAAATGGACTTTCAGAGGCAGGGCACACCTACAACTCCAAAGGACATTTATATAAGTTACGGGCTGGTTCAGCATGGTTCCGTGATGACTGTGGTGGGGAGGTCCCACAGACTTATGCCCCGGGGAAGGGGAAGGATAGGATAGGATAGGATAGGATAGGATAGGATAGGATAGGATAGGATAGGATAGGATAGGATAGGATAGGATAGGATAGGATAGGATAGGATAGGATAGGATAGGATAGGATAGGATAGGATAGGACAGGACAGGACAGGACAGGACAGGACAGGATAGAACAATAGTTCAGTTGGAAGAGACTTTCAAAGATCATATAGTCAAACTGTTTGACCACTTCGGGGCTAGCCAAACATTAAAACATTTTACTGAGGGCATTGTTCAAACGCCTCTTGAGCACTAGTAAGCTTAGAACATAAACCACATCTAGACAGTCTGTTTCAGTGTTCAGTTACAGGCAAGGAAAAGAAATTTTACCAATGTCCAATTGGTAACCTCTCTTGGTTCAGCTTTGTGCTTTTTGTATGCATCCTGAAACAAGTTACCAAGGAGAACAGATCAGCGCCACTTCTCTATTGCCCTTCCTCAGGAAGTTGTAGAAAGTAATTAGAAATTTAAGACATTCCTTCTGTAGAAGCTCATTTGGTGTAAAAGTAGATAAGCCACAAGTTTGCATTCTGAACATATGTGTTGTAGATCTAACAGAGGGATTGGAGGCTCTTAAGTTTTGTTTTGCCTTGTTGTCTTGGAGATAAAGACCTACAAGCTGCACCATTACTAAGCAATCTATTCTGATTCCGCCAGCAGAGGGCATGAGGAGGTAAAATTTGATTGTAGTGGTACCATTCTCATTTTATGAGAGGAAACAGGACTACTAAACTGCCCTCTGTGACCACTGAAGTCTCAGACCAAGCTGCTGACTGGAAGGAGGAAACTGAAGATGTCCTTCTGAGTGAAGGAAATCCAGGAACATACCCTCATGCCTTCATAGCATGATTTTTCTTCATAGCATGATTTTTTACACACCACTATGCCTTAAAAGATGATTACAGTATCCTGTGTGCTTTTCATGGAAACACAACTGTGGTCATAATTTACACCACACAACAGCTGTAACTATGTTATCAGAGTTTATAACCACAGCTTCCAAAGAACTGTCACATCTAGAGCTGCAAATGTAGAACTTTCAAATTTTGTGATAGTTTAGAAAAACAGGTAGAGGTGTTGATTTAAAATTAGAGAAATTATCCATCTTCTCCCCTCAAAAAGAGAGAAAATGAGAAGATGTCTTGAAGAAAAATGATATTTTGTATTTGTCAGAAGTTAGGAATACCAGTTCATGAACAAAATATTCATGGTATTTAAGACCAGATACATGTATATCAAATAATAGATTACAGTCACAGAGCTTATAGATGAATACTTTCCCCTTGTAACTTCAGAAAGTGAAACATATGAAGCTCCTTCTCACAAAATTCAAAAGAAGCTCACAGTAAAAGGAAATTCTTGTTAGAGTTTTCAGAGTATTGCTGGATTTCTTTGCAAAATAACACTTTTCAGTAGTTTTCATGAGAAGAAATATTGTATTGCCCTGGTAAATTTGTGCATTCTTCCTGTACTCTGGTAAGCATTTGGGATGATAATATTGTGTACAGCTATATAGGTGCAATTCCTTGAGAATCCATGACTTCCATTAAAATGAAGCATTTCTTTAAAGCAGTGAACATTAATTAATTTTCAAAAATTTAAGCTGAAGTGAAGTAGAAGAGACATTTTCATGTGGTTATTACATCTCACTCTGCTCAAAATCTGTTTGGTTGCGGATCAAGTAAGCATATTTTGATAAATTCCAGGCTACTGGAATCATTAGAATAGATAATGCATATAATCTTACAGCCATTTATTTCCTATTTTATTTTCTTTCTAAACAAGACTTACATATAAACTGTTTGCTGCCATGCTTAAATGCATAGTATATCAAAGTATATGACAGCTATCATAATTTACCTCTACCTACTTATTTACAGAGATTTGTCATTAAATTAGCAAACTGTCAGGGCAGTGTGCAGTCAGGAAGAAGTGCTGCTCATGTGGGCAGTTTGGATCAGAGTCTGGAAGCCAGGGGCTGATAGACCCATGGCTGCTATGTTGTCCTGAGCCTGGGCAGTGTGGGTGAGCCCTGGGGGACTGCTGGAGGACAGTTAGGGCTGCTTTGGGCCCTTAACACAAACTGAATTACTGAGAACATATGAATATATGTAGCATATGAATATATAATAAGTAGAAAAGCTGATTATGCTCTCTCATCAAAAGGAAATGAAAGGTTATCTCAGTGAACAAATAAGAAAGCTCACAAAATCAGTAGCTCCCACATCAGATTCAAAAGCACTAAATTATTTTCCTCATTTTTTCCATAAAATATCTGAATGCTTACATGTACAAGAAGTATCATAATCTTTCTTAAATATTTTTGGGTCATATTCACTATCTTTTTGCTATTTTTAAAGTGGTGGTGAATGTTCTGTGATAGGACTGAGGCTTGAAAACTAAAATTCTAGATCTAAATATGATGTATTAGGAGGTCCAGAGGCTGAAAAAGATAAACGTTCTTGTGTTATATTAGTGTTGCTGTGAAAACTCTGGATATCAGAATGCATTACACTTAGAAAATAACATGGAGTAAGGCTGCAAAACAAGAAGTGTTTCCCTCCTAAATTATTTGTTTTTCTGTTTTGTTTTTTTTTATCATCTCTCAAACACGTAATTAAACAGTTTGAGACACGATTACACTACATTTACTTTTCTAATCCTAAGAAACTGATTTACTATTCTAGACAGGGAAATTGCATTTCCATAATTATTACATAGTAACACCTCTTTTTAATGGAGATCTCCTTTGATCTTCTAAGGAAATGAAATCTATCCGTATACCTAATTCCTTCATACTTAAATAAATCTGGTTTAATTACTTGCTCATTACACTCTTTGGCAAACACCAATTGTCTTAAAAAATAAACTATGCCATTAATCATAGTTATTTGTTGTCCTTTCTGTACTGAATCTTGAAATGTGTGCTGGGAGTTTATGAAGTTATGAAACACATTAACTGAGACTCCTTACAATTATTTCAAGATACATGTGTGTTTTTTTCTGAGACATTCTGTTTGAATGTTGTGTTTAGGGCCATGATTTAGAGGTGAGTTGTTAGTGTAACGGTAGTATAGTTAGGTTGCATTTGGATTTGCTGATCTTGAAGGTCTTTTACAACCTGAGCAATTCTATGATTCTATGATACCTCTGTTAGACTATCAGTTTTGGATTGAGACTACTGGAGATAAAAATGTTGCCAATTCTAGAGTTATATCTGTATCCAATGTTGGTGTTTTTTTATGAATTATCTAACAAAGATGTTCCATATCAGTAGCATCAGTCTTCTACACAGCTGTTGTATTCAGGGCTGTGAAATAATATAAAGAAAATATGAGTGGTATTAAGGTGACACCTCCAAACTTAACTGTAGGTAGAAAGTCTGTACTTACAAGCCAATATAAAATAATAGAATTTTCCATTCCATTTGATGCTCAGCCTTTTTGCCTGAACTCACTAAACTTCTGTTCCAGGACAGCTCATACTCAATTATACAGTTTCATCTCTGGTATACATATCAAATACTAGATGTGCTACAGATTTTAATGTCAGTGGAAAAATTAATTGAATTTATAAACTCTTTAAAGTGGAGAAGGCAGTTTCATATGTATCAGAAGATGAGCAAAATAGAATTGTGAAAACTTATTATTGAATTCCTATTTCCTTTCTGCATGCAATACATTGTATATTTTCTCACTATCAGTAATTTGTCTTTCTTTCCCTTTATTTATTCTCATAGTCAACTTATTATTAAGTAACTTTCCAAAAAAAGGGAAAAAATACAGGCATTTATTAGCTCATAATAGCTTACTAGTTTAACTTTCTGAAATATTGGTTTTGACAGTATTTTGAAGAGTATAATGGAGAAGTTATTTCCAGTGAAAAGAAGAGACCCTCTCTCTTGCTTATAATGGCTACTTGGGAAGATAAACTCCATCACTCCTAACATCCTTCAACCACTACCTTCTTTCCCTCAGATTCTATGCTTATCATGATGCCACGTGGTACAGGATATCTATCTAGTCATTTCGGGTCATCTGTCCTTTTTGTGTCCTCATACTGCTTCTTGTGCACCACTAGTATACCTGTTGGCAGGGCAGTGTAATAAACAGAAACAGTCTTTATTCTGTGTAAGTGCTGTTCAGCAGCAGCTAACAGTGTGTTTTCAACACTGGTTTTCATCACAAAGCCAAATCATTGCAACATGCAAGCTACTATGAGGAAAATCAACTCTACCCCAGACAAAACCAATATAATGTAGCAATACCGACTGAGGCTAAGGACAACCAGTGGAATAAATAATGTATCTGATGATTTTTCAGAGGGATTTGGATAGGCTGAACAGCTGGGCTGAGCTCAATGGGATGAAGTTCAATAAGACCAAGTGCCGGGTCCTGCACTTTGGCCACAATAACCCCATGCAATGCTATAGGCTTGGGGCAGAATGGCTTGAAGAATGTAGAGAGGAAAAGGACCTGGGGGTGTTGGTTGATGCTCGGCTCAACATGAGCCGGCAGTGTTCTCAGGTGGCCAAGAAGGCCAACAGCATCCTGGCCTGTATTAGAAATAGTGTAGCCAGCAGGAGCAGGGAGGTGATCATCCCCCTGTACTCAGCTCTGGTACGGCCGCACCTCGAGTACTGTGTTCAGTTTTGGGCCCCTCACTACAAGAAGGACATTGAGGCCCTGGAGCGTGTTCAGAGAAGGGCAACAAAACTGCTGAGGGGTCTGGAGCACAAGTCTTATGAGGAGTGGCTGAGGGAGCTGGGATTGTTTAGCCTGGAGAAGAGGAGGCTCAGAGGAGACCTTATTGCACTCTACCACTTCCTGAAGGGGGCTGTGGTGAGGAGGGGGTGGGCCTCTTCTCCCTGATAAATAACGACAGGACGAGAGGGAATGGCCACAAGTTGCGCCGGGGAAGATTTAGATTAGACCTGAGGAAGCATTTCTTTTCTGAAAGAGTGGTCAGACACTGGAATGGCCTGCCTAGGGAGGTGGTCGAGGCACCATCCCTAGCGCTGTTCAAGAAGCGTTTAGATGAGGTGCTAAAGGATTTAATTTAGTAGTTGGGTAGAGATAGTGATAGGAGGATGGTTGGACTAGATGATCTTATAGGTCCTTTCCAACCTTATGAACTTATGAACTTATGATCGGCATATTCATAGAATCATACAGTGGCTTGGTTTGGAAGGGATTTTAAAGATCACCTCTTCAAATAATTCTTTAAGAGACAGAAGTTTGCTCTTCTGAAATGCAGATTTCTGATTCCGCTCTTTGCCAGGCCTATTGCCTAGGCTCAAGATCATGCCCTCAACCAGGGCATGGTCACTACAGCCCAGACTGCCTCCAAACTTAACCTGTTTAATGATCTCCCCCACACTGGGGAGCACCAGGTATACTAACAATTTACTTCTGGTTGGTCTGTCCAGTACCTGGACCAGGAAATTTCCCTCAACAGACTCCCTGGATTGTTACTAGCCAGCTGTGTTAATTTCCCAGCAAACATCTGGATAGCTGAAATACCTTATCAGTTTGTGAGCCTGTGAGTACAGTGCTTCTTGTATCTGAAGCAGGAAAGCTTCTATAACATTGTTAATAGACATTATTTCTTGTACCAGTGATTTTTCAAGATACTTACCATCAGAATAAATTGTATGTCTTTGCATTATAAAATCACAAAGGACAGATTTGTGCTCATTTATGATGTGTCTTGGCATCTGGTTATCCTGTAGAACTTGGACTGACCAGATGAAATGATTCCAACAGAGTATTTCAGATGTTATCCTCTTCTTCTTGTGGGAGGAAATATTTACTTACCATTTTATATCTCTTGACTAGAAAATCTAAATTAAATACATAAACAGAAAGGATGAAAGTAATCTTCCTTATGGTTAAGTAGAAGTAATTACAATAATGGAAGGAAAATTAAAATTTTACAGAGAGTACAAAAAGTGTTTGGCAGGATAGTTCTTGGCATTTGATCAAAAGAGGGTATTTCCTAAAAAGATGTGTTGGAGCAGGCATGTCATTATTACTAAGCATGGTACTGAGGTAGTAACCTCATACATTTTTCTATAGTATGGCTAGGAGTCCAAGGCCTAGCTTGGGCACACTGGCAGAAGCAGAAAAAGACATCAGAATTCTTTTTTTCTCTAGTGCCATGATTCCTATGCTGGGAGTTAAGGCCAGTTAATGCACTCAGAGTCATAACACTTAGATAAATGTAACGTGTCATTTGTGAATCTAAATTACGTATTCAAAAATGGGGACATTTGCATATGTGTAACACCTGTTGTGTATTAAACATTAAAATTCAAACATGGAGAGCTAGTATTTAGGAAAATGTAATGAGAAGGTTGATTAATGTAATAAATAGAAAATGAATTTAAAATTTAAAATACAATTTTCATTAAAGTAAGAAATACATTTTCTAAAAAGTAACCAAAAATGCAGAATACACTGTTTCTGTGCGTGTTTTCCATCTGCAAAACAAATCTATGTAGTGGTGTGCATTTTGGACTATGGTTTGTAAATACTAATTTTGAAATCTATGACAGAAGTCCCTACCATCTTTGATGACAGCTGTATACTGTAGTATATTTTTCTAATGATAAACAAGGAGAGAGAAGAGTATTTATTTACATGCATTATTTTAAGCCACTGAAGCTTATGAATGTCCTTAGGTATTCAGTTGACTTCAGTTTTCCTGAATATTATTAGAAATACAGGCTATATTCCCAAGTAATTTGAACTGTCTTGAGGAGGCCATATTGATTTACCCAAAGTATTATTCAAGTTCAAAAGTTAACAATTCCAATGTCAATTAAAGTTCTAGTGTACTCTTCAGCATTTAAGAAAATACTTGCATTTACTTATCTTTCTTTGATAAGTACTAACGTAAGTGTATGCTGGATATTTAGTATTTCATTGAATTAAAGAAGTATTATGTTTGATAAGGATTTTAACACATTAGGCTTTAGAAATAACTATCACTAGACATCTGACTAGTGAGGTTACCTCTGAAATGGTTACTTAGATAATGCAGTGATTATACTGCATTATATTTATTCATGTCTTAAAGAATCTATGTCCCAATTTTCAGAGTTATGTAAGTACCTAAAGCACAGAATCACAGAACTTTAGGGGTTGGAAGGGTCCTCCAGAGATCATGTAGTCCAACCCCCCATGAAAAAGCAGCTCCTAGACCAGGTTGCACAGGTAGGCATCCAAGCAGGTCTCAAATGTCTCCAGAGAAGTACACCCCACAACCTCTCTGTGCAGCCTGTGCCAGTGCTGTGAAGAAGTTCCCATGCACATTTGCATGGAACTTCCTGTGCTTCAGTTTATGGTCATTTCCCTTTGTCCTATCTCCACACACCGCTGAGAAGCATCCAGCCTTGTCCCTTTGCCCCCAACTCCTTAGATATTTATAGATGTGGATCAGATCCCTCTTATTCTTCTTCTTTCATGGCTGAGCAGACCCAGTTCTCTCAGCCTTTCCTCATAAGGAAGGTGTCCCACATCCTTTATCATCTTTGTAGCCCTTTGCTGGATTTTTTTCAAGGAGATTCCTGTCCTTTCTGTACCAGCCCAGAACTGGACACAGTACTCCAGGTGAGGCCTCACAAGGGCAGAGTAAAGGGGAGGATCACCTCCCTTGTCCTGTTGGCCACGATCTTTTTAACAAACCCCAGGATCCTATTGGACTTCTCATCCAGCAGGGCACACTGCTGGCTCATGGCCAGCCTGTCATCCACCAGGACACCCATTCATTTAGAAAGGTTTCTCAGGGAGTTTCCACATGTGTTCATTCAGTTGACACCTGCAGAAATTTCACTGTTTCTGAATACCTCAGCACCTAAATAGCAATCAAAATTCTGGCCTCTCCAGGAAACCTTACTCTGGGTTAACTTCCTTGTTACTTCTACACCTAAGCAGCATGATAAAAGACTTTCTGTGCAGGAGACTGGGTTAGATTCCTGTAATTATTGAGTTAGTGTTTAAATATCAGTCCTCTGCCACTACTACAGATGGAAAAACAGTGCACTTCTGCTTCTTGAAAATAATCTCAATTAAGTGTTCAGTTAATCAGCTTCCATTGCATTATGTGTAGGTACAAAGGTTTTTGGAGCAGGAGGGCTTCAGGAGTTTTGTGGAAAGTGATGAGAGTCTACTGAGTCATCAGGCTTCACAGAATACCCGCTGCAGGACACAGTTTAGTCCATCTGAAAAGCTAGTGGCACTTCTGTGAAAACATACTTAAGAAAGCCCAAAAATATCTGTAAGAGACTAATATTTTATACCATTGCCTCAAAGTTTGCTGATGAACATTTCTGAACATGTCCAAGCTAGTCCTGGGCAAGGGTTGTGACATCCTTTGTCTAAGGAACAAGCAGATGGGCATGTCCTGCGGCAACGAGAGATAAGCTGCAGCTCAGTGGCCGCTTAACACTCTTTTGTTTAGTGCTCATCTCCGTGGCGAGATAGCCATCACAGGAGACGCTTGGCTGGCACTCTAGCATGGGATTTGCCACATATGCAAGAGCAATGGAGGATTAAAGAGGGATCAACCACCATGAGGTTGTTGTTGCTGTGTTGGTGTTCTTCCTTCGGAAACCTCATGAGCTGATCCCTGCTGCTGAACTCCCTCCTGGGCCTGCTTGCTGCCTGAGACATGCTGCTTTCTCCTGGACCTCGCCGCTCCTTCGAGGTCTTCTACCATCTGAACCCTCACGAGCTGATCACTGTTCGCTGCTGCTCCTCCCAGGGTTTACCCCTTACTACTTCTCCTGTGCTGACCCGGTGCCGCTTCTCCAGGACAGCTGCTTGCTGCTCAGGGCTGCCCGTCGCTGCTGCTGTTCTCCCCGCTTCTGCCGCCCCTGCTCTTCTGCCTCGGACCGTCGGAGCCGCTTGCAACCGGACCGCCCCTGGGATCCTGGCTGCTGACTTTCCCCGCGTTGTACAAACCCTTGCTTCTTTCCTATCTTTCCTATCGCTCGCCTTCCCTTCCCCATCACCCTAACAGTGTTCGCCTTCCCCATCTCCCTGGTCAGTATTGGTAATAAACTGGTCGGACCAACATTTGAACCGTTGTTTCTTAGTCTCACGCCTGGTATACACATAATCTCGTCTCCTTCCTTTATACTGGAGTGTGCCAATATCTGAGAGGCAGCAAAGGAGGGAACAGCAGCAAAAATAAATTAATAAATAAACAAAAACAAAACAAAACAAAACAAAAAAACCACCACCAACAACAAAAAAACAGTAAAAATATTAAGAAATAACCCTGTGAACACCAAGGTTTGAGAAGGAGGGGGAAGAGTCCCCCAGGAACCAGAACAGATGGGAGACCATAGTGGAAAAGATGTTTCTATTATCCATGGAAGGGCTATACACTGAAGAAGATAAATATCATCTGAAGGAACTTCAGCCTGTGGAGAGCCCATGCTGGATCAGATTATTTTCTTGAAGGTCTGCACCCTGTGGGAACAGGGGAAAGTGTGATAATAAGGGTCTGGCTTTTCCAACGTAGAAGACTACATGAAGTGCAAAATCGTATCTCACCACTCTGACTACTGTCTATGTTGAGGATACAAACTCTTTGAACAGAGGAAAAGTAGTTATAATATTGAAAGATATTCAAGTACAAAATTATTTTTATGCATATTTCATCAATAATAAAAATAAAGAAGTCATTATTTGATATTCATATTGAATATCAAAGGAAAATGTACATTATATTGACTTGTAGAGAAACAGATAATTTTACTGATATTCTTTAATCCTGTGATTTAAACTTACAATTAGCTAACTGTTGTTTGACCTTTGATCCCACTTCTTATATACTGACTCAAAACATCTTTGAAAAATGACTCACGTTAATTTTTAAAATGATAGATTTTAGCATCTTCCTATTCTATTGATTCTTGTAGTTACAATTAGAACCCAAATGAGCTGTAAATATATAATACAGTAAAGCACACAGAAACAATTTTATCAGTACTATACCAGACTTCCTTTCATTGATAAATAATTCCTTCAAGTGGCGTGTATCAGCAAACACTTCAAAGGCATTTTCTTTGCCAAATCAAAGCTATAGTCCTGCTCCCTGCTGCAGGAGAGACAACACTTGATCTCAAAGAACTCAATGTCTGCATTTACTTTGAGCTCAGAAAGGAATGAATCAAACTCCATTTTTGTATGTTTTACAAAATCAAGAGGTCAATATCAAAAAACATTTATTCTTAAGTTAAAATCGTTGAGCAAGTGTTTCCCTGTTTCTTAACAGTTTACTTTCAACTCAAATTATTTCTATAAATGAAAAATTTCTTTGCTTGTGGAGACATACGTATTTAATTAAAGAGAAAGCTGAATTAAAACTGAAATACCAGTTTAGTGTGTTAAATTGAGTTCTTTTTAGCTGAGAAATATACATTCACAATGAGAATACAGCAAGATGACATCTGAGAATTTATTTACAAATACTTAGAAAGAAAAGTTTGTTGCTCATATATCAATCAAAGGTATTTGCATACCTTTTAAGTCTGCAAAATATCTAAGGGCACTGCATGGAGCCGTTCATCCCAAGTGTTTGAGAGGACTACAGAATATTTACGCTAGCAATATGATTTCTGCTCCAGCTCATGAAACAATTTCTCATATTGACAAGACCCTCAAATCAGCCATATGTTAATCACATTAAATTGAATAATTTTAGTTAAATTAATGTTGTGACTGTCTACAATCTTAGATTCTGTGCCTTGCTGTGTACAATCTTAGATTCTGTGCCTTGTTGTATCCTAAATATATGCTCATATGATCAAATGACTCTGGAAACAAAAATGCAGAAGGCTAGCTGGCACTTGAGTCTCTCACCTGCATAGAATAAGGTCATGTGCAGTTGACTTTGAGAACAAGAAACTTGAGAGTTCTCCTGGACCTAGTGTTTATGTAACTGAATAGTAAAACACCTGCATGAATAAAATACTAATTCCATTGCCTATGCACAGGGTACAATTTCAAAGGCCTTGATAAGACAGTAAAAAATAATAATAATAATAAAATAAAAAAAATCCAGACTTTGGTCACTAAAAAAGTATTATTTTCACAAACAAGATTTTACATGCTATCTCCTGATGCCTACACTCATTGAAAGGAGTGCATTGTTGCAGCAGTAAGCTTTTCTTCATTATCACATATTGCAAAGTACTGTTGAAGAAAAAAGGGTGCTTGCATTTATTGTAACGACTTGCAGTATGACACTCATTAGGTACTGAGTAGAAATTTCTAAATTTGCCTGGAAGTCAGCTTCCATGTAGGCTGTATTAAGTGTGCTATATGCATACCCTACTTATATGTTAGTTTGTCATAAAGAATGAAATTTAGAAACATTGTTTTTGGTGGTTTTTTGGTATTTTAAATCCTATATTCTTCCGAGATAAAAAAGAAAAAGATTACAAGTCCCCACAGCTTGAGGTCTGACAAAATATGCATTTCATCCTAATTCTTTCAAATAAGATGCACTCCATAAAATATTTGTTGATATTTTTCTACAGAGTGAATGAGAAAGACTTCACTGCTAATTTGCTGAGGAATAAACAGAATAAGGGAAGTGTTGTTGCTAAATGCTGTAAGTTGCAGTTGTGGACCAACACTGGGCTGGGAAAAATATTTTAAGATATAAACAAGAGCTCACCACACTGAAGCAGGTGAGGGCTGCAGGATTTAAGACAAAGAATCTAAGAAAAATTTCCCTTATGAGAAAACTATCAAAGAGGAATAAAGTATAATTATGGCCTTCGCCAGGCCCCAGTTCTGGGGACTGTCTTTTCTATGCATTTATAATACTCTGTCACAATTAGGGGTTTTTTGTGTGCCCTTTAATATTTCCATATATTTCCTATGAGAAAATAAGATTGACATTTTGTAAAATCAATTGGGATCCTCTACCTTGTTTCGTGATGATGGGTCACAAATCACCAGTATGAAGCACTAGTTTTATTATCAGTATCACAGAGGTAGTGAAGATATAACTATGTGGACTGATGACAGTGGCCGAAAGGTTTGTAATGGGAGAGACTGAAGCAGCAAAACTAATGATACTGGCCCACCATCTTTTTCACTGCTTCCTCCTTCTGCTGCTGCAGAAGGCATGGAATAACAGAGAACACCAAGGGCATAAAACAGGAAGCTCAACAATTATCATCTGAGAGTTAAAATAAAACCTTATTAATTATATTGTATGGAATAAACGGTCTACAAAGAAAAAGCATTAGGTCCTGATGGCACTAAGCTAGCCCCACCCGTGGGCCAACAGCCCAGCCTGGCTTCAGCCAGTGCCAGGGACTGCCCTGGTGCCCCTAGCTCTTCAGGAGACAGCGGGAAGGGCCTTGACTAAAGTTCTTGTGTAAGGGAAAAATTTGCCTTTTTCTATGAATCAAATTACTCAGTTCTTTTATACAACTTGGACTGTTGTATTTTTTCCTCCACTTATGGAAACACTTCCCTTCTTTTACCTCATATAAAGTACTGTGATCCAATTGTTCTTCTGAGTGGAAATTATTTTTATCTATAACACCAAGCCTACAGCAGACTGTGATGTCTTCAATCACCTCACAGATTTGTAGGAACAGCAATTTGAAACCACCACAAAGATCAAGAAAAAGCTGCTGCATAACAGATCTTAACACTGAATTTCAAAAGATGAAAAACAATGCTAAAGGCATAAGGGGCAGTAAAAAGCTCTATCCTCCAAGACAACCAAAATACACCCTGGTGTGGAAATAAGAAAAGCATTAAATTATTTGGCAGAAGTGGATATTATTGGATATAGATTTGCTGTGGTGGATATTAGAAACCTAAGTATACTTGCTTTTTCCTCTGGGCTTCATTTTATTCTGTGACTTTTTAGAATCCCTCCTTTTAAATGCTTATGAAGAGAATACATAAAAAGAGGTTACTAAAGACATAAGATTTACCAAGATCTTACACATAAATATATCTTTGGTTCTCTGGAAATGCTTTATGATCTGACATTTCTGATAGCTGCTCAGCATAGACAAAAACTTCATTTAATTTCTGTTTTCAGTAATAATCAGTTTTTAAACACAGACTGGAAAGGCCCTTTATCATCAATTTTCTTTTTGTGCTTTAAAGCTGCTTACACTATAACATGGGAAAAAAAAGTGTTACTATTAAGTTAAACTTTGATTTTCTTGAATAATTCATAATATTCAACATTTTTTATGCTTTTTATTGCTTAGGCATAAAGTCTCAATCTTTTCATCTGAAATATTTTCAATTATTTTAATTTATAATTTTTTTTTTTTTTTTATTTTGCAGCTATTTTTTTCTCATTTTTCCTTTCTGCCTGTTTTAATCTTTCTAGTTTGATCTGATGCACAACCCAGTGAGTCAAAAATGTTATCCAGTTCATTTTACTTTTGTTCACCTCCCTTCTTTCTTCAACCTTTTTACTCTTTCTTCCTTGATCTGAATTTCTCAGCATCTCCATCTTTTCTCACTTTCTCAGGTTCTCAAAATTTTTTATCTTCTTTAGCAAATAATATTCCTCTTTTCTAGCATCATTGTGATCTTCATATTTTTTTCCTGCCTGATTTCATTACTTTGTACACAATCTTCAAAATGTCAATGCCACATCTTCCTTCTTTAAAGATGCTTGAAACTGTCTTTTTCTGGACATGATGTGTTTTTCCCTTTCTTTGGTTTTCTTCTTTGATACATCATTCAGTTTCATGAGTATGTTTGTAAAATTTTGCCATTTATATAAATGAATTAGGCAAGATCTGTCTAGGATTTTTGTCCAGAGTTCCTTCAGTTTGGATGTTTAATTTCTGGTTCCATCACTGAGTTTTGTGACACTGGGTAGTTCACCAATTCTTTGCCTTTATTAATTTTCTTTTTTTCACTGAGGAATAACAATCATTTTTGTTTCTTATGAATTCTGTGTGAAAAACCATGTGGATAACACACCAATGTTTATAGTTGCTGCTGAGCAGTTTTGTTCAGAGACAAGGCCATTCTCAGAGAAGGGGACAAGGAGCTGGGAGGAAACAGAATTTGGGTAGATGACTTAAATAGACCTAAGGGATATTCTGAACCACATGACATCATGCAGAAGGAGTTTTGAAAGGGATGAATTCATCTTGCTCTCTTCTGCTGTTTTGGGCTAGCTGGGCATCAGTTGGGAGGTGGTGAGCAGTGGCTTGCGTATTATTTTATCTCAACCCACAAATTCTACTTTTGTAATGATTTTTTTTTCAGTTCTCTTCTCTATCCCACAGGGAAGAGCGTAGGAGTGAGTGATCAAATGTGTGCTGCCCAGCCACCTGCTGTGCTAAATCACATTTCCGTATATTCAGATAGAAAGATTGTATTGTTGGCCTTGTCATGTACATTCAGGAATTCAATTCATTACAGTAAATTAAGAAATAATACTAATGTGTTTATTTCCTGAATATTTAAATTTTATATATGTTTCAATTGTCCACTTGAGTAGAAGAAATTGGTCAAGAAACAGTTCTGAATAAAACAGCCTTTTTTTCTGAAACCTTAATTTGAATAAATGTACCTCTGAGCCTCTAGTATGTTAGTATTCAGCTTGTTGAGGAAAAAATGTTTTTATAGATTATCACCGCAAAATAATTCTCTGGCTTCTGAAGCACACAGAATAAATCATACAAATATACTAACATGTCAAATCAAAGTGAATTCCTTCAGGCAAAAGCTCTTTGTTCTGAAAGCTAAAGGAAGATCAAAAATGAATAATAATTGTGAGATGTAGGTCACAATACTGTTCCATTTATTTTGGTAGCAAAAGGCTGTTAGTTAAGTATGCAATTGTAGTAACTGTACACAATGGTATCTGTAGCTTTACCATTCTGAAGTAAATGTTGTATGACTTCTTTATACAACCATTTTATAGAGTTTCATTGTTTCAATATGAAACAAATCTTAAGATACAACAGAATTTGAAACTCTGTACATAAACTATGAATTCTTTCTCTGCTTTTTCTTGAGGAAAAAAAAGTACAGTAGGAGCTTCACCAAGGAATTTTAAACTTCAGCTTAAAATGCTCCAGGAAATAATATATTATTAAAATTTTGATATACTAATACCAGATGATTCTCAAAATATGATCCCAATAGTGTGATTTCAGCTTGTTTATGGATCCTTTTCTTCTCATCAAGAAGAAATAATCGCACATTATTCTCTCCTTATTGAAGCTATAGATGACATTGAATGGCTATGTAGTCAATGGATAAAGAAAACACATCTTCTTCTCCTTCAAAAGTGCTACATCCAAGGTAACACAATCATACATGTATTTAAAAAATGTATTGTTTAAGTCTGTATGGAAGATGAGAATGAATAATTAAAGAAGGAATTAATTCAACTGCACAGAAGTGTTCACTCAAGAGTCATGATTTTCACACTGACAGTCTCACATTTATGTTTTATTATTTGGAATGAATGTGAAAAAAGGCAACACTCTTCTGTGAAGGTGTCATATTGTGAATGTTTCTAACAGGAAATTTCCCCACCAGACTCTGGGTAGTGAACTGATCTTCATGTTCTTATGGGGATATAGTCTGACTCACAAAAAAGATGGACCGGGTCCTTTGCAACTATTCGGTGTGGAAAGACCACTGAAAACCAAATAGTAAAAATGACATAAAAATACTGAAGTAATTCTAAGCTTCATAGCAAATAAGAAGACAGATGGAAATACCTTATACTGGCTTCCAATGTAAGCAAATGGTAAGAAAACTGTTAAGACATTGCTTACATGAAAGGTACAAGCCAAAACAAATGGAGAGTGACTGCTGACATGGAAAATGTAGATTCTTACGCTGAGAGAGTTTTAAGACAACTTGGAAAGAAAGACTTCACTCTTTAGTTTTATTTTTACTTCTACTAAGCTTAGCTTCTGGAAAATACAGCTTGTTACTGGCTTTAGATATGATTTTCTATATACAATAAGCCTAATATAATAAGTAAAACACAATGATGGAATCTTGCTTAGTCAGGATGAATATAAATAGCTGATTGGAAAATAAAGTTGTTTATACAAAACCCTCTTTCCCAGTTCAACACTTCAGTTAAAAATGAAGTACAACAGATAAAATGCATAGAAGCATGTTCCATAAAAATGTAGAATGTTTTTTGTTAAGCTTAGTGATCATTTAGGAAAATTTTGTATGACGGGAAAAGCAAATCTACAAAATAATTTTTTGTATAGGAAAAATTGCTAATACCAGATATTGAAGATCTGCAAAATGACTGAAGAGTTATATAAGGAAAAATAATGACAAAAAAGTTAGGGATCTGGTGACTATAGCTGGTTCCAAGTAAAACAAAATGCATTTATGAAAAAAAACTCACATTATATACTCTTGTTATAGGAAGTAATCATACAACTATTTGAGGTAATTTGATTCAGAACTCAAAATTATTCAGTAGCATGGGGAAATTTAAATAGGAAATTCATATTCAGTAATCATAGTTATACATTACTTCTGAGTACCTAGTACTTCACTTTTTTGTTATGTGTACTTTGGACAAGTATACATTATAATGTAAAGGTCTTGTAAACACCTAAAACAGTAAATAAATTACTATTGGTGAACTTGCTAAAGTGAGAGAAAGGTAACAAATCTACAGTTATCTCCTTATAAAGTTTTCTTATCACAAATATTTTGGCTTTAGTTTTACTTTAGTGGGATCCAATTCTATTTGATTTATACTGAAAACTCGTAGCCTAAATACCCATCTCTTCCTCAAGAGTAAACTATACTGAGCAAATTAATAACAAATTTAAGGACACTAAGTATCTAAGCGATAAATTCTGGTAATGTTAAAAAAATAAACTTTGAAGAAATAATTGTACAATGCAAACCCAAAGTCTGTCACTTATTACTTCATATTTTTTGCTAATATATATATATATATTTAAATACACAAGGAAAAAAAGAAAAAGAGAAGGTATATCTACATTTTCTTATTTAATTTTCATCATATTTTATGGGAAAATCTAACTTATTTACTGTGAAATTGCATTTTTTATATACTTTTATTTCCTTTCACCATGCATGTTAATACATATCAGCTCCACTAATTGGAGAAAATAGATTCAGTCTCAGTACCAATAAGCTGTTTTACAATGCAGAAAATTATTTTAACAAAATAGTTTTAGGCAGCTGAGGGAAGTGAAGGAGGAGGTGTGAAAAAAAAACCTCCAGAGACTGACAGTGCAATATTGCAATGCCAATTTCTTCATTTTTCTTCATAACATTATTCCTGAATCCTGCCATCAGCATGGGAGATGGTTCTATTGTAAATGTTCCTTGCTATGCTTCGGTAACAGAAATAAGATTTGTACTAGAATTGTTACTAAAAGAAAGTGAGAGTATAAAGTTTTCAGAACATAAAATTAATGATTAGATTGAACAATAAAGCATTACTGAAATTTCAGATTATTCTCATCTTGATCTGTATTTGCAGCTAAGGCAAAGTCTCTTAAAACTATTTTCATCAATTCTGTGTACTGAGCATGGTACTTCTGATGAAAATGTGTTAAAAGAAATGTTGCTAGAGAAATCAGGAAGTTGTATCAGCAAGATGGAATAGACCTTAATTAAATCTCAATATTATTTTAAGTTTTAGATGACTGAAATAGCTGGCCATACACAAATGATATTGTATATACATAGATAATATATGGATTTTGCAAGATTAAGTTTTGCAGAGAGGAAAGAGTCTAACAGCAAATCTTAACAAATATATAGGTCTCCTAAGTCTCTCCTACATATTTCTATCATTGATCTACACTCTTTTTCACAACAATTAGTTGACAATGTTCAGATATGTGGTCTTTTTATGAGCACCAAGCACGACAGGATACCATCTAAATACAATCTTGATTAAACTCAACATACACAATGTTGAAAGTCTAACAATACTTGTGATCAATCATTCAATATTAAAGGGATTTCTGAAAGTTGTCTTCCTTAAATTGTCCTATGTTGATAAGACTCAGCCAATTAGATTTGATAGTGAAAAAACAGCTTGCAGCAATTTATCTAATTCTTTCAAAAGTATGTTGCAGACAAAATCTGAAACTGTGTCATATTCTTACTGCAAACCTTGTTTATTGTTTTATTTAATCATTTAATTTGAACCATAAGTAACCTTTTTCTTTGAGGCAAATTCAAGACATGAACCTCTTTATAATTTATTGTGAACTGTTGCTTACTGGAACCTGGAATGCAGTCATGTAGGAGAAATATTTCTGAACAATGTATTTACATCTGTAACACTAGAAAACTTAGTTGTTGCCAAATTTAAATAGCACCCATTCTTTATATGTTAAGAAATCCCAGAACAGTCTTTTAGAAAAAAAAATTCTGGAAGTGGGAGAATTGATGACAGCTAGAATTATAAGTAATGGAACAGTAAAAAGTAAGAACAAACAAACAAACAAAAAAGATGTCATGTGCTATTACTTAGCCAACAGAATTATTTAACACAGAAATTACCTTTAACCTTTTACCTGAAGAGCTGAAATTTTCAGTCACTCACCCTCCTCATTGCATTTATAATGCAGTAAGCTGGTGAGATACCAAAGACTTCTGCTGCCCTGCAGTTGTTCATCACTTAAGTGTTAATCCAAATATAATCCACATCTTAAGTGGCATGCTGGCCGACTAGTTCCTGTATTCAATAGACCAAGGGCTTTCTCCCAGGTTTACACTATTTCAAATCTCCAGGCCAGGAGCTGTTTCTGAAATTGGAGTATGTGAAGAAAAGGGAAACAATGTGGGCTAAGAATTCATGTGGGACCTGAATATGGTCAGGATATGTGTCCAACTGATGAAAACTGGGAAGTGTTCAGGAATTTAAGAGGACAAACATAACCAAGGATTTATTTGAGGTATTATAGCTATATAAGCAAAGAGTTGATGTTGTAGTGATTTACCTTTTTTTTTTTTTTTTTTGTAGACTACTTAAGTTTCTCAATATTACTGCTATACATTTCTTGTAGGTCAGAGCAGCTGCTAAATACAATGGTATCTTACAGAAGCTTCTTAACATTCAAGACCGACTGATATATTGCTTTCCAACAATGAAAAAAAGGGAGATTGAGTCTGAGGGATTCCTATGAAGCTGGGTGGGGATTACAGCTGAATTATAACATCTGGGTTCTCTACAATTTTATTTAGGAAGGACTTCGTAACCTTGACCTTTTACAATTCCTTCAGACTTATGTTCGATCCAGCTCAGCTCTGATCAGTTTTTGTATGTTTTTTGCAGGAGATTCCTAACATTTATCAAATGATTTGTCACCTGAAGCTATCCTAAGGTTGATTTCGTATGTGCATTTTATGTACATAATGGTGTTGAATCCATAGGGTTGAAAAAATATTATTCCAAGTGAAAAAAAAAAGATAAAATTAACAGCAACCCTGAGTTTCCATCTTCATCATCAAATGAGTGTATCATTTCTATACGCATGTTACAACTTAAGTAGGTCCATAACTAAAATAGATCTCAGGTAGGAAGTATATTTCTCTCTCTTTTTATTGATTGTTTCTTAAGAGCTAAACAATAGTTGTAAGCGTACTGATAATTCATTTAAATGTCCATACAGTAGCAGTTACATTTCACTTACCACACCTAGATGATGACTAAAAAATGTTTGCTTACATTAGGTAATTATGATCATATTGCAGTAGTAGTAAGTGGAGGTTTTTTGTGTATCATAAGGTAAAGTATGTGCATTGAAAAATTAATCACTGGTCATTTTACTGCTCTGTATCATGTAGACAAAAAGCATTATCTTTGATGAAGATCATTTGAAGTAAACCTGCCTGTTCTTCTGACAATGAATCATAGGTTTGAACAATAATCTCCTGACTACAATGAATACATGTCTGAGAGATGATCTTCACATTGCTCTCATATCTACAGTGAAGAGGTGGCTAGAAATCTTAGTAGGAGATATCTTATCGCATATTCAGAAAATCATATATATTTGTATATAAGCATATATGTATAACAGACATAATCTATGAATTTACTGACAGAATCATTAAAGCAGTTAATGACACCTCATGTGATCTTGGTTTGAAGGCCAGTGAAAAAATGTTTTAATAGGCAGAAATTTTTCTACTTAATCTTTTTTCAGTGTGTTCTTTTTTTGCTTTTCATTAAAAATGTCACTTTTGCTTCCCTACATACATAAACTTATTTCCATCTTTCCCACTAAGTAGTCACTGTTGAATTTCAGATATTAGCACCTTTTTTTTTTTCAAATCACGCTAACCTTTCCCTAACTAGTCATTATTTCCACTCACTTAAGCTGTCCTCTTTTTTTAAAATTCCTAGGTTAGTTATTCAGCAAGATTAATTATAATTAAATCAAGATATATCTACACTAAATGAACTTGCTGGTTTTATTTGCTATTTCCACAAATTCTTCTTTCTCTTCTGTTAGATATGTGATAGATGTAACACTAATTATGCACACTTCCTATAAAGAAAAGCCATTTAAAATGGCTATTATTGTGTAGAAAATCGAACATATTCTATACTAACATCATATGAAACACAACTAATTCAAACTTTAATGTAGCCAATCATCTCCTAGCAGAGAATATATGATAGATCTTACCCACAGCTCTATCAAAATCTATTTAGTAGTTCAGATCAGTGGGGCCAACCCTAAAAATGAAACAACATGACATAACACAACAGGACATAACCACCAATACAAATGGACACCTGAAGGAAGAATTAGTTGTATTACATTTCAGGACGAGCTTACAGAAAAGTGTCATAGTGTCAATTAAGGAAAGCTCTCCATTGGCCTTCACAGAACAGTAGAAAAGCAGCAGTTCTGCAGATCTTCATCCACTTCTGTATATCTAACATGAACTGCATGAACTGGACTTCATTCATATGAGAACAGAATAATGCTTTTATGATGGTTCAGCTACTCTATTCTGTTATACCAAATCTGAACCAAGTAGTAGCAATCACTGTGGATTTACAATTTCAGAGCTGTGTGGGGTTGTTACACAAAGTTCTTACCAGCCTGTTATGAGAATGTTCTAATCAGTTATACCTGGGTTCCTGTCTATATAATCAAGAGAGTTGCTTATCTTTTATTCCCTTTGGGAGAAAGTCTGACGCAAATCAGTAATCTGAAAAAGGAAAACTATATTTATAGCTTGTAAATATTATATTCCCATTTTCATGCAAAAATTGGACAAAAAGAAAAAGCTAAAGCAAGGCTTGATTTAAAGAGAATTGTTAATTTATGGTCAACATTTTCAGGACAATTTGAAATCAGTCATGTGCTATGATGCAGAATATACATTAGTAATAAAAAATCACTTACTGCTGAAAAAAAATAAGAAGAAACCTGAGACTGTATTAAGTTGCGTCATGTTCTATTTCACTTAAAATCTATTCTGTTAAGTAGACCACACTGCAATAGCATCATTTCATACCTTAATAATAGTATTTCTGACAGATCCATACCATATTATGTAATAAAAATTGATGTCTAAAGAATCAGTCATGAGAAAAAGTGGTGTTGCTACAGCCTGGACATGTGCAGTTACAGTTCAGAGGGAAGAAAACCATCATGTTCAAGGTACTGCAAACTTTCTAGAGAACTTGTTTTAGTACTGAAGACTTAATAGACCATGACCTCGAGCAGAGTGGCAGGCAATTTGTAAAAGTTTTACAGCATGACAGCTTGCTCAGCAGTATTTCACAAAGATCCACCCATGTAGGTCACACTGCTTGAAAGCTGCAGTAACTTGAGCAATAAGATCCTTATATTCCAATCTAAATAATAGAAATACCATTTAGCATGCTACTATTGTGTGCCACTTAAAATTCTTGAGGTATTCCAACATATAATCTACATCTCATGAATTCTGCAGTTTCACAAAGAAATACTAATTTTGTGCTCTCAGATTTACTCTTTAATATAATGGATAAGTATTTATCTCCAAAGGCATGCCTGTTAGATCTGTACTAGATTTCCAAGGCTAAATTTACAAAGCTAAAGGAAGAATCAGTAGTTTGCTATACATTATATCTGTTACCTTTTAAAAGCAGTAAAGCTTGATTAGCCATTGAGAAGATGTTTTAAACACTTGAGAAAGACTTTCTTTCACTGTCATTAGATGTTGATTTTAGGTACTGTAAATTACAACTAGAGAAATTTATGTGACTCTCCAATAAAACATTTACTGCAGTCTCATTTCCTAGAAATCCTATAAAGCCACAAGGTGCTATTCTCTATCAAACCACCCTTAAAATATATACTTCATCAATTATTAGTCTGCACTGTACTAGCCTTCAGAATTTTAAACAGCTGTTCTCTTCACGCTGCATGCTTTCGTTTGGAGAACTGCTAAAGCTGGTAAAAAGATTTTTAAGAATTCATGATAATTCTGAACCAGTTCTGAATCCAATATCTTAAAAACTAGATTTTGAATCCTGTCTCCAGATCTAAATACAGAAAATATTTTTACTGAATAGTGATAGTACTCCTACTGCAAAGAATATAAACGATTGACAAAACTATCTTATGAAAAAAAATAGTCATTTGAGTCATCTTACTGATGCAAAAAACTGCTTAAGTTCAGTGTTCATATAAGTCCATGTTTTGTACTCTGGTGTATGACCAGCACCATGCTTTGCCTAAACAGTCACATTCTACAACATATTACACTTCCTGTTTATATAAGGAACAATTTTTTTCCAAACTGTCCAACTCTAGTAGTATTTTTAATACTGAAAATCTTCCCATTTCTAAGAAATAAAACTTTTAGCAGTTCTTGCTAGCCTTGGGATGATGTTACCATTATTTTTGTTCTCTTTTAATGAACATACTTGTATGTTCTTTTGCCCACAAAGCCACATGCGAATTTTATACACATGCATTGACTCCATGCCCACATAAGTGTATATATTTTCTGTAACAAGTATAGTTTGATTTTTTTTCCTTTATTGTTTGGCAGTACTTTTTCTTGAAGGTCAGAGAACATTGAGATTCTGGAAACAGCAATAGATATTATCAGGAAAATCTAAAATTAAAACGGTGTAATTTTGTCGCTACATAAAAGCTATGTGTACACATGTCATTAATTCTATATGTAGTTCTGGTTTTAATGTTAAGGAAGAAATAGTATAAAATGTACAGAGAATGACCATTAAGATTAGTAAGGGAGTGAAAAAATTTAATTGCATAGAGATCCACAAAATATTGAAAATAATATGCATGAAGCTTGTAAAAAGAAAAAAAGAAGAAGAAGAAGAAGAAGAGAATGATTGGAAATAGTGTTTTGTGAAATTTTGCAAAGACAAATATTAGTGATTCTCAGAATCCAGTACCCTACCTTGAGTATAGACAATGTTTACAGGGCTTAAATCTGGATTCACTGCCGATAGTATTTGAAATTTATTGTGTGAATTGAGATTGATGCATAAGTTTGTAAATGAGCTAATATCCACACTTATTATTAAGAAGTTATTGTCCTAAATTTTTGGTGTCTCTACTGTCAGAAAAAAAAAGTCACTTCTTATAAAGTTGATGGACCACTCATCTTGTTTTTTCATATGCTTGATGTAAAGCCTTCCACTCACATCACAACTAAGTAGCTGAATATAATACTTCTATCTGTCCAAACATTGGAAATACTGCTGAATGATGCAGTTATCAAGACTTTTTTTTTTTTTTTTTTTTTTTTGTAATCTTAAATACTTACACTTCCCTCATCCAGTTCATGGAATATAGAACATCAGGCAATGACATAAACTTTCTATCTGATCCTTGTACAGAAACTAGTCCTGTGGTAAGTTACCTGTTACAATTTCCTTAGCAGATTTCAAGTGTTGGCTAGGAAAAGAAATGCTGGCACTCCATAGATTGTTAACAGAATATAGGATAATACACAATGTGCCCACAGTTTCATTTAACAGAAGATTAATAAGAAAATACGAATTTGTAAAGAAGGTAATGCATTGCGAACACTTAAAAACACAAACCTGCCTCAATTTATAACTCTGACTGTTTTAAACTTCATTGATGACAAAAAAATGAGGTAATAACTATGAAACTGTATATGTTGTTTTAGTTATGTGCCTCAACTGTATAACGGTATCTCTGTGATCTTAGCTCATGAAGCTTTCTTCGCTACATAAACACTGTTCAGTGCTTTTAGAAAGCATATTGACTGACTTCAGAACATAGTCAGAAGGATGAAGTGTAAATTTCAGTTATTTTATATTTACAGATTAATGAAAGTCTAATAAATATGGGGTTGGACTAGATGATCTCTAGAGGTCCCTTCCAACCTCTACAATTCTGTTATTCTGTGAAAACAAATTTAATTGTCTACATTTTTTCCTAGTATTGTGAGAAGTAGATTAACATAACATTGAATTTCTCTTTTTTTTTTTTTATTATTATTTTTTTTGGTGTCTCAGAGGGTAACTATATAGTATTCTTTATCTACAGCCACAGAGCTTCAATAGAATCCAGTAAAAATTGCAGAAGGATATTATATTTCTTACATTTTCATTTTTCCACTGAAAATATCTGTCACAGTTGCACAACTCTGCTGAATGCCAGAGGGATATTTTCCTGTTGCTCATCCAAACAATTTTCCTCTGCAAAAAGATGCATCTTCAGACTAATTGTAAGAAATGGAACAACCATTACTATCTTTTCACCAACTGAGTGGTACGACAATGTTATAATAGACCTGATTGCTAACTGCTTTATTGCCTTGTTTCTAGCTATTTGAAATACTGCTGTTCAGCTACTCGAGCAGTAAATAATTTTCTGTGGTCATTAAAGGCAAATGTTTTCCCTGATAATAAAAATTATTGATTATATCAGGAGACATTCAAGAATAGGGAGGCTTTTGAGCAGGAGGGAAAACAATCTTTTACATGGTATAATAGTGATAGAACAAGGGGAAATGTCTTGTGTTTGCATTTTCAATAGCTTGCTTTCACTGCAGCAATTGGTAATTTTTTTGCACACTTAAGAAAAAGTTATTAATGATAAAAGTCATTTAAACTCAGATAATTTTACATACTTGATATAATTTAGGTGGCTGAGATTCTGTTTCAGAATTCCAGAAGTCATAGTCTGCTGGAATAAGTGTTTACAGCAATGGCAACAGTATCACATACTTGGTTGGATATTTGTCTATTGTATTATAGCTGATGTTCAACATTTTTCCCTTGGCCAGATGAGTCAAGACAACTCTTGTAATAGAAAGAAATCATAAAAGATATATTTGAGAACTTTGACAGTTATTGAGCCTTTGATTTACTTTGATTCTTTATTGGCCTGTATTGTTACATCATCAGTCCTTCCTTCAGTTTTATTTCTCCATAGCCAACTTAGGGAATAGTTTTGAACTGTTCTCTCTTCCCCTGCTATGACCTGTGTTTTCAAATCTATTGATTTATTTGCAGTGTTTATTTGCCTAATTACTCATCTCAGTCTAGGAAAAAAAATGTTCTTAGTTCATTTAATTATTTAGTTGTATCAAATTGTCAAAGAAAGTGGATTTTTACGACAAAGAGGACTTTTGGACTAATCAAGATTACTGGAACTGACCATGGGAAGGAGGAGAAAAAAGGAGAAATCAGAATAAGAGAAGTGAGTTACAGAAAAAGAAAATGTGAAGTCTGCTATTTTATTTAGATTTGAATATTACTTCCACATATTTTTGCTAAGCCTATTTGTTATATTCTTAAACTGAAATAGAAGAAATATTACCATTTGAATCAGTTCTATGGGTAGAAAGAAGTGGGGCAGCAGAGATTTTGAGGGAGTCTCCATTACTCCACAGAGGAGCAACAGAATTTATATCCCAGAGAATGACAAGTGCAAAAGGAAGGCAACAGTGCTGGATAAGCTACTATCTTGGGAGTTAGAGCATTAAGACAGGGCAGCACACTACTGAGTGCCCAAAGGAGAAAGGAGACTTTATAACAATATGTGCAGAGTGATTAAATGAGAGTGACATTTCATAGCTTAAGTAACTTCTGGCATGGCCTTGAAAAGAGTTAAACTTACAGAGAGGACAAAATTCTCCATTATGAGATGACTGAGAATATGTCAACTAAATGCCTGAAATTATATCTTTTCATTGTCTTTGAACTAAGTTATGTAAAACATGTCAGCAGTGAGATCTCTTCTCATTTCCACTCTTTAAAGTCGTAACCAATCAATTAATTCGTGTTCTCATTTTTGTTTTTTACCTGTCTATGCTCTAAGCCTGAAAAACACAATGAGAAAATTTGTACAACTCTGTCATGCCACAAAAGATCAAAGTTAAGATTTAAATGAGTTTATTATTGGCCTTTATTCTGTATTTCCTTCCTCCTTCCTACTACAGATAGTATCAGAGTTTTCAATGATGCGACATGAATAAAACATTACAAGAAACATGAATAGTACTAAATCATAATTCATTTTTATATACTCAGTCAGTGGCAAAACAGATTGTGTCTACCTTACAAATAGGAATAAGTCTCAATTTTTTGGAAAATTCATTAATGAGCAGTACAAGTCTTAAAGAAATTTGAATATCATAAAATTTCATCTGAAATAGACTTTAATCAAGAAAGACAGTTTTTTTTCTTGTGACTTTATCTTAAGTTGCAGCACCTCTTCACTTATAAACATGGTTTCTTTTGCTTCTATTTCTTCATAATGATTAGGTGGTCTATAACAGATACCCATCAAGACATCACCCCTACAGGAATTCCCTCTGATCCTTACCCATAGACACTCAACTTTATCATTCCCAACCCCAAGCTCTTCAACATCAAAATAGTCTTTAATATAAAGGGCCATCCTCCTCTATCCCTTCTGAAGAGCTTGTAGCCATCCATCATAACACTGCAGTCATGGGAGTGGTCCCACCATGTTTTGGTAATAGCAACTTGGTCATAGTTAGCCACACAGTTGCTTCCAGCTCCTCCTGCTTGATGCCCATGCTGTGTGCATTGGTGTAGACACACTTCAGCTGAGTCATCTGCCTCACTCCCAGCTCAAGCATTGTTCCCCTAGGCTCATTTCTTGTGAACCGTTTTGTCCTCCTCCTACATCATAACTAGTTTAATGTTTCAAGGGGTCTGGGCAGACAACTAATCTTGCCAAAGAGCCCTGTAATACACCAAAAAACACAACTCCTTTGGTTCCTCTTTGCACCCTGGCCAGGTTTTGGGGAAAAGCCAAGAGGAGAAAGAGGGAACCCTGAGTCTGAGATATCCTATGGATTTAAAGCAGAAATATATGAACAGAGAGCTGAACAGAACACAGCTCCTGATAGTTTTGCAGCAGAAAACCATTTTGTCAGTGTATGCAGTTCTGCAGATATGTCTGTCAACAAGGAGATGAAATTTGCCAGGAAGTATGAGAAACAAACAAACAAAAAATCGGAAATAAGAAAGACAGAGCTAGCTAAAAGAGGGAGAACCATGTATACTATGTGCTGGTTTCTCTGTGGAAAAGGAATAGGCATCTCTGTCTGGAAAATTCTACCTGAATCCATCTCACATGGAAGAATAATAGTAGTGACAAGATTGGAAATAGAACTTGCTACCATCAGTAACATGAGTAGATGAAAGTCCAAAATTGTTCAGCTTGCTGTTGATACATAAAAAAAAAAAAAAGCTTTTATAACAGATTTATGCTGATGTATCAGACAACAGTTATTCTAAACAATAACTCATGACCATTTATAATTGCCATCAGCATGTTTTGTATAGTCTGTGCTGTATTCTCTTCATCTGTGAGTAAAACTGGAATAGTCAGTTCACTATGGAGAGCGGGAACCAAAACTGAACATGACAGCTCAGGTTGTTTTCATGTGAATTATTTTTATGTAGGAGACATCTTCCTTTGGGAACAAGACCATATGTGTGGGAAAACAAGAAAGACTATTCAAAGCAGAAGCTGTGAAGCAAGATAAACTGCATAAGAAAGCAAGATTGAGAAAAAAGGACACCTCAGAAGAAGAGAAAACAAAGTCAAGTATGCTGAATGAAGGCCATGTGATAATGACCCTGACTGGGGGAAGAGCAAGTGGCTAGGAATTATTCAAGGCTCAAATTGGGTAAGCTCCTGCATGCACAGCTAAGGAGTCTAGGAAATCTTTTATTGACATGTAAAAGTGGGTGGGAAAGTTACAAGAGAAAACTTGTGTATGTGTATGAGGGATGTTAAAAACTGCAACAAATGATTTGGATTGTTCACATCTGAGTCCATGCCTCAGACACTGCACATATGTACACAAGGTTGAGTCCACAGAAAGATGGAATTATACAATTAAATATATGTATCCAAACTGTTCTTGCTGCTGAAAGGATAGTGAAAAATTACTTCCTGCCTCTTCTTCTGATCTCCAAGCTTAAAACCAGAAAACTGACTTAACAAAGATCTGAAAGATCTAGCCGTTTATTCACCCATGGGACACTCACTGGTGGTGTAAAAGGAAAAAATAAGGGCAATGTAGAGCAACTTTTCCAGGTCTCATGACTGGATTTGCATAGTTTTCTTACACCCACTATACTCATAATTTTCTTACACTCTCAACACTTTACTTGAATCCAGGTTATCCTACAAAAAGGAGAAGTGTTTCGAAAAATGTTGTGTTGATACAAGATGAAATGTACACGGTTTTTCATATGTGTATAACTCCTGAACTTGCAAATAAGACTAGCTGTTGAGTATGTCAATTTATGAGGTAGACACGAGAGCTGCTCTGAAAGTAACACCTCCTAATTTATTATGTTGACCCATGACATTAGAGGTGGTTGTTCATGTCAGTAGAGGCTGAACCTTACCACCAGTATTCCATTACACTTTTCTGCTGTGTAAGAGCGGTCAGGTGCAGTCTGATACAATGTTGTCTTACATAGAAGTGCAGAGGAAGCAAAGATGTGGAAATGAATTCCTCCATGTGGAAAAAATTGAAACTGCTGACATTCATCAATGCTTGAACAGTGGATGTGAGCATGGAGATGTGATGAGTGGTTTGTTTCAGCAGTTGCAACAGCAACATTACTGACAAGCCAACTTCCAGACAGCCATGCAGATTTCTATGAGCATCACATGCAGACTCTTATTTATCAATGGTGTAAATGCATAGCTAATCATGGTGACTGCTGAAAAACAGTATTATGTAGCTGAGAATTTGCTCTATCAAACAATTCTATTTTGCTTTGTATCTGCTGAGGTTTCCAAGGAAAAAAAAAAAAGGATTCATTACTTCCAGAGCAACCTATATCCATATTTATAAATGCTCCAAAATATATTTTAAGGTATGAATGTAATAATATTTACATTTTAAAAAAAGGAAGAACAAGTAACTTTGTTTAGATTTTTTCCACTGGAGGACATTTACAGGACAGATTTTTATTAGTTTTACATAATATCTTAAAATGAAAAAAGAAATACCCATTTGATACAGGCAATTATGTACTAATTGTGCAATTATTATCACACTGATATTTCCATTCTGTGAACTTAAAGCCCAGTTGTAAATATTATTGTCATGCTGTCATATAATGGAAATGAGTATTTTCATTCAGACAAACGTGGGAAATGAATGTGCTCAGTCCCATACTGCCTATCAGTTCATGTAGGAGAAGACTGTAGCATTAACAGACTGTAGCTGTCAGTATAAATAATACAGAATTTGCATCAGTAGCAGAATTAGCAGAGCGAGAGGAAACAAGGGATGAAAATCTGTATAACTTTTTTCTCCGTCTGTGGACTGCTTATTTTCTTCCTGCAATACAGGTGTAAGATGCAATGCTTATTTAGAAGCAAGCGAACATGCTTCTTCTCCTATATACTCCATCCTGGTTTCTTTGGATGTTTTTGTTCCTCTCTCTTCACATTTATGCAAGATAAATTGAATTTAGGGAATATTTACTGTATTCTGTTGCTTTTTTTTTTTTTCTTAAGTGGAAATAAAATAAGTTGAGAACATTACTGAAGCAAGTTAACTAATCTGACTTTCTGCAAACCAAATTCATTTTAGTATGGAACAAGTGTGTCATATTTGAAGGGGAAAGGTTCTTGGGTCCACCTGTGTGATATACGCATTTCTTATTTGAGGAGACTAGCAGATAAAGCAATGTTCATACTAGTAATATATTTTTCCAGTATTGGCTTTACATTTCTGTGGTACATATTTGTAAATGAATATAACATCCAGTTTGTCAACATACTGATACCAGGAAGGTAAAAGTACATGTACTGAACAAAATTACTTTCTCTACAGAAATGAATGGAAAGAGTGTCCAAAATCAAAGTGCAAAGTACCATAGTCTCATATTACAGGGTATCATTAAATTAGAACAAAACCCCCACTGACAGTCTTTGATTGTTACTATTCCTTATATATTTATGAGAAAGCATAAAAATCATCTGCAAATATATATATATATATATATACATATATATATATATAGTGACAGACAGATTCTGAAACCATTCTGCACTTCCTTTGATACTACCATCTCTCTTGCCTTCTCCACTTTTATCTGAAGAAAATTTGCTCTTCTTGGCTTACATTCTTAAACTGTTAAGGAAAACTGCAGATGTGTGATCTAGAGCTCTCTGGTGAGTTTTATGTATGACCACTTCTTACACACCAATCAGTAGTAAAAATGTAATGAACATTGCAAGAAAATTATATAGCAGTAAATGTCAGGACTAATTGGCAGGTGTATGCTTGTTCTTGGAGGATTTTATCAAGGAACTGAATGCAGGTGCTCTAAATATTATATGTGCTATATATTCAGTATTGATTTCATGCCTTTAAGTCCTCCCAAAAACAAAATAAGAAATAAAGAAATTTCAGAAAAACAGTGAACTGTAACTAAAGAACACTTTTTCCGCCATCTGTGATATCAGATATCATTGCCTGCATAACACACGATAAAAAATATTACCTGTGTCAATTCTCTTCATGAAGGCAGATCCTTCTGTATTATCTAGGTGGTGACCAATCAAAAGCAGATAACTCAGCAGTAACATTAACCTTAGGCATTGCATCATCTGTAGAGGAAGTATGACTTTCCAAATTCAAACAACATATACATGAAAGGAGGACAAGATTGTGTAAGGAAAAATAAGACATCTTGGAATGCATGTTTAGATAGAGCACTTAAGAATGGAAGGTGAACACAAAAGGAGAATGTGTGTAGCTTACGGTAGGATTGTTTATTTATTTGTGTACTAATTTATTTATTTTGAATCAGAGTTGTTTATTTATCCAATTGAGTGATATATTTTTTGCATTGAGAAATATCTTCCAGAAATATTTCTGCTTGAATTATGAGTCACAGTTACATGTAGAGAAAAACACAAGAGTAGCTCCCATCCAGAAAAAGCATTTCATAAGGAAACAATGCATACTTTCCTAAAGTCTTTGCCTTTTCCACTTTAGAAGTAGGATAATTACCAAAGGGTGAAAGCCTAAAGTAGAAAGACCCCAAAATAGGGTAAAGTAATATTCTTCACTAAATAAATAGGATTGGATATCCAGACATCCAAGAACAGGCTATAAAGGCACCTTCTTAACTCTCCAGTCCATCTTCAAAATCTTAAGGAGTGAAGGTAGTGAAAGAATGAACATAGAAATAGCAATAAATAAATACGTAAATACATACATTAAAAAAGGGGAAATATAATATCACCTTGTCTGAATCGCAAAGTGACCACAAGAAATTTATCTTGCAAAAGTTCTTCACTATTCTGAAGCAAATGTTATTGTCTGACATCAGTTTTACTTTGAGGTAATGATGAATAAATGATTCTGCAGTGTATAGAGGAGTACAGAAGCATATAACATTACATATAATGAATATTTTGAATATCAAAAGGAAATATGAACAAATCATAATCATAACGTATTTGCCAATTTAGGTTGCAGTAAGTTTACAGTAGTATTTCACGAGTCAAACTCAAAGAAGGGTTATCCTTGTGTTCTCTCTCCAGAGAGATAAAAATACTGAGGTAAAAAGGGATAAGTACCTCAAATTGTAATCACAAAATTGAATATGTGTAATAAGACTACAAATGTTGTGGAAACAATATCAACAAAATCAAGTACAGGAGCAATAGAACGTGTTAATGTCATTCAATATGCTACAAGAATCACCAATTATCTATATAGACAAATTCAGTGGAAACAGATAATTTATATCTTACAATACAGCATCAGTTTTCATGGGTAGTTCATGAAAGGTTTTGAAGATCATACTTTTTCACATCAGAGGACAATGGCTGAAAAATGTGTTAAATGTTAACAACTGGAGAGACTGTAACATCATAGCACTGTTAACAATCTACTAATATCCTAAACTCTCTCCCAGTATCTTAAAACTCTCCTAATAATATCTCTGTTAACATATGTCTTGGTGGCTTTTATCCGACTTTATTTTGGATCTCAAGTATTTCTGTTGTTTTAAAGTGTAGGCATGTATATTTTAGGAGCAAAATGCTAACACCTGCAGTGATATGTCTTCCTATACAGATGGATTTAAAAAAAGTTTGCACTGTCACTCCAAGTTTGATTAACCTGTGAAAAATATTTTTTCAGCAGTGCTATAAAAAGTCACAGTTGCTATATTTTTATAAATACTCTAACATTATTTTTTTTCATACATACTCTGTTTCATGCTACTTGTTTACAAGCTTGTTACAGTCTTTGAGGATCCTGTTTATTCAGTGAACAAGTGTAGAGAGCGATAATGCTAGTGAATAACATATTTTCACGAGACGGCTGAATCAAGGTCCAGGTTTTCATCTTCACAAGTTCTCATTTTTCTATAACAGCAGCTGACATGCTATAGCAACATCTGTATTAGTAAATTTTGCAGACCAGAAAGATCTGCAGAATAGACCCAGTGCTGAGAATTTGTTACACACATTCTACATGTTATTTCCAGGTTAGACTCACGATCTGAATTTCTTTGCAGCTGGAGTGTCTCTAGATCTGTCTCTGGAGTTATCATTTTTGGCTTCAAAATGTTTCCTCCACAACAAGCACAGTTCACGTGCTTTGACATGAAACCAATGCATGCCAGGTCATCTGATAAGCCCCTCAGTACTAATGAGGAAGCATTCCAAATTCATGCCTAGACACCTAAAAGCAAATATCGGAATACAGAGCTGAATTACACATTGGATTCAATTCATTTCCCTAACAATAAGCAATGAGGCTCCATTCTAGATGTTCTTGGAGACCCATCTGGCCTGCAATTGCCACTGTAAAATTTCCCAGGCACCACTTACCACTGTGCTTCATCTCAGAGTCTATGTGGTTCTTTCAGATACCCTTACATATATCGCAGTGATACACATCACTCTTATAGGAATAACTGAATAATTATGTGGATTGCCATAAGTGAGGAAATAGAGAGCAATCGTGTCCCACTCACTCCTTTAAAAACTGTTGCTTTCTATTATTTTAGTGGCCTGGATGTATGGCAATAAAGTATTCCTGCTATCAGTGACTACAATAATCTGCATTTCTTTGCTAGTCCTGAAGAAAGGACTGCACAGATTTCTGAGAAAATGCAGTTGAGTAAGGGAGAATATAGGGCTGTTTACTCAGAATTTTTAGTTAGCAAATAAGTCTGTATTCTCAGTATAGACTATTTTCCTATTTGATAGCAAAGACTGGGATATCACTGAAGGTCTGGCACAAAGTTCAGCCTGTAATGAAATTGAGTGGGACTAATCTCAATAAGTGATAGGAACAAAAAGTTTTAGATTAAGAGGGAAAATCTTTGTATCATATTAAAGGGAAAACTAAGACTAAATGTGAAAATCTTTCCTCCATCAAATCCTGGTAGGAACCTTTTGCAAATAAATTGTCTGTACAGATTTAATAGTACATTGCTAAACAAATCTAAGCAAATATATATTTCAATTATTTATTTTGTTTTAATTATTGTTCATATTTAAATATTGTTCATATGTTGTCTTCAATTTAATATGTTACTGAACATAAACTATGTATTTTAAAAATTAGAACCTGTTCTTCATAATCAAGAATAGAACATACAAAAGTCACTAACAAAGGAAGAAAAGAAAAAAACAACAACAACAACAAAACTAACCCAACAATTCTATGTTACAAAGGACATAAGAAATATAAATCAGGACAGAGTAATGAGTAGAATCACAATTTGCTTATACTCATCTCCGACAAGTGAGAGTAAGATACCTACTGAGAATATATATAAGGCAAATCAAATACCTCATGATTTATCTGAAGATTTTTTTTTCTTATCAGATAATTAACTTGGAGTTTGTGATGAGAATGTTAACAAATTCATTTGTAATTTGGATAGAAATAATAAGATGAAATGACTTTTGGAAAGATGCATACCACCAATTGTTAAAGGATAATCAGGAATTAAAGTAATGGGGGAAAAAAAACATAATGAAGTCAGATATCTGACTAATAAAAGAAACACACAACTTTCAAAGCAAATTGATAATACTGAAATGCTAAGAGGTGATTATAAGGAGATAACTATTTGAACTCAAACTTACATTTCCAACTCAAATGTAAAGTAATGCACTAAAATGTGACCTGGGCGACAGCTTATCTAGGTCTTTCAGTCATCAGATATGAGGTCAACTGATTTCAGTATAAGGAAAAAATTCCTCTGAGAGCTTAATATCTATAAAATTATTTGGCTATAGAAGAGACAGGTTTTAAAGGCTGAAATAAACATTTTAGAATGAAATCCAAATCCTACAAATAAACTAGGGAATGTGCTTTCAAAGGCTGATCTAGTGATTGGATTGCAGCCTTAATTACAATAGTCATACTACTTAGGACAGAGCAAGACAGCAGTTCAGTTCAAGACAAGGGTCATCTCATGCAAGAATGCCAGACTTTCATCATCCACCCCTTCTTTCTTTTCAGTGACATGCTAGTGGAGCATGTTCCTTTCATAGCACAGCCTGGTCTATTATCTGCAAACAGTGTATAATATACATGTTAATGAGTTGGTACTGAAGGAGGTTAATTAATGGTTCTTCTTACATAGATGTCTGGAATTAAAACAAAAGGCTTAAAACCTACAATTAACATTGACAAGTAACCTATAATTTTTCCAACTCCTTACTGATGTTGATTATTATCCACCACAAATTTGTTCTCTTGCCATTTTCTTCAACCTCCTCACAGTAGAGATGAAAGGTTCATTGCCAAATACCAGAAGCACTAAGTGGTTTCTTTACAACCACGGAAAAAACACATTACCTTTTTCCAGTCTAAAAGTTTTTTAGACACCAAGACATAGGCTATTAAAAGTCCTTCTTCAAATAAGTTGCACAGAATGTATTTGAATTTAGTACGCCTGATATCCATAATGTAGAATGAACTGCTGTAAGCTGAGAGTACATGTGTTGGATTAATGCCAGCCTCTGGCCAGCTATAGCTCCAAACTTAATGAAGGCAAAGGAGAGTGTTTTAATAACATAGCTAAAACCACAGATTCAGTCTTAAGACTGGCATATGCCTTACCTTGTAATTTCTGCATTACATTATTCTTGTTAAAAAAATGACAAAGCAGGAAATCATATTAGTAGGCATGTAACATTTGCTGCAATTAATCTCTTGACAATTTGCTGAGGGCCTACTTTCCAAACTAGAGATCTGTAAGTGAACTCTGAACTCCAAGTTTTGGAAGCCTGAGGTTTGTGACCAGACTGACATGCTTATTTAAGTGACTCATTTTGGGCCTCCTTGGTTGTGTATGGAAGCTTTCATTGTTTCTTTAGATCAAAAGACTTCTCAGAAGGATGATGAGAGGGAAAAAGCCTGGTGAAGAGCTGCTGGAGGGAAGAGAAGAATCAAGAATTATGTTTCTGCAGCTGACACTTCAAATATGGTAGTGCTAATAGATAAATTTTCTTGAAAAATTTGTATCACTCAGGCACTTGAAGAAAGCATTAAATGTACAAATACGAGGAGCAGTGCTAGAAGAGATCAACAGACATATGCCAATCACATTGTGAACTATTAGGAATTAATGTTTCCCTTTTTCTGAAATCATGTACAAGCTGTGAGGGAAGGAAAAAAATTTCAGGACTGATACTTTACCCTGAAGCACAGGTAAAAGAAAATGTATGGATTCTTCCTTAAAGTATACATAGAGACAATCTAGTTACATCTCATTGAAACAGAAGTAAAACTGACCAGAGGATCTTCTCAAGGGCTCACAGATAGCAGAGTTCACTTTCTCCTGAATTCATTACACTGAAATTTTGAAGGTTATGTCAGTTCCGAAGGGAGATGAAGCAGTATGTGGCACAGACATTTATCCACAGAAATCCAGTCAGGCTTTTTTCAGTCTTTTCAGTAGGCAGCAGGAAGGCAGCTTTCCTGTCAGTCACAAAATAAGAGTATTATGTTGTGCTGTACTATAAAGTCCTCCCAGTAAGTTAATTTTAGCATTCACAAGGGATACATGAAATGCCACCTGAACACTGACTTCTTACGGATCTCAAAATTCTGCTTATGTTTCTGAGCTTCCTAGAAACACATACAAGCACATATATAAACTGAATTATAACAGTATAGCTCTTTCATCCTTTACTAAAGTATGTCGTCTGCATAACTGCCTTCTGATTCAGAGTTAACATTTGTATTTAAGGCACACAACACATTAGATCTCACAGCAAAAGGCCTCAGACTTCTCACAGGAAAGGACTTTAGACACAATTGCTGTGTTTCTTCCTAACCCTGAGAAGCTACATGGAAGACCTTTGTGTGATGTCTCTGGTATGGTAATTTGGAGTATAGTCCCTAGGAATACCTGCATTTCCTGGTTTTGCTCTGTGACTTTGAGCTGCACTCCTGAGTCATGAAATATCCTACTACCTTGGAATGCGGATTCTATAGAGAACCATATGTAAAGTCATTGATGCAGTTCTCAAGAGTAATGTGATTTGTTCAAAGATTGTCACAAATGTAGACACCCAAGAGCTAGTGGTTTATTTCAGTCTGCCCATATGCACAAAGGAAGTTATTGACAATATGTTAAGCATTACTGACAGGGAGCCTTCATCTTCAAATAGTAATGAAATATGACTCATTCTAATTTAGAAATATGGAATTAGAGGTATTCATTTGTCTATGGAAAATGTCTGTTCATACTTAGGAAAATAGTTATTAGAATTAGAAGTTTTTAAAAATTCAGGTATATTTTTCTGGTTTTTGCTTTTTTTTTTTTTCTGTGAATAATTCTTTAATCCAAATAATTAACTGCCTAGCCATGTCTTAAATTAAACACCTAAACATTTTTATCTTATCAGCCGGATGGTACATTATCACACATAATCCTTCCTAACTCTAAGACAAGTCTGTGTGTATTTATTTGGAAGTCCCATAAGAATTTCACTTTTGTCACTTTATGTGTGAAGAATAACTAAAAGTGGATTGTTTGGTTAATTTTTAGTTCATGGATAATAAATACATCCCTTATGTCAACTGTTGAGTAGTTTTGGGTATCCTAACATATCTATCTAACCTAGGGCTTTTAAAATATTGTGTGTTTTTCTTTGTGCTAAATGGCTGCTAGAATAATTCCTCAGGTGTCAACGATAATACACAAAAAGACATATGATCAAATGAATTTCTGATGGCCATATTCCAGACAGTTCTGCATAAAACAATACCACTTTGAAAAATAAAGTGAAAACATTTAGTTTTTTTTAATTATACTTTCTGATACACATCTTCTGGTTTTCAAGTTTACACTCTATCCCAGTTAACCCAAACAGTCATACATTTCATGAAGATTGTCATGCTTTTTTGATATTTGACAACTGAAAGAAGAAAATGTAGCTTCTTTTATATTTATATAAACTCTTATTTGATAGGACTTATCGTTTCCTCTCAACTTTCTAAACTTACTTAACAAACTCCTGACGAGTACGGCTTAAATTTTTGTATACGTTAAACTGTTCACCTATGACAGAGACCAAAACCCTTTCTTTCACAAATCTTTGTCATTCTTATGTTAAACTTCAAGTAGGTTGGAAAAAGTAATGAAAAAGAAAAACTGACAAAGCCATTTCAATGTGATGTTCAAATTAACAAGTCTGTACTGTGATTTTGAATATTCTCAAATTTAAACCACATAACTTTTACTTGGAGATGTAAACTGCTAACCAATTTGTGATGTAAAACTCTTTATATCTATAACAGAAGAGCTGTTTGAATGCATTCTAGTTGTAATTTTATTTGTTTGATTGTTTGTTTAGATTGCTACAGTCTTCACAGACATTAACATTCTTTCTTGTATCTTTATAGTTTTCATATAAAGAAGGGAAAAACAACTCATTGACTCATGATCAGCTTTACTAGAAAACTGAATAAATGAACTACAGTCCACTTTTCTATGTAAATTATTGTATTCTCTGAGAAATCTCCCAGCTATATGCCTGGTGGAATTCTAAGCTTCTATTCTGACCTAGACTTAAATTTTATCACTGTTATATATCATTTGGTCTGGTTTCCAGGTCAAAACAGCAACTCCTTTCTTCAGCTAGTAACAGGAGTCCTTACAACAGCTGAAAGTGTCCACAGAGATTTTTTCCTCATAAGTAATTACCACTGAGTTGATGAGAAGCGTCTGCATCTACAGCTGACAAAGTCAGTTCTCATCTGTTTCACCAAATTTAAACTGTTCAATCCAAGAAGCAAACTGATATGAATATTGTTTTCCCAGACATTCTGCATTCTGGTATGCATATTTATGAATCAAGGGTGACAAGCTCGAATTATTGTTAGGATATTTTAGTATCAAGCAGTTTAGCAACCTACAGGCTCACTGAGAAGTTATGTTTATTATTCATTTTCAGAAATACCTAAATTCTGGAAAAAAAATTAAGCAATAATCATGATTGATGCACTATCATGGGAATATTTTATGATATATACTCACACAGTTTCATGTCTTACCAAATTAGAGTTCTCCTAGAAAAAGAAACAGACTTATAAAAGATAAACTAATATGCTAGATGATCATAGAATAGCCAGTGATGTCCTGATCTACATCAAGATATGAGTGGCCAACAGGGAGAGGAATGGGTTTGTCTCCCTGTACTCTGTTCTTGTGAGGTCCCATCTGAAGTAATGTGTGCAAACCTCTGGACCTCAGTACAGGAGGGATGTGGAGCTGTTGGACAGGGTCGAGAGGAGGTCCACAAAGATGGTCAGCAGGCTGGAGCACCTCTTCTATGAAGAACTGTTGAAGTTGCTTAGCTTGTGGAAGAAAAGGCCCTGGAGGAAACCTCATTGCAGCCTTCCAGTACTTGAAGGAAGCTTACAAGCAAGAGGGGGGAACTGAATTTTTACACTATCTGATACCAGTAGGACAAGATGAAATGGCTTTAAACGAAAAGAGGAGGGATTTAGGCTGGGTGTTAGGAAAGAATTTTTTACTCAGAGGGCAGGGAGGCTCAGAGAAGTTGTTTATGCCTGAAGTCATTCAAGTCCAAGCTGAATGGGGCCCAGGGCAGCCTGATCTCATGAGTGGCAGGCCTGGCCACAGCAGAGGGTTAGAACTAAATGATCTTTAAATCTCTTCCAATCTCAGCCATTCTATGATTCTATGATAAATTAAGTCTACAGTAGCAAATAATGGAGACTACCAAGTCACAGAATCACTAAAATTGGAAGAGATTCAATGGGATAACTGAGTTCAACTCCCAGGGGGTTGAACTGAACTTCCACAAGGTATTGTGCCAAGGATATTCAGTTCCAGGTGCTGAATCCAGCACTTACACTGATGCAATAAGCATATTATCTTAAAAGTACCCACAGATGTGCAGAGTTATAAATAGATATCTTTTAATTCTTAACACACTGGACAGTAGTCTTGATTCTGAAAACTTGATTTTTGCAAAAACAGATAAAATAGTGACCTCAGAGTCAAGTTTTTAAGAAAAAACATAATGAGTGATTTGGAAATAATGACTCACAAAAATGTTTACCAGCTCTACTTTGCTCCCACTCAATCAAATGGAGTTTCAAAAGATGAATTTTGTTTGTACTAACACAAAATATGTAGATAGCTGTTGTTAAGTGAAAAGGGAAGGGAATTCCTCTAGGATTGCTCTGTAAATAAGTGCTCAGATAAAAGGATTTTTTAAAACGTACAAGAAAATATATAAATAAAAATAAAGCATTCTAATCTGTACCTGAGAAAAGTGAGTTTATAATATAGGGCAGTATGCATTCAATTGAAAATATGAAAAGACATGAAAACAGTAAGACAAAATATTTTTAGAAAATCTTTCTGGAAAAAAACAAAAAACAAAACAAAACAAAAAAGACAACCACACAATATTACAATAGTTATTGAATAAAACAAAACAAAAAGATCTTAAAGGCTCTTTTAGGCTGATGGCTTCAGACAAATGAGAGTTTGAAGTAATCTCTCTAATCCCAAAACACATTTAGTGTTGGTGGTGGGTCGTCATTAGCACCTGTTTCATTCCATAGATTCACTCCTTTTAGTCTGCTCTTCATTTTATTGCAGACACAGCTTTCCTCTCTATTCTTTATTCTCTTCCAAAAAAAAAAAAAAAAGGTGGGGGGAAAGAAGCTGTCTTAGAAATAGAGATTTCCATATTCAGATAACAACAGCTTCGGGTAGGTGAGGTATATGTAATGCTTGTTTAGTTATTTATAGTACATTCAATTTTAAAAGAACAAAAATAATGTTTTTGTTTAATGATTCTGACTAGACAGTGTTTTTCTCTTCTCCACCTGCTCCTTGCAAGGCTTAGGTGGGACATGGTGATGCTGTTCTTAGAATGAGAGTTGTGTTGTCATGCAGATCTTCCACCATCAGATGGACAGAAGAATAGTTTCTGCACTGATCCTCCCTAAATTTTTCATATCCCTCCCATTCTTCCTCCTTTCCCACAGTAATTTTGTTTATGAGCTAGAGATATCTCAGATCTCAACAAAATTGTACATAAATAGATAAAAAGAGAAATCACATACAAACAGAAGAGCACAAGTTATTTTATTTATTTATTTATTTATTTATTCTTGAAAGCATGCATAGTATTTGACAAAGTTAGTGTAAATTATTACACTTATCGAAACACTCTGGAGACTGAAGCCTTGTTTCTGTTTTGTTTGGGTGTTTTTATTCTATAGTTAGTTACGTTTCACTTTTGCTAAGGAAAGAGACTGCATATCTCTCCACACATTAAAAAACAAAAACAACTCTTCTAAGACTGTTACTACTCTATATATGTTGACCATACTTTTTGTTGCAAATTCAGTATAAAATTCATAACAGAAGTTGTTATGTGTGCACCATTATGAACCCCACAGTATCTTCAGTCCATCTCCCTGGTAAAATGTATTACATCTTAATGCATCTTTCTGTCCTCAGAAACAAACCTAGTTTGTACCATCAAAGATGTAGCAAAATAAATTTCCAACACAGGTTTGTTATTCAGACTACTTGTCTGTGACTCAGAGAGTGCATATATTATATCTTTTCAATAAAGAGATTGTGTCTTTGCCAGGTACTCTTTAGAATATAGTTACACTGAATAACAAATAATAACAATGTGCATAGTATTCTTTTTCTGCTACTGCACAACAAATACCATTCTTTAGTTCACTGATATCTGACTCCAGTCTGTGAAAAAAAACTCTGCCATAGTAACTTCATTCAAGGAAAGAAAATGTTAATTAAATAATCAACTGCTAATTAATTTACATATATTTTAATTCATAAATCAAGACTGGATTATTAGGACAAACATGACCTTTTGTTGTTTTTTTTTTAATTTTTGTTATGCATTTAAAAAGAAATAACTCCTAATAAACAAGCAAGTATTGTCATGTATCTATTACAGTCACGAGAATTTGTGTTGAGACTATTTTTAAGTATACATGTCTGAAAAAGTATGAAAATCATATTTAAGTCTTCTTAAAGTGCCCAAGAATATCTAAAATCTTGCAGTCGGTGTGGTAGTGATAAAAACACTGAGAAATTAATCTAGGTCATTTACTATTACCCCAAAATATTCAATTCTGTTCCTGCACTAAGCAAAATCACTTTGATTACAGTCCAACTCTCAGAATGTTCTTTTCTATTTTTATTAATTCTATAGTACCTCAGAATAGCAATGCACAATATACTTATGTGCTTTAAATAAAGCACTTCAAATAAACAATTCGCCTCTTTCTTACCACTGACTACAGTGAAAATCCACTCTGATATAAAGTGACTCCATTCAGAGAGATGAATAACACCTTTCATTTCAGCAAATGACTTGGTGTCCTGATGCCATGTGGAATATATTGCAGACTAGGATTCTGGGATCTGACCCATCATTTTCTGTGGCCAAAGACTTCATACAACAGAGTAGTTGTCATTGAGTCACCTCACTCACTCAGAGAAAATAAAAGGATATAGCAAATCCACGTTTATATTGTTTTCCTGCTGCAAATACATGATAAATGCTGTTAATATGTCACACACACACAAAAAAAATAATATCACATTTAGCACCTGCTGGCCTTGATGCTTCAACTATTTGCACCATTATCAGGCTGCTGGGGACTTCAAAGGCTGATGATTATGCGGGCTGTGGTGGGTTGGCTCAGCAGAGGAAAGGAGAATACTGGGTATAGGCAATTAGTAACTGTTACTGCCGTCACCAAAGAGATTAGTAGATGAAGATTACATTTTATTATACTTTATTGTATTGATTTTAAAATGACTACACTCAGTACTGTTCTCATGTTACATATGTGAGGTTATTTTAATTTTGTTTTCTTATTGTTCTGCCTTATCTTTTCTTCCTATACTTTTTTATATAAAGTAGGCAGTAAAGAGTTAATTCTCATTGTCTTTTAACTCAGTCAAAGGTGGATGTTAGAGCTGCTTTTAGGCTCCATGATAACATTTGCTAAATGTGCAAATGCATCACTCTAAGATGTCGTGGGAAAATGAAAAGAAAAAAAGCAACAGCACAAAACAAACAAACAAAATAAAGAACTCATTGTGGGCTTACTTGACAAAAAATATTTTGAATACAGCTATGACGACAATGATCTACTTCATTTTCCTCTCCCATTTGATGCAGTAGCTTTTGAATTCCTGGAAAAATGCCAACTGATAGTAGGAACGTGTCAGTGGGAGAGAAACAGATAGTGAAAATTGCATTGTTCAATAATTAATTACTTGTTCACATTAGAAATACCATATTCAGGAAGTCCTTATCCAGATAAAAAATTTCCACTAGAGTGCGTTCACAAATGCTCATTATTTCAGATTACATTTAGCCTCAGCAAGTAGTGATAAGTAGGAAGAAAATATATGGAAAGATCGTGCTGAAGACTGAATTTCAGGAGAAATCGTCATTTTGCTAGAAAATTTCACTTAGGTGGAAAAATTGGTTTGTTATCTTCAGACAAGATAGTTCAGATATAGTGTCCATGAGAGAGAAGTATGTGGAGACATGAGGAAGTTAAATAGATCTTCCATCTACCATTTTTATTTTTTATTTTTTGTTGCATGTTACAATGAAAACTGGTAAACAGGAAATGTGATTATGAGTAAGCTTTTTGTGAGATAGTAGTTTAAGTTAAAGGATTATAGTTTTTATTTCCAATGCTGTCAGGAAGCAAAACTGTTTCTAGAAAGCACAGCTTTTATTGCCAGTTTTGAAACAATGAAAATCTGGATGGTTAATGAAACTGTCTACATAATGCTTCTCAGTATAAATTAGTTGTACTAACTCAGAGGCAGAATAATCAGTTATTTCTGAATGTTATAGGACTTATGATAAGGAATGTGCTAATTAAAAAAAAATCCAAATGCACATTTGAGATATAATTGATCCTTTCTTTCTAATTAGTCTTGGCTACATAATCTAATGTTAACACATAGCTGTTTAGGAACATTTTTTGCTGATTTATGTTCAGTCTATTCTTGGAAAAGAAACACTGAGACAGTTTATGTTTAGGCACAAGAACTTCCTTATGCATAATCTTTGAACACAGAACCACAGAATGACTGAGTTTGGAAGGGACCTCTTGAGGTCATCTCTTGTTGTCTGATCCTCTCTTCTTGATGTGTGCCAGTTATCCAGGACCATGTACAGATATATCTCCAATGGAGGAGAGTGCAAACTGTCTTGGCAAAGTGTGCCAGTTTTCTGTCACCCATTATCTGGTATTCAGACAAATCCTCTTTGTTTTATTTGGCGTCCCTTCCCTCTTTGATTTCCCTCTTAAATATTTAAATAAAATATTCTGGGAGAAGAAAAAAGGAAAAAAAATCCCTCCAAATTTTTGAAGTGACTGTTTAAAAAAAAAAAAAGTTAAATATTTATTCTTTACTGTAGATCACCACATCAATTGCTCTGCATTCTTCACCAGTACTGTAAGATATCCAGTTTCAGATTTCCTACTAAGATATATAACTCTGAGCATTGTAGAGCTAGCAAACAATTAGAATGCATTTATATTTGATTTTAGATTTAAACGGCATGGAAAATATTGAATTTCAAGCATATTGTAATCCTAGTTCCCTGATGTTTGGTGAGACACATAGGTTTCAGTGTGTCCTGAGTATAACTCCTGTAACATCAAATGTTATGATAAGGGTTATTTTAATCCATTTAACAATAGTGCTTAAATTTAAACAAAAAAATAAAGAAAAAAAGAAACAAGATTTACATGAGCAAGTCATAGGAACTCCATGCAAAGTAGACATTCAATAGTATTTTTGAAACAATTTTTGAAATAATTTTTGAAACATTTTTGAAATAATTGCATGTCTGAAAAATCTACTGAACTTCTACAGATATCTTTATTTAACATTTACGTCAAGTGTACTAGAGTACTGATGATATAAGCACAAGTAAAACCAGATGCAGATGACACTTTCTTGGAGTGAAGATGAAATGTAAATGAAATCTGAAGTGTTTACTCTTAAGTGGCTACTTTTCCAGCTCTCCTTGGATTTGATCACGGCAGCAGCATTAAAAATTATTTATATGAGTTTCTCAAGCCATATACTTCAAAGAGTCTACATCTTGAAGAGAACAAGTCTAGAGAAATATTTTTTCTCATGACTACCTAAGGCAAAAGTTGATAGGAATCTCTGGATAAATGTATGTTTGTAATAATTTCACTTATCCTTTCAGCTTGCTCCAGAGGTTAGGCAATATTGCCTTCACATATTATAGATGTCAGTGAAGAAACCAAAGTTATCTATTTATAGTAAGTAGAGTTTTTCCTAAAGCCTTCACCTAGTAAAAAAAGGCGCTCATCCAAGTAAGAGAAAAAATAAAGAAATGTGAGATGTCAATAAAAAATGTGAGTAATCTTGTTTGTCAGATACTTCCTTGAGTTCCACAGTTGTGGTCAGGTTTTTTCTTTTTTCAGTTTGCAAATATTTATCTATGCCAGGGTAGACAGAAGAGGAATATAGCTATCCATATAACAAGAACAGGTTTTCCAAATGTATTACATATATATTTCCATTTGTATGTGTAAATTCCCTCATGTATGGTAATGGTAACTGAAGATCTGACAGCATTTTCATATTTTTGGTTTAAGGAAGGACAAATACTTGTCCTTTAAATATAAGACAAAAAGATTGTTCTGGATCAGAGATTAATTCCCAGCTCTTAGAGACAAATACAAAATATAGCATAAACAAATATTACAAACATTTTAAAATAGTGTCATGGTTCTGGATTTTAAAGTGAGTTAGAATTTTAGGTGTCTCACTTTCACTAATATACTTAGTCTGACTTCATATTCAGAATCTTTATCAGAGAATCCATGAACAAAACAAACATTCAAAATCCTGCCCTCAAAACTGTGGGCACACTGGCACAGGCTGGAATAGGAAGCTGCATATCTGTGCTTCTTGCTGTTGCTGCATTGTAATGAGTTCCACAAGTGCTATAGCAAACATAGTGTAAGTATTGCTTTCAATTATATTAGACATATCTGATTTCATTTTTGGCCCATCAAAAAAGCTGTGGCATATTTTACCCAAAGTAGAACATTTTGTTCTTTCTTTTATTTTTTATTTTTTGTAACTGAAAGAGCTGAAAATAAACATTTATTTTTCCTCTTTTTTTTTTTCCTCTTGCAAAACAGGATTGAAAATATTAATAATATTCACCAGGTATGTCACGGTTAAATTATTTTTGTTATTGGTATTCCACATTGTAATATCATATGGAGTTGGGAGTTAAAGCGTTAATGCTCCAGCTTCATGGATCATCGATAGCTCTGGGTACATCTGTCTCAGGAGAGAACTACGTTCCTCAGAGGACTTTGCGTTGCTTTGCATTTTTCCATTTTCCACTCAGAGGGAAAGATAAAAACTGTTTGCATATCACAAGACAGGTTCTTTCCTTTCAGATCAACCCATCAGCAGGTGCTCCCTAGCCATCTTGCCTTCAGCATTTAGTGTAAGGCCTTCGGTTCTCCGACACTCTCTCTTATTTTACTTGATTTATTAGTTTCAATTCCAATTATATTGTCTTATATTGTGTTATTTTGCATTACGATATCTTATTTAGTAAATTAGTTTTCCTCCTCAGATCGTTGATGCTGTTTTGTTTTTAGGTCCATCTCCCTTTTTCTTTTTCCCTTTCCCCCTTCCTCTTTCCCAGGGCATGGGCCCATTGGTCCCCCGCCCCAATTGTCACAGAACCAGGCCAAACCATCCCGTAAATTGCTGACAAGATCTTGTGAGTGAGAGCACATAGCCCACAGAGCATCTCAGAGGTTAATCAGTGTCATTCAGGAGCAGCTGAACCTTGCAGGCCTTGCTGAGCTATGTGAAAACCATTTCCTTACTCAGTGTACAAGGCAGTAATCATGAGCTGCCTAGACCAAATCATCCTTGCAAACACACATAACTTTTTCAACACCTATCTTCACCAGAATTACAAATACTTCCTTTCTCTTTTTAATCCTCTACTGGCAACTGGTACTATCAGAAAAGAGCAGAAAGAAAACATTTTTATCACCCTAAAAAAAATAGGTAAATTGTCTTTAAAGGAAATTTTTTAAAACTTCCAGATAACTAAACTTGCTTCTTCTATACTTCATATAATACCTCCTTTATGGGGATGAAATAATATTTGCATCATTTCTGCTCCTAATCTTTTTATTTATAAGTATTTTTCCACACTGATCTTGACTAAGGAAACAAAATATTGTGGTGAGACAGTGGATCAGGTTGCTGAGAAAGTTTGTGGATGCCCCATCCCCAGAGACATTCAGGGTGAGACTGGATCGGGCTCTGCGCACCCTGATGTAGCTGTGAGTGTCCCTGTTCATTGCAGGTGAGCTGGACCAGATGGCCTCTAAAGGCTCCTTCCAACTTATATGGTTCTATGATTCTATGAAAAGGTTTGCTGACACTTTGGACAGAGGTCAAAAGCGACAAATATCTGTACCTGAAAAGAAATACTATCTCAGCAAATCCCACAAAGAAAATGGATACAATAAAATACTTTTCTAAAAGAGCCAGTAACGCGTTTTTTCAAATTCAGAAAATGAAGTGACATTTTTGGGAGACATTTGAGCAAGTATCCCAAGATCCCTCTAAACAACGATCTGAAATATTTTGTCTTCCTTACCACCCCATTCCTGTGGATATTCTTGTACAGTGAGGTCAGTGGGAGCGCACATCAGGGGAAGCCTCCAGTGTCTGTAGAGGGCCAAAAGATGAATGGATGATAAATTCTTTACAGATGCTTTCAATAACATTTCATGCAGGAATTAAAATTAACCCTTTCTTGGCTTGAGGAAGGAGTAGGAAATTTGCTCTTTGCAATAGTCTGCTGTGTCCATACTGCAGGATTAAGCAAAATATAGGAGGAGACAGGCTGTGTGTCAGTAAGAGCTGCAAAATTGTTTGCAATTTATAGGAATCCATCATATGGAGATATAGCCTCCTTACATATAGCTTCATATATGTTTGCCCCGCTATTATGTATAATCATAAAACCAGTGGTTTGGATTAGTATATCCTTATTGTAATTTTGTCTACATGGCCCACACAGAGGTAAATGAATAGTTGCTCCTCAGCAGAATCCATTACAAGACCTTAGAATTTGTATTTGAATGTAAAGTTTCATGAGCCTGGATTTGTGAGCATGGGTTCACAGCTCATGGTGTATGGCTGTACTTTCCATGCAGATACATTTCTATAGAAATCTGTTTTCTCTGGCCTGTCATCTTTCTAGGAAAAGTAAAACTGCTAGTTTATAGGAAGGCTCTGCAGAACATTCACTATTCATGCAAGTGGACTAAGAGTAATTTTATTAGTTCCTTAAGGTAATTTGGGAAGTGAATCAAGGAATTGAATTGGATTAAATAGGAAACTTTAGGAAGAAACTCAGGGACCATAAAATTGCAGGTACTGCTGAAGAGAGCTGCTATTTGCAGCTCAATACAAGGGTGGTCCCATGAAGATAAGGACAACACAGTGGTGGGTAGGGTGGTTGTCTACAACACAATGGAGGGTCCAGAGAAAATAAGTAGAATTGCTGTTTGCAACTCAGTGGGGGAGTCTGTGAAGATAAGGAGGCAGATTTGCTGGTGACATAATGTAATCCCTCTAACATCTGGAAATTTACCACCAGAGATGTCACTCACTTTGGAATTTCTGTCCATCTTTGGAATGTAATGAATATTAATGTGTTATGCCTTTAAATTTGTAGTCGTTTCTCTCTTCGGTGTGCATGTTTGGTGGAGAGATCCCCCATGCACCCAGCGCTATAATAAAGGGAATACCTGCTTGACATATTTCATCGGTGTGTCAAGTCACTATGTAAAATGTTAAATGTAATAAAATTTTAGGTTCCTTTCTTCAATCACATTAATATCATTTCATAAGAAATATGTTTGTTAGTGTTTGCTAAGAAAGCATGCTAAAATTAGTGCTAGGGGTAATGCTGCTCTCTGGGCCTCAAGGAACATGTCATCTTGTTTAGTAGCACTTCCTGATATGAAGTAGATCTTATACATGTACATAAATCTCAGGTTTTTATATAGAAAGATGATTTTTTTTTACTCTGGTGGAAACTGAGCTTTTCAAAAGAAGGTGGCTGCAAAAGAGACTGAGAATTTGGACTGGTCAGGTAATCAAAGGTTTCAGACTGTAGGAGAAAGAAAATATTTTTTTACTATAAAATATAGAATGTGCCCCACAACAGTTTGTGATTTGATGTGATAATTTATCTAACTAGCTAACTAATCCATGTGGCTTAGGTAATAGTAATAGAACAGATTTTACTTAAACATGTTACGCATAACTGAAGACAGTTATAAAGTACTGACTGTTATACAGAAATCTACTGTATAATTTACTTTGCAGCTTTCATAAAAAGCTATTTAGGCTGTTTTGAAAGGGATAAGACAAGCTCATGGATCTTGCAGGTAGTAGAGCCTCAAAACATCAAGGCATTTCAAAGTGAACAGCATTATGTTAAATAAACAGCATATCGCCACTATTAACCCACATAAAGAAGCATTTTTGTGAAGATTTGCACAGCCTCCTCACCCTCTGGATGATCCAAAATGTAGTTCACTTTGTGCTCATGGATAAGTTGAAAAAAATGTGTTGAGCATGTGCATGATAAAAATGCAGATGGCATTGCATAATATTTTATATGCAGCACTGATACTGCTACTCACATCCTTGTGAGAATTCAGGAAAACTACTCTGAATGAACCATAAGTTCACAGTGTCCTATTTGGAGTTCCAATATGTGTTGTTGTTGTTTTTTTTTAATTATAGATCGAAATTCTTCAGGCCAGTCAAAGACAATATATAATAAAACTGGAGACAAATGACAACATGAGTGATTGTGCTGCTGAGGTGCCTACCTTTAGTAGTGATAAATGGTAGAAATGACCTGTCCTGCACTGTCATGACAAGACACTGCATCATCTCTGAATTATTTTGTTAACTTTGGAGAGGGGCCTGCTGTCTTTCATACAGAATTGATCTGTGTGATGCTAAAAAATGAGTCTGCTGACAGTATAATGTGATACTTTAAAATGACATCAGGTAGATAATGAAGATCCAGAATTTGCAACAGAAAACAAAGTCTACAAGAGGGGGCCTGTAGTACAGGAATATTTGGCAATTAGAGTGATCCAGAGATAATGCATTTTGACAGTAGCAAGCAAAGATATTTTCTGTGATGCATTATTCTCTGGATTCTATTTGTAAAGGCTAAAGGGCTACATTCTAGCCAATTTGAATTTGAACAGTGGAAAAAAGAAAAAGAAAGAAAGGTATTTTGGTTGCTTCCTTATGTTTAACAAAGCAGGTCCTCAAGGGTCCTTATCACCTCTGCCTTCAAATCAGTTTTCTGGAGTACTGATAATTCACCGTGGAATCTCTGCACAGGAGAGTAAAAATATTTTTCAAATTAATGCATTTTTAAAAGAAGTAAACCTGTAGAGGTCTTAAGCAAGGAATGTGCTAATTAAGGTATGGAATAGAAATACGATTCAAGAGACTTTAAAGAAGATGAGGTCAAAGATTTCTTGAGTACCATATCAATACGTGATGATCCAAAGTCCAAAAATGAACAACACAAAATGTCTTGAATCAAGGAATTGAATTGGATTGAATCTAAACTAGGCATCATAGCTTGAGCAAACAGAAAACTTGAGGAAGAAACTCAGGGACCATAAAATTGCAGGTACTGCTGAAGAGAGCTGCTGTTTACAACTCAATACAAGGGTGGTCCCATGAAGGTAAGGACAAAACAGTGGTGGGTAGGGTGGTTGTCTACAACACAATGGAGGGTCCAGAGAAAATAAGTAGAATTGCTGTTTGCAACTCAGTGGGGGAGTCTGTGAAGATAAGGAGGCATATTTGCTGGTGACATAATGTAATCCCTTTAAAAATCTGGAAATTTACCACCAGAGATGTCACTCACTTTGGAATTTCTGTCCATCTTCGGAATGTAATAAATATTAATGCGTTATGCCTTTAAATTTGTAGTTGTTTCTCTCTTCCATGTGCATGTTTGGTAGAGAGATCCCCCATGCACCCAGCGCTGTAATAATGGGAATACCTGCTTGACATATTTCATTGGTGTGTCAAGTTCCTATGTTGGATTTCTCAGCATCAGTTTTTTAAAAGGGAAATAAATTACATTTTTTGGCCTTAAGCTGGAAAAGTTAAGTAGGAGGATCTAATGATAGAAACTGGAAAGCTGTCGTTCTAATAAGAGGTCAAAACATACCATGAGTCAGCAGATATCTGAGGTAACTAAAAAATATCCTTATTATAAAATTCAACCTTAGTTTAAGAATGAATACATTTACCGAACATCTACATATTTAATAATTTTCCCCTTATATTTTTGAAGTGATAAACCAAAATCTAAATATTCTGACACATAGCTCTCAGGCTGTATATCTGGTCACTGCAAATAGGAGTGGCAAATTCCTTGAATGTTTATCACTCTAAAGGTTGCTGTGCTTCCAAGAATCTACAGAATGATCTATCACTAAATTGCAAAAGCTTAATTGTGAATTGAGTCATAAATTTTGAAGTTAGGGGAAGACATCGTTCTGGTCAAGGAAGTTGCCAAGAAAAAAGGTAGTACACAAGGAGTAGTGGAAATTCAGCACTAAAGGTAGAGGTCCATAAGCTCGCATAAGATTGAGATAAATCTTTCTCTATTCCTTTTGTATGCATAAGATCAAAACTTGATGTAGAATGCTCCATAATGCTGCTGCATGTGATCTTAGGACTGAAGGAAAGGAAAAGCAGATTTTAAGAGACACGAGCTAGCAGATTTCCTTGACATCTTTCAATGAACAGTGTATTCTCTTTTTGCACTGTTTCAGTGCTTAGAATCTCTTTTTAACCCTGTACAAAGAAAGCCCTGAAAGACAGTAGGAATGTTTGTAAACAAAATGTAATAGCTCATTAAGCAAGACCAAAAAAGATAAACAGGATATGATACTGATAATTCCAAGTACTTAACTGGCGCATGGAATGAAGTCCCTTTCTAATCAGTTGTTAAATAATTGTACAAAAATGAAACAGCTATCATGAATGAAACTGTAACAAATCCTCTGCAGAGCAGATGATCATCCTACAAAACACTTATTAAGAAGGGTGAGGAGTATTTGCAAGTTACTAATCCCAATCAGGGAGACTTTATATCACTTGTATTTCAGGAGACCACTGTCATCAGTAGGCTTTTGATTGTTCTGTGTTTTAAGTTCTGTGATGTTCTCTCTGTTTTTGGCCTGGTAATTCCACCATAGTCAGCTCAGCTGGCATAATCTTGCAAATGTATGTAATAGTGGCTCCAGGTAAGAAACATTATCAAAAAATGCCATACTGATCACTTCTCATGGAGGATGCTATCCTCATTTTCTCTCTGTTTTGACTGTTCTTTTCAGAAAGTACATCCATGAATTGTGTTAGCACCCACGTGTTCCACTCTACTAAAATGAAATGATAGCAATTATAAAGTCATTCCCCTTTCCTCAAATCAAACTATAGTGTGCCTAGTAAAGTAAAAGGAGCCTGTTCCTCCTGAGGTAAGTGCCCTGATGAAAGGTTGGGACTTGTCAAATGTAAAAACTCCCTTGGCTTGCTAACATGATGAAAGAAGTCATAAAACCAGGGAAAAATATTGAGAGGGCAACTGCCAATTAAATAATTATCTATTCTTAGAAATACAAGTGAGTGCTCAAGACAACACACCCAGGATTGCTAGTGCTCGGAGAGAAGGAAAAGCTAACTGGAGAAAAGTAGGCTGGGGCTAGAAAATAGAAATAATTCAAAAGAGACAATAAAGAGTAAAGTGTTTATGAAAGGCATTCAAGGGCAAGATGCAACTATATCAGAATGAACCAGAGACTACCTCACCAGAGCAGTCAATAGGTAAATATAATAATAAAATATTAGATAGATCAATACCATACTTCAGTGAATCAACTTTTCATCTAACTCTCTCACAGCAAGCCCACTCATCATCACCTGTGTTCATCCTCTGTAGTCAAAACACATTATCTAGAAGCCACATAATATAAAGAGTGCTGTCTCAGCCACTGGACCAGGCAAAACCTTGCCAAGAATTCCTAAATCAAATGTTAACTTCCACAGACTCTGCCTCTACATCCCAAAGTCACTGAATGCACTATTGGAAAAGTTCTGGCTACAGTTCCATTTCAGTTTCTGTACTGCTGGAGTTTCAGCCCAGGCACGTATATTTCATTCAGCTAGGAAGCATAATACTAGAAACTCTTCTGACTACCCTTTTCTACATATACACCTCTCCAAAACAAATAAACAAATAGAACTCACAGAATACAAACCAGACAGAGAACCCAGAACAGCCAACAATTTTAGCTTTCTTATAAACTAAGGATCTTATTGATCTCCACAAATGTTATAATGAGTTATTTGGGTAGTTTAAATCAACATAATCTTTCTTGTTAGTGTTGATTGATAAATTCGTACTCACTCTCCTAAAGTGTATGACTGCTGAACATAATCTTAGCAGCTGTTTAACATCTGCCTTTTTCTAAAGACCATATTTCTGACAGTGTTTTTGTTGAGCTTCAGAGATAATTTTGCTCCTTTTCATTAATGAAACACACTTGTTCAGATGGTTAGGTTCAGCTATACCTGGTGCCCTTGGAAAGACCTGCTGTCAGGGAGAGAAGTAGTACTGCCTTCTCCTCTGCACAATTAAGTAGAAAATCTTAATGAAAAGCAATGAGGACTATTCCATAATTATACTCTATTGTTTGTTTGCTCAGTTCTTCAGACAAATGTATATTATGCAGCTATATCTGTGAAAAATGCTGAAGTAAGTTAAACCTTTTCTCTCAATCTCATTTTTTCTAAGGAAGTATTTTTTCTCTCTAATTTATTTTTTCTTTCTAGTAACTCACTTTTTAAAACATAACGGTATATATTTCTGTGAATTAGTAGAAAATCTATCTTCTGTTGGGATATATTCAAATATATCAAATATGTCAAATGAAATCTGACATGATTTATTTTGGAATTAATTATATTTTTTTGTCTTGCAAATAGAGTTTGATTTTTTACTTTGCAACAAATGCACAATATCTTTCTGCCATCTTTGTCTTGTAGATATCTATAGAACCCTGAAACATTCCTCTGTGAACTAAACTTAGAATTTTCTAAAAATAATTTCTCTGCACTTAACACTATTTCACTGAATTTTTCCCCCTGGTAATGAACAAAGTAAATCTTAAAATACATGAGACAGATATGCAATTTCCCTCATCATTCACCTATTGTACACCACCCAGTAATTTTTCCACTGAATAGAAGTAAACCCATACCTTTTTAGTCTGTATGTCCTCCTAGGATAAATGAACATGCTCCATATATAGGAAAAGTTGAATTATTCTATTTTTCCCGATATGCTTTCTCTCCAGTTCCCCCAGTCAACATGACACACATATTAGGGCTTTATCAGATGCCAAAAATGAATAAGTGTGTGTGTGTATGTGTGCAGCTGGTGAGCAGTGATTAATGATGATCATGATGATTATGGTCCTTGGTATTTTGGGGATTCTCACCTCCCTCTTAGATCTGGAATAGATAATAAATGCAATGCACAGCTGCAAACTGCAATTTAGATGTCTTCTGCCTACAGTTCTGTGATCTGATTATCAAAGGTACTGTTATCTCTAAGCCCTACAGTCTTCTGTGTGAAATTTAGTTGATCAGAAAATATTTTATGTCAGGTGTCTGTTTCCATGATTTTCTCAAATTCAGCCATTTATACTATTATTTTTTTCATAATTATGAATGATTCTGCATTATAACATGATTAGAAAAATTAGATAGGGCACAGCTGAAATCGCTAAAAATTGTCTACAATCAGAAGCTGTAACAGATAGGAAAAAGAACACTTGAGTGCTGCAATGGCTGAAAATATCGAATGTGAAAAGCGAATTCAGGCTCCTTTAGGTAAAAGAGAAATTAAACCTTATTCCCATGCCCATTAAAGTGTCATCCATTGGATTAAAAATGAATATAACTTTCTTCTCTGCATCAATTTGGTATATAGAAAGCTCTGTTAAAATGTTTTATTGAGTTTAATTATTTAATGAGTATCATGTGAAAACAATTCCAAGATAACAAATTAGGGCAGAAATAGCTTTTTATTTTTTCCTTCAAATCTTACATTATTGAGAATTCTTTCAGGAGACCTATGTCTCAGAGATCTGACAGCTGAGCTCTGTATTGGACAAAGGTCATCTGAGGACAGATTGCTCTCTGTTAAAATGATTCTTGAAGACATGGTGGAAAATATCTGGCTGGTATACAGTCTCTTTTCTCCAATTCTTCAAAGTATTTTAATTTTCCCTTATATGAGCAGAGCGTGCATATGCATGTATTAACAAAAGTCAGTGTAAGTTCATATCTTCAGTTATAAAAATAATGGTTTGTTCTGTTTCTTCTACCAGCTTTCCATTATCAGCAATTTATTTTAGTAGCAGAAGGTATTAGAAAATTTGCAAGCTGACTTTTCAACAGATGAGATTTGGAGATATGTAACCTAGGTATTTTCTATACCAAACAAATATTGCTTTCTGTCTTTGGATTAGAAAGACATTCCTGCCTTCCAGAAAGCTCACCCCATTCAGGAAAGCTCAGCTCTTAGAATTCTGACACCGAACCTCAAAGCCTATCACCAGGCACGGGCAAGAGCAGAGGGCTGATTCTGCTTTCTTCCTCAGCTTCAAAGACAGCTGCAATGTTTATTCACTATAAGAACTCCAGAACTTAAAACTTCATGTGTTGAAACTCAGTGTTCTTGATTTCTAGCCTGTAACAGCAGCTCCATAACACCATCATGATCATCATCTTCTCTAAGAGCTTGATGTGAGAATGAAACTCCTCAGGGGATGTGGTCACTATCTTGATTCCCTACCTCAGCAGCAAAGCTTATCAAAGTTTGTGGGTGTTTGTTTGTGGGTGTTTTTTTATTTGTTTTTTTTTGGTGTTTTTTTTTTTTTGCAAAGTAAATTGCTTATGCTTGTAGGTAATTATAGCATACTTGTTCTTGCAATTGATAAATATACACTTTTAATACTGATTCTGATAATCAAAGTTAAATCACTTGGGAACACTTTTAAATACTTCAACTTCTATTACAAGAAAATTAAATAGTGGCAAGTTTTTAACATGAAAACCATAGTTTTTCTTCCAGTATCAGATGCATCCCTATATTCTTTTGATATAATTAAATAAATTTTAGAAATGAGTATAGATGTATACAGTTTTGAAGAATCCTGTCAAAATAAATATAACATATCCAAATAAATAAAAATGAGCCAGGAGTTTTACTTCATGGTCTTTGTGGGTCCCTCTAAATATCCCTCTGGATATTCTATGAATCAATTAGTGTCTCTTCATTTTTTTAAATATAGGACATCATAGGGCTGTTGTGTGGTGTATTTGTCGATTGTTTTTTATTTTCTATGTAAGGTCTGGGTTTACATATGGGCTACAAACTTACAAGGGATCACTTTGGATTTTGTACTCATATAAATCTACCTTGGACTCATATAGTTGCCACAAGTCATATCTTCAGGCTTTTAAAGAAATGTTCTTACTTTGACAGCAGACTGAGCTGACTAGTTGCATAAACAGAAATAGAGTGGCATTAACAGTTTAAATGAAATACTTGTTCATTCATACAGACAGATTTCCAAGAGAAAGAAGAATCATAAATTTGTGAAGATTTATGAATAGTTTTATTATTATATATGAACATGTTATATGATTAATATGAGAGAACAATGTATACTTTTCGAGAAGCCACAAAAATAAAAGATTGTATTTCTAGAAGGCTGTGTTAAACTGAATGATCAAGTGTCTGTAGAAATGCATGTGAAATGGATATGGAAAAATCAGTACACAATTAAAAAAAAAAAGAAAATGTTATCTTATGGCTAGTATTTTGCCTTCAGTTGTAAGACAAAATTTTATTCATAAATTTTGGAGCTTCCTTTGGACTAACTGTAACTTTATACATGATTTGCAGCTTTCCCTCTTTCTTTTATCTGTAAAAAGGGTAATATTCTCAAGTATTTATTTGTTATTTTAGACATTTATATTATTTCAAATCTCCTCTCTATTAACTATTGTATCTTGTGACAATATTCAGGGCTGATTTACTCATCTACTGCAAGAAAGTATCTCTATTCTGAACAGACAAAATGTAGAACATACTTTCACAGGTAATAGAAATAAATGACAGTCTATCTGTGTATCCATGGACAGACAACAGATTCTTCAGAGGTATTATAGGAAATCTGTAGGATAATATCTAAGGATAATAGTTCCCTCAGAGCCTTAATTACTGCAAAAATTACAAATAGAAGCAAAGTAATATATGAAATAGGAAAAAAAAAAGCCAGACATTAGATTTTTAATCTAATATTTACAGTGAATATCCCCTCCACACTATCATTAGTGTGATATTTTTTCTGGGTAATGATTAATTATAAAAACCATAAGAATGCATAAAATTCTTTTAATGAGCATAGGCATCTGATTTGCCAGTACATTGCATCAAATAAAACAAACAAATAAATAAATAAATATCAGATATCAGTGGTGTTAAAGCAAAAGAGTGAATTTTAACTGAAAAATCTGAAAACTCATGACTTTTGGAAGATTTATAATTCCTTTGCATTTCAGAACACCTTTCATTATTTAAAAATGTACAGTAGCATATTTTTATCTTATAATTTCATTCCCATTCTTTGATCCAACATTTTTCCCCTTTCTTTTATTTCAGAGCCCTTAAAATAATTTTTTCCCATTTTTTCTTCAATGGAGAACACCATTTGAAGTCTAAAATACTGCTATAATTTTTTTAAAGGCCTTGAAGAAACGCTGCAATATTATGCTTCATTTTTCACTTAAATGTCATCAAATGTGCTCAAAAAGAACCTAGGTGACCCATAAGGACTCATTCTGAAATAACTTCATAGACACCTGTACCAAATAGCTTGATATTGAGCAGTTATATCACATCCTCTGTCATGCACCAACCTCTGGTAAAATTGAATGGTACAATGGACTACACTGAGAGCAATGGGTTCTGGGAAATTCAGACATTGGGAAACACATTTAGCAAATGCTGTCTGGTTAGTTAACACTCAGGGATCTGTCAATCCAGCTGCCCCTGCCCAATCTATAGTCTTACATACTATAGAATAAGATAAAGTCCCTGTAGTACACATGAAGAACATGCCAAATAAGACAGCTCTAGGTTGATACTGCCTCAGGCAAAGGTAAATCTATCCATGGGATTGCATTTGCTCAAGGACCTTGAACTCAGTCTCATGAGGTCCCTTCTAACACCTGCAATTCTATGTTTCCGTGCAATTGATGGGTAATGTAGAAGAATGGGGATGTTCAATATGTACCTCAAGAGGACCCATGAGTTCTATTTTGTTTTCAGTTCTCTTACCACAGTGTGAGGGAAAGGAAGGTGGTTGAGTGAACAACTGTGTGATGCCAAGCTGCCAGCTGGGTTAAATCACGGTTTGTCCAACAAGAACAAATGTACAATGGTCCAAAGGCATAAAGAAGGAAGAATTGCAATAAGAGTATTTTTGTTTAGACAAAATCACACAGGTGGAATGTCTTTTAAGTATAAAATTCCATCTTTATGGAAGTATTCCTAAATTTCACTAGTATTCCTCCCAGCCCCAGCTGTAACCACTTTTTATTTTTACTATTTGAATAAATATTTAGTCTTTACGTTCTTACTTCCTGAATAACTTGCTATGATTATGAATGTCATAGTTTTATGATTTTTTATTATACGTATTCCACATCATAACATCATGTAGTTCACTGGGAGTTAAAGAGTTAATGATCCAGTTCCATGAATTACTGATAGTTCTTGGTGTACCTTTCTCAGAAGAGATGACGAACTACATACCCTGTAGGAGTCTGAGTTTCCATTTTCCATTCAGGAAGAAAGATACAACTGTTCACATGTCAAGAGACAGCCCCTCTTTTTATCCTTTCTGCTCATCTCAGCAGTGTGCGCTCTCTAGCCATCTTGTCTTCAGCATTAGAGTAAGGCCTTTGGTTTTGGGGCACTCTCTCGTTTTATTTGTTTTATTAGCTTCAAGTGCTAAATAAAATTTAATATTGTATTATATTGTGTTAGTTTTATTTTCAATATCTTAATAAATTAGCTTTCATCCTCAGATTGTTGCAGCCATTTTGTTCCTAGGGCCATCTCCCTACCCTCCTCTTTTTTCCTTTTCTAGAGCATGGGTCCGTGGGTACCCCTGCCCCATTAGTCATAGTACCAGGCCAAACCAGCCCATAAACCATTGACAATGAAGACCAGTAATAATTACTTTTAGTACTACTAGGCAGGCTAGAAACTCTTCAAAACTCTAAAGTTATCAGACTATTGTTGAATTTAGTGAGAAATATGAGCCATCAGCAGATGTCTTTCTATCCAAGCAGGGTCTTTTCTCTGTTGAAGGGAATGGGAACTCAGTGCACCCTTCCTTCTCACTTCTGAGCAGTATAGAAGTTGGAGAATCCTTCTCTTAATAGGATGTGAGTAACCCAGTTTTGATACAGCTCTGAGTTTTGCCTCCCACTTTCTTACCAGGATACCCTTGAGGTCAGGCTGTGGTGGTGGCAGCAGATATCTAATTCTGCCCTTCACAAAGGCAAACTATTACTAATAACAATTAAAAAAAAAAAATCTTTCTTAAGGAGAAATCTCCCACTTTTTCTAAAATTAAGGAGTTCTTTTATTCTGTGAAAATTTTTATCACTGCTTCTAGCTCTGTCTAAATGACATTTGTAACCATACACTTTAATAACAAGCACACATAAATCTTTATTTTTTTTTTAATTTGTTAATTTAATGACTATTTTATGTCTGGGGAAAAAAAAAGAAAAAAGAACAGCCATGCAATGTTCTGAAAAAAGAACAGAATGTTACTTAACTAACATTTGACATTTTATAGCAGGATATTATAAAATGACCCTCTGATGCAACCCAGAATTAATTTACCATAATTAGAACAGCTGAAAACAGAAAATTTCATATAAACACCAGAATATCAATCATTTTAAAAATCAAGCTAAGAAATTACGTATACCACAGATGCACACTCCTAATTAAATAAGAAAAATCTCTCTCTTCCAGTTTTCTAAAATATTGTCAGCACCCTCCCACTCTCTCCCTAAATGAAGAAAAGTTAGCTCTGTTAAGCTAATAGGTTCTAAAGAATGCAAAACCCCATTCTTCATTCCTTCTATTCTCCCATAGAGATAGATCCTTCCATTGTATTTTAGTCACCCTGATCTTCTGCTTGAGCTTCCTGTGTCCGTGCATACTGTCTCCAAGGGAAGAATGTAAATTATAGGTGGGTGAAGATGCTAAGCTTACAGTGTTTTGCTGGATTCACCATAGCCATGAGCCAAACAGGAGGGATGTGGAAAAAAAGGTGCATAGCAGTGTCCAAATTACGAAATTATCTCATGTGAGCATTTCCAATCTACTCAATAGAGAATAACTCATATCTTTTTTCCGTGACATATATCTATGATCCATGCAATGGTTCTTTGGCCAGAGCTATATCATAATAGAGAACTTATTATCATCATGCTTATCCCGTCTTGGTCAACCACAAAAGAATTTTCAAGAAATAAGCTCAAGGAATCTATCCAACCTGTATTGAATTTACACAAGTATTATGCGTATTTTTCACTTCTCTGTATTTGAGCTAAGTTGAGAGTTGAAAATGGGTAACAGAGCTACTTAATAGAGATCTGCAAGGCTCTGTATGGGAACTGTTGAATCACAGCCTGAACCACTGATTGATCATCTGAGGCAAGCACCAAGTCAGCCACAGGGGCACAGGTGAAGGTAATGTACTGTGTGATTAGAAGGGGTGCAGTCTGGCTCCACCTCTGCCACACCCCATTTAAGGGCTGACCACCACTAGGGATGGATCTCTTCTTGGAGATCTCTCCTGTGTGGAGTCATTGGTGAGCCTCAACCATTGTAAAAGGTGAGCCACCCTTTTCTTAACAGTAGTCTGTGTACCATCTATTGAAAGCCTTATGGAATTATACCATGCTCTGTGATATCTCCTCTGAATTCCATCCTTTTGAATTATCTGCCCTACAGAGTCCAACATCCTCTGAACAGAAAGATTGAATGCCATCCAGAACATCAACTATAATAATTCTACAGTATGAATCAGTGCCACTTCCCTCATTTTTGGAAACTTTTTAACATGCTGGCTGTTAATCATAATACTTATTACCTATATATGCAAGCTTAAATATATTTTTCTTACAGAAAATCATTAGCAAATATGAGAGTCCTCAAATGGGTTGTGCTCAAGAAATGTCTTCAGGAACATTTTTTATGGACACGTTTCAAATTTTTTTATGAAATACTGCAGGAGAAGCAAAGAAGTAGAAATTCAAAAGAAATACGGAGACAGACTCGTGCATTTAATGGCAACATACGGTAATAAAATGATGGTCACTCTCTGTGTAGGATGTAATTATTGAAAAGTGACAACATTTGCTTTCATCTTCACTACTAGTATTCTCCAAACAAAACTGCAGATAATGCATGCTTTATAGTCATCTACTAAAAAATTCAGATTACTAATTTCTTATCAGACTCCTGAGTATAAGAATTTTCTCAAGACACAAAGTAAGAAAACAAATATTGTGAGTATCCCATAGCTCAGCTCATACAACAACCTGTATCACGCTAAATCAGCCAAGTTACGTTAATTATATCATCTGAAGGAGTATGAAATAACAGGATGATAAATAGTAATAGTGGTGCAGCAGTGTTACCTCAGTCATTATCATATTCATATAGACCTTATTCTTAAATATTGCTTTAACTGATAATGAAGCCTTAGGATAATGAAGTACTGGTACAAGCTGGACAGCAAGACTGTGAAGTTTTTGTCCTCAGAGTTCTACAGGATGTTTGTAGATAAGACACCTTTCAGCTCAGCACCTTTAAACAGGTGAATGGACTAAATATCCCTGATTTAGTCCAACCTGAATTAGTCAGGGACTGCATGTCACTGCATTAGTCAAATATTTTCAATATTTCATAGAAAGAACACACCTCTAAGGCTTTTGTTTCCTAATAGAGCTGATTAAGAAGAATTCTAAAAAAAAAACCTCTCAGCAGGAAAGAAAATGAACTTATCAGCAACTATTTAGTTAATGTTTATTTTTGATAACTTGCACCAATCAAGAACTTGTGTTATTCTAATATTATGGAGTAAAATACAAATCCAAATCTGAGGGTTCTATTAGTTTAGTATTTTCTGGCCCATGTTTCTTAGCCTGACTTTTGTTCATTTTTATGAATTCATGTTTAAAGATTCAGACCTACAAATTACCACAGGTGATATTCCTTGAACTGAGGAAATAATTAAAATGAAAATAAAAATTAGTTGTTAGCAACTAAAATAGATTAACTCTGTAGTTTGGAATCTGAAGAATGAAATATTTTATGAGCAACTGCAGTTTGTTGCAATTTAAAGCACACGTGCAAGATGTTAAATTAAATTTGAATGGAAAGAAGTAATGCAACATTTCCTAATTACTAACACCAAAAAAGTAACACGTTTAAGTCAATACACTAAATAGCAATTTCTGCACTTGCAGTTACGATTATCATTTGAATGACTCTGTAAACACCATGGCATGTGTATGGAAATCAGGAACACAAAAAGTTTATTCTTTCAGTTCTGGAACATTATTTCTAAGATGATGTTATTGAATTAATAAGGTACAGGTTTTGATATGGGCAAATTAAAACAGCAAATAATTTTTATTCTTTTCATAATTCACTTCATATTCATCTGTTAGAATAATGAGATTTGATAATAGCATTGAGAAACAACCTCTTCCCTTTTTTTCAGGGACTAGCAAACAGAAATTGTCCCAGTGTAGCACAGAGCTGAAAGCATGTAAATGTGACACTGAGAATGCTTCAGAGGTCCCTTGGTATAAAAGCAGGATACTCTGAGACCTGAATCAGCTCTTATTAAAGTATTTAGATAACTTCGTCCAATTCCAATGAAAGACAACCTTCTCTAAAAGTTTCCAGTTATTGTTGACCAACATAGAGACTCACGTTTCTTTTACTGAAGAAGTGTTTGCTGTTTTATGCTTTTTAGACTTCAGCAAGAAGAATCTTAAGAATTTTACAGCAGAGCTCCTACAATTGTATACATCCACTATGTCTAATAAGTCTAAAACCACCTTGTACATGGGTAGAACTAACTAAATAAATAAATTAATTAAAATCTTGAAATATCCAAGAAAATAATGATTTAGCCTGATGAATCATAAATATGATAGTTCTGTTGCTAGATGTCATTATATTTCTGGAATTAACCCATTCGCATTTTTTGTTAAAAATAGAAAAAAGAAAAAAACAAAAACAAAAACTTAGTGTTATAACAATTTTACAGTGTCCATAAACCCAAATGACTTTAGTGGGTCAGTGTAATGTTAAACATAAACTGAGCTTTTTTCCTGAACGAGTGTTTTCTGATACTGAATCTAAGAGTATTGTAAGAACGTTTGTTTTATGGATTTTATGGAAAGGAAGTATAATTTTATAAGGCTATGAATAGTATCTGAATTAATAGGTCCATAAAAGAAAACAAAAATTTAAGGCACCATGAAGAAGTACTAAAAAAATCTCTTCAAAACTATTGTTTGCCCAGGGGAATCTTCATATTCTTCATAATCAAAAGTGGTTTATACTACTGAATAATTAGAACTAAAATGAAGTCTTTATAGTTCTTTAAATCAGTAATATAAAAATTCATAGTTATTGTAGAGAGGTCAGAAATTTTACAAAAAAAAATGTGGGTGCATTCATCTCTATTTATAGGGAGCTAAAGAAACTGTGTAATTGCATCTTATGCTACATTAAAATGGCCTCGAGGCAGAGAATTCTGTGAAGTAAGCTTTGTGCTCACAACCTTCTCTTGCTAATTTTTATGCAGACATTTATGTTATTGGCTGCATATCAAAACAGCTATTCATATATGCTGGTGCAGATACATATTTGAAGAGTACTCAGTATTCTGTGTTTCCTCATGAAATATGCCATCCCCCATTCAATCCTCTAGATGGGATTTACATGGTTTAGGTGACCCACACCATACATGGAACAAAAACATATGTACTCAGGGGTAAGAGTGGCAAGGATATTTCAAGCACAATGCGTTATAGGAAGCATATTTGCAAAATATTACTGGCTACTGAAAATAATCAATGAATTCATGAAAGCAAATATTTTTAATGGATTATTAATATAAATAAAATATTTATAAGCTATTTTTAATCTAGACTGCTTCATTGTTTTAATTTACGAGGAAGCTTCCCTCAATTTTTATAACAGAATAGGGTAGGTAATGAGTGATACTAATGGAATAGGAATTGGATGCCAGTGATGATTGCCTCTTCAAACAATTTTGTACTGAGAAAAAATAAAGCGTAATAAATCCCAAGGAAATATTCAAATGCTTCTTAACTTAAAGCTTGCACTGCTTCAAGTACAATGCTTTTCATAGCCCCCAAACACTGAGTATCTTATAGTTTAATATGTTGTTCTTTAGGATTAGATAGAGGAAATTGGTCATGAGATCACAACGTCCTTTTAACAGTTTTAATTATTTACCAGTATAATTGGATCACCGTCAGAGTATTTTAAGGAGAAGCTGGCAATATTACATATAGACAGAACTAGGTTCTTCTTCATATTTCCCATGGTGCAGGACAAGGCAAAACTGAAACATAGGAGGTACACTTTGAAATTCGGGTAGCACTTATACTGTGAGAATGAAGGAGCTTTGGCTCAAGCTATAGAGAAAGATTGTGGAGTCTCCTCCTTGGTGATCCTCAAAAGACATGAGGACTTTGTCTTGGGTGAACTGCTCTGGGTATCTCTACTTGACCAAGGGCTGGACCAAATGATTTCCAGAAGTCTCTTCCGACATCAAACATTCTATGATTCTCTGAAATATGCTTGAAAGCAATATTATTTCATTTTTAATTACTGTAAATTTATAGTAATGTTTAGCTAAAACTGATATCATAGAGTCATAGAATTGCTAAGACTGGAAGAGACCTTCAAGATCATGAAGTCTAATCACAACCTAACCATACTACCCTAACTTTAACAACCCACTGGTAAATCATGCCCCTGAGCACCCCATCCAGATAGTTTTTAAACACATTAAAATATGGTGACTCAACCACTTTCCTGGGGAGCCTATTCTTACTTGAAATAGGAAAACAGATAAAAACAGTCTGTCTGTCTCAAAAAGTATTTTCAAAAGTTCAAATGCTTATAAATTTTAAATTATTTTGCATCTCGCGCTATCTTAAAAGTTTCTTGCTGTCTGTGTTTTCTCACTGTTGCCTATAATTCTAGGTTTCATAAATGATCAAATGTCAGAGGATTAAGGAGGGAACAAGTCTCTTAATTTAGTTCACTCCTGCATAAGATATAGGTTCAAATGTCATTTGATTATTGGATTTATCCACCGGAAGCCTTGTGCATCTTGCTCTAAAGAGCATGACCAAATGCATCACTCTTACATAGTGTGACATATCATTGATCCATATTTCTGGGATCATAAGTTATTGAACAAGGACAAGCTTATTGCTGTGTTTTCCTGAAAGGTTTAAAAACATAAGAGATAATTCAGTTCTAGCAATCCTTGGATTATTTTGCTTTCATCTTCCTCTTCTTTGGTATGCATGCATAATGGCAGAAGTTGCTGCTATTCTTGGTAGCTGTCTCACTTTTTTCCCCTTTCACAATGTCATTCCTTCTCTAAAAATTAGTGGCATTTAGCTGATACATTATTGCTCCTGTGTAAAAATATTAAAATCAACATACTTGGGTTCTGAGAAAGTGTCAATTATTCCTAATGATTGCTAATGAAGAAGAGATAATTACTGAAAATACAAGTGGTGTTTTCATGGTTTTGGTAATATCATACCCATTTTATCCTCTGTTAACCTGTGGCATAATATGCAGATTTGAAAATTGTGCTCTGGTGCTTTCCACTGGCATGCAAAAACTTTCACAGACACTAAAATTTCATAAGCTCTGAGACCTGAAGATACATTTAAAAATTTTATTTTTAGGAAATACATTTCTAGATGGAGAAACAGTTGCTCCTTCTACCTTTGAAGCTCTAATACATTGACTTGCATTCTGCATGACAATCAGGGTGTATTAGAGCCAAATTTATGGAACTTAAATTATTTCTGTTTCTTAATATAGTCAGCTGTAAATTGGGTGCAAGAGCTAGACAGGTTTTTGGTGTAAGATATCTGTGATGAATTTTTTTCCATCTTCAAATGTAATTGAGCCTTTGGAATTACAGGGAGCAGAGATAGCTTGCAACAACATTTTCATTCTTCTTCATTCTCTAAGATTAAGAAAAGTATGTTTATTGTTTCAGAGGTTATTGCCCGCTCTTTAATTTCAGACTGTCATCTATTTCCAATGCTCTCAAATTTATTTTTATATGACAAGTTAGTCCAAAGCAGAGCAACAGTGCATCTGAATAAAAAGATAGAGGTACATGTGAAAAGTTCACAGATACATTATGGTGTAACATTTTTTTCCTTTTCAGGAACACACTGAGGTTATGAAATGCATTAGTTTTAATTTAATGAACAAGAATCACAGCTCTGGAAGTAAGCTAAGATATGCAAAAGCCTTACAGAATGAATTTCTTGTCCTTGCTGACTTGGATTTTGCTCTGCACTGTCAGTTCTGTCGACATTTTGGATGCAGACTGAAAAGACACTGAAATGACGAACCTGTTCACTTAACTACTATTATGTTAATTGAGCAATAGTTTTAGTTATATTTATCACATTAATTAATTACAAAATCCTTATCTGTCTCCTTAAATAGACCTTACTAAACATAGGTCTGAGCATGCAGGAAGTGTCATGAAAAATAGTGGGCCACTCTTGAGAGAGACTTCCATCTATTATGACAGATTTTAATTCCAACTTAGGGATAAGCAAAAATTTCAGACAAATCATTATTTTATAGCTTTGTGCTTCATTATAGTAGAGCAAAACTAAGAACATCTAAGAATTCTTGTGAAAGTAAAGTGTAAATAATGGAATTTTCCCCTTTTATTGAACTGTTGTGTTCAGGTTTGGGTTCCTTACTACTAGGAAAATATTGTGGTGCTGGAGCATGTTCAGAGAAGGGCAGCCTAATCATGAGGTGTCTGGAGCACAAGCCTTATTAGGACTAGCTGTGGAAGATAGGATTGTTTAGTCTGGGGAAGAAGAGGTTCAGGGGAGAACTTACTGCTCTCTACAACTGCATGAGAAGAAGTTGTGGTGGGATGGGAGTCAGCCTTTTCTCCCAGGTAACAGGCACTGGGTGAGATGTAGTGGCCTGATGTTGCCAAGGAATGTTTAGATTGGATATTAGAAACAAAATTCTTATCTGAAAAGTTTATGAAGCATTGAAACAGATTTCCCAGCAAAATAGATAGGTGATCATCCCTGGAAGAAGTTTTCAAATGGCTCCTGATATGGTGCTTAGGAACAGGGTTTTTGTGGCCATGCTACATTAATATTTGGACTATATGATCTTATAGGTATTTTCCAAACTAAATTATTCTAAGATTCTGGGATTTTATGTACAGGTAAAATTTAAGTTTAAAAACTTCTGAGCACAAAGTAACTATGGATATAAGCTTTTAGACTTGCATTTAGCACTTTGTTCTTCAGTATTGAAGAAAGGAATAGGAATCATACTGCTGAGAACAATGTTTCAGTGTCAGGAAGTTATGGGTGCTGATAATTTTCATTATGATTTAGCTCAAGTTTTGTTATGTCAAAAATAGAGTTCTCTGTATGTGTTTTGTGTTGGACTGTTCATCAAAGCTACAGTCTGTGGATATTAGGAAGAAAAGAAGCAAATTTATTTCAATATATTTTAAATTCAGTCTCTGTAGGGAGATTTCCTTGGCAGTAAGAAAACTCTGTGCTTGTTAGTAGTGTTGCTCTTTTCAGTAAGCAGTGCATCCTCATAATGAAACTTTTTATTCAGCTTATTTCATTAGATCATCTTCTGAATATAGAGAACTATATGTTTAAGCCAGTTAGATCATTTTTTTCCCTTTATTTTTGCCTCAGGAGAAAATCCCTTCGCATTACTACTTTCAGTGAGGAAAGAAAATTAGCCAGTAGAAAAGCTTCTTTTTCCTCAAATTGTTAATGCTTAAGTTGTAGGATTTTTGTTAGAAATCTTCCTGATCTAATCCTCAAATTATTATTGATTTAGGCATCTATATATCAGCATTAACCTTCCACACTGAAGTTTGCATCTTGGTTTCCTAAGGGACTGCTTCTCCTTTTACAATCATACACAAAAATAACTGCATTGGGATCATCAACCTGATAGTTCAGAGCTTTGTTCTTTTGAGTATTGAACATCTCCACTCAAGAACCCTGGAAAAAAAATTCTTAATTTTTCTAGCTATTCTCACAAATATTTCACCAAATTTTTCACTAATATTCTTATGGCCTAGAAAAGATTTTGTGTGAGTTAAACAAAACCTACATATACTATGTATAAAACAAATTATACCTGTGTATACTTAGAGATTCATGCACACTGCATGCATGTTATTTACCTAATTATTCAGAAAATGTTGTTTGAAATGTTACTTATTCTGCAAAACAGGTTCTGACCTTTCAGTCACAAGCATCCATGTTACTGTGGTGTGTCACCATGAAAAACACCATATAATTGGTGAAACCAAATATGTACAAACACTGTTGTCTTTAAAACAAAAATATTTGTTAGGTACCTTTTGTACCTAACCTTTGGTAACAGCCAAGTACCCACCTAGCCAGCTTCTTACCATCCTGTGTTTATTGTTCAATTCAAAATAATGGAATAATGGCCAAAACCATTTCAGATAGCCCATTCCTACAAGGTACAAAGAAATTCTACTAACATTTCAGTTGTATATGTTTATTTTTCTTTAATGCATCTAATAAACTGAGAAGAAGATTGTCAGTTTCTTATGACTTTTAAAAAATATCAGGGATACAGCTATCAGTTTTAAAGTGTCTGAATGTTACATTAAACATGGGACTATTCTTCCATATTTATACTGCCATAAATAAAGGAGTATCTACACCTGCCATACCATAATTAATAGTTCTATATTGATCATGAGAGGTAATATTCTTTTTTACTTGAATATTTCTGAAAAAGAGAAAATTTTGAAAGTGTATTTACCAAATTTGATCCTGAAAAAGAAGATTTCAAATTAAGAGCATTTACAGAAAAGAAAAGGATTGGATGCCTCAAGTCATGTTTCCTTTTTTCCGACCGTACTTGTACTACATCAGATAACATCTTCCTGAAAATCTTCAGTCATCACAGTTATGACTGTTAACAAGAGATTTAGCATGTTCAAATTGCAGTAAATTAATTATTAGGGTTTATTAGTAACAGTAAGAACAGCTGAGAACAAAGAGTAATATCTAAGATTTTCTGTATCTCAAGAGACAGTGAAAAAACTCAAAGACTCATATCTTGTTCCTGGCTGAAGGCCTGATATTAAATTCTGCCATGCTATCTCAAATTATGACTGCCTTGTATGAACACGCTGGCTGAAAGACACTGACTTGCAAGCAAAGAGCTGAGGCTTAAAGGTGAGTTTGCCAGTTTCCTGCAGAAAATAGGCTGTTGTTTTCATTTGTTTTTCCCCTTTGACAAAGAAAAGCAAGCTTCACTTAAGTGGGAATAGTATGCCAGGGCATATGTAATTCTTGTAAATAAGATCAAAATAATTAGATTTATTTTTCAACTGCTGTTTTGCATCCATCAGAATATGAGATGCTGTGGGTTTAGTAGTTATGCACTTATGCAACAGTGACAGTATTTAGGGTGTCTCATAAATTTCAAAGGGTTTTGAGTAATCTATCAACTGTAACAATTCTCTGAAAGAAAAAAGGCAGTTCTCAATGTCATTCCCACTCAAGATAATGGGAAAGCAATCATACATTAATTTGGATTTTATATTAGGCCCATATTAAAAGCTGCAATGGCATAATATAGGCCAGGATTAACTACCTGAGGAACCTCTTTTATCTGCAGTTGATCTTCTGTCAGAATGCTGCTACATTGATAGCACTGCCCAATTAGAATATCTTTGCTTTGACACAAGAATAAATAGTTGTGATACAAAACTTTGAGTAGACATGATGGCAAGTAACTGAATCTCTGTACAAAATTTACTACACATTTTTCTACTTTAACATATAACTTTAACAAATGGTTGGTAGAAAAGCATCATACTTATAGCAAGCCTTTTGAAGATCATGGTGATTATTAAGTATAGTATTATTTCTTGGGCAGTGAGAGTTTATTCAAGCAGACTTTTAGAGGAAATGCAAAAAAATATCCCCACATTAAGGTAAACAGAGAAGAACACAACAGTCAACACTATTAGAATAGATCCTAGTGAGGTCTACAGGTGATAATATTTGCCTGCCATAGGCCACACAGATGTGGTCAGTCAGCATCCATGGGCTCCAAAATAAGTAAGTAACTAGGTTGCAAGAGAGTATGTTCTACTGAGATTAATCTTCAGAGAGCATATCATGACAGAATCAAGTTGTCATGTCTGCTGAGGACACATAGCTGAGTCCCTCACGTTACACTGGGGATTTGGGTTCCAAAGACCTCTGGGCTTGAGGGAAAAGAAAATGCTCTTCTGCCTGGATTAATTCTTTCTGTTTCTAGTCTCTAAGTCCATACAGTACTATTCACGGATCCTCCAGCCAGGACTGCAGCTGACAGATTGCTGTCAGTGTATCTAATGCATTACTCATTAAATTCAATAGTTTTAACTGTTGCACTACTTTCTGATGTTAAATTTGTAGATTTATTTAGTTTGACCCCTTCAAGTTTTGCTAGGCTGAATATAAAGGTGCACTAGCACACATAGAAGGCAGGACTCAGAAAATCCCTATTTTGTGTTGCTAGAGAAGTTCATCATTAGCATTTTGTTTCATAAATCTATGAATTTTAAAAATAATAATAATTAGAATATGAGGTCTATCAGCCACAAAAATTCCTTCTGTGGAAAAAAAAAGTTATTTTCTACCATAGGAAAGTAGAAATAGAAGGAAAAAGCAAACAACAGCAATAAAAATCTATTAAGATAGACTTTTTCAGATTCAAGTGTTGTTCTAAGTGATAGAAATAAGTTGTTTTTTATTAATCTCCCACACTTAGCCTAAGACTCATGAATCTGTAAAATGTGTTAAATTTTCGTCTTATTTTCAAGCTAACAGGAAAAAGCCCAGGAAGTTAGTTGTCAGATGTTAACATTTGCAATTGTGTTGCTGTTCTTAGTCACAAAGCAAATAATGCAAGGTAACTCAACAAATACATGTCTTGGTGAAGTACATCTTCTCATTCAGTGAGCCATAACATGCTAGAGATACTTCAGTCATTCTAGTTGCAGTGTAAAAATAGTAAAAATAATTCTTAATCACATAATAGACCACAAATAAGTTAGGTATCCAGATGAAATTTAACTCTAAAATACATATTCTGCATACACTCTTCTCTCTTAAAAGTTCAATTAATTTATTCCACATTGCATTTTTTTAAACTCTCTTATATATATATATATTTTTTTTTATTATTTTTTTTTTATATACAAGGGCTCCTCTGAATGTATTGTCTCCTTTTTTATTATGTTGGCCCATGACATCAGGGGCAGATGTTGGTAGAACCTTCCCACCAATATCTCATTACATGTGGTTGTCATGTGCCAGATGACAGCAGAAAGGCAGTCAGACACAATAGCATCTGATGTAGAAGTGTGGATTAAACAAAGGGGTGGAATTGAATTCCTTCATGTGGAAAAAAATGGCACCCATTGACATCCATCAGCACTTACTGAAAATTTATGGAGACCAGTCAGTGGATATGAGCACAGTAAGGGGTGAGTGGAGAGTTTCAGCAGTGGCTACAGTGACAGTGGATCACCTCTACTGATGCACATTTTGCAAGCACAGCATGCAGGCTCTTGTTCACTGTTGATGAAAATGTATAGCTCATGGTGGTAACTATTTTGAAAAATAGTATTCTATCACTGAGGATTTGTTCTATCCAATAGTGTTTTTGTGCACTTTGTATCTGCTGTAGTTTCCATAGAAATAAATAGGAAGAACTGTTTTCAGAGAGACTGATATAATTGAAGCTATTTTATTAAACTCATATATTTTCATTAACAAAACATATAGAGAAAGAGAAGCTATTATTTTTGGAATAAAACATTGAAGAAAACTAAAGTAAATACAAAGATGAAATAAAAAAAAAAGGATTTTGATTAGGATACAGAAGAAACTAGAATATTATGTAACTGGGCAAAATATTTGCTTTGAGAATAAGCTTAATAAGATCATCTGCTTCTATTATATTTTTAAGAGAGCTTTTTAAACTAAAGGTTTTATCTTTTATAGTAGAAAATGAAGCATAGTTTCTAGATAAAACTCATATAAATTGAAAACAATTGCACAAGAAAAAAATGACAAACCCAAAGCTTTCCAAAGTGTTGTCTAGAAACTGAAAGGTACAGGATTTTGTTCTGAGCTGCTTGTGAAAAATAATTTCAAGTGAGCTTATGAGTTAAGAGAGATCAATCAGGTACCAAATAAAAAAATTCATGAGCAATGCTGAGAAGAAAAAAAAAAGATGACTTTAGGAACTCCTACGAAATGCATGATATATCAGTTTTAAAAAAGGCCAGATAATTTGCTGAGTGTCATTAAAGAACACTTCAAAATGAATGTTTCTTCAGTATCATAACTAAAATAGCATGTAGAATTACTGCAGTTTTTGGAATGTAATATAAATGGAAAAAAAATCATAGTACATAAAGATTTGTTCAAACAAGTGACCTCTAGAAAATGTTTAGAACAGATGCTCAGTAAAGCTTGCCATGTTCAACCTACCTAAACACATTTGTACATGAAAAACCTGTCTTTGTTCTACCAAAAGCATTCCTTAAAAACATTAAATTTATTCCACTGAGAAAGATACAAATAATGTTCTCATATTGATAATGGATTACATATTTAATTATGTATTATGTAAAGTTATGTGGAGCCCTGTTCTACGAAAAATTTTTGCATAGCCCAACAATAAAATGTGACATAAAATTATCTTTGCTTTTGATTGTGTGACAGAATTGTGATTACTGACTACAGACCTTAATACACATCCCATTTAGTTTTACTGCACTGGGCTGCTCAGTTTTGTCACCCTTACTCACATTGTTGACATTTATGATCATATCCTTACAGATGAATGAGAAATGAAAAGTAGATGTTAAACTTTCAGCAATTCAGCTAATTAATGTGGCATAGATTGTAAAGTCTGATTTGCTGTATTCTGGTTGATTTTTATGCAATAGGAGCATTGTTTACTCCTGCTAAATTTATAGCTATCAGCAATAAGTTACTAGTGCTTCTGTCAGTTTGCTTTTTTCTTATCTGGCAGCATCAATCTTGAAGACTATGCTGAAATAGGAAACTTGTTTAAAGTCAGATGTTGCTGCTGCTGCTTGGGTAGTAAAGCGTTATTGAAGTATCACACTCCAGTGTTAGCTTTAGTTTGTAAGACTGTTTCATGGTTGTGATTAGTAAATTATAACAGAGTTCCTGTGGGAATCAGATATTACAGACTGCTCAGTTTGTTCACTCATTGTTAATTTATGCTAAACATAAAATGAAATGTTTAGTAACTTAAGCACCAATTGCCTAATATGTATACTAATTGTGCTGGTTAGAAGAAGGTAAGTTTGTTTCTGTGCTAGTAAACTGTTTTAAATACATAGTGGAGAGTAAACCAGTTTTGAAATTTTCTAGTGAAATGGAATAAAAATAATTGCTCTTTTAGGAACAGTAAATACACATCAATAATATGTTATTTCAAAAGCAGTTGTCAAAGTATGCATGAATGTTGAGCTCTTGAACATTGCAGCCTCCTTAGACACTTCAATTAATTTCTGACTTGCAAAGGAAGAAAACAGCAAAATAGCAAATTGCAAACAATAGTGAGGTTTAGATACAGGCCAGATTATTTATTAAATTATATAGTCCTAAAGCTTTTATAGTACTGATTTGGTTTCTAGGCATGTATATATTAAATAATAATATGGATATATTTTGCATTCTTTGTTTCTGGGTAAATTGTTACTGTTTAAAAGGCCTTAGCTTAAGACTGTAGAAGTCAAAAAGGCAAACTTGCACTTTGTTTCCCCAGAAGAACAAAGACAAAAACATACCCTATTTTCTCATTTTGTGCTATCCTACAGAAGACTCTTTGAAGACAGATGTTAAGACTCATACTGTACCTGTAGTGAAACATACTCAGATATTTCACCTATATCCTAGGCTTCATCCAACATCCTTCAGCCAGTCACTGGCTTGAGCCACAGCTCTGTCCAGATGCTGGCCTCTTTCAGCTATGCTAGTCCAGCTTGTGGGTTCACCCTACCACTGCCCACAAGCAATACAGTTCCCATCAGAAGCCAGCATCAAGACCTAGGTGTTCTTCCAACCCATGGTTTCTATGTCCAGTGGCTGGCACTCAGATCTCTCATCCTATTCACTGGTTAGCTCTGCTTGAAGGTCACTAGTGGTTCACACACTCATACTGTTAGTGATGGGTGAACAAATTGAGCAATCATATGGCTACAAAATACAATTCCTGCTGCAACCTAAACTAAGAAATATAATTCATTAAAAACACCAGACCAGACCCGATAAGGGAAATAATCTTCCGTTTACTTACACTAAGCCAGTCTTTCTTGTCACAGATCCTCTTACGTGTTCTTTGCCCATTCACCTTGACCTCTCCCATTCTCCATCTTTGTTTATTCCCAAATAAGCAACCCACCTCTAATTTTCTTTTCCCTATTAGTCTCTGTTTTGTTAAATCTGAACCTATTTTTGTTGTCTCACAGGTTATAGTTACTGTGGTTTTGCTTGTCTTGCAAGATTTCACTTCCCAAGAGATCCTCAGCTTCACCCTTAATTATCTTTGAGGTTTGGCTGTCTCTCACCTCACCCACCTTTAACCATCAGTGAAGTCTGACCATTTGTCACAATGAAAATTATATGTCAGCTTCTCACTCTGTTATCTTCTGTGTCCAGTGATTTCTCCTGTCACATCTAGCGGTTTCTCATGGTGAGTTCAGTTAGCTAAACCTCAGGCCATGGCCTAATTGTGTACTGGTATCCCAAAACACTATATTATTTGCAAGAGCTTCACCTCATGTTTGCCTGGTAAAATGAATGAAGAATGCCTCTACCTTGCAGTCAGGGAGTCAGTCAGTTGTCTTAGACATGTACTGCATAGCATCACAGCCTTTTTCTTAGCCCCAGCACAAAAGCCTGTTGAAATGTGAACATACAAATGGAGGCAGGAAGGAGGATCTATTTTATTTACCTCTTTTTACTAAACCTCAGTTATTACCATGTAAAAGGTGAATTATTAAATACCACAGCTTCTCAAAATACCTTTTCTATTTCTTTAAATGGATATTTTAACTTGGAAATTGTATTCAGAATCCTATGCTGAAATTACTTGTAAGTAGAAGGAGATCAAAATTTGTGTATTACTAGGAATTTAAATTCCAAAGACCAATGGATATTCTGCTGAAATATCAGCATACAAGTAAAATCCAGTCAAGGCAAAATAGTGCACAAGGCAAAGGACAGAACAGCAATATATTAACCATAGGGCTTTAAATGTGGGAAAAAAGAAAAAAGACGTATCATGCTTATGTAGCAACAGTAGAAAGATGATAGATGTCTACTTTATTGAAATGATACCAGTGTTAGATAATTAGAAGTTTACATAATTAAATCATGGTATGAATTCGAGATAAGTCTGGAACTCAATTAGAGATGATCACATTTTTTTCAACTGACAGAGTAGTCTTGAAAAAATTTTCACTGAAAAGACAATCACAACTTGGGTAGTCTTTCTTAACTTTTAACCTGAAATGCCATCTATTATAAAATTATTTATTTACACAAATGCAATGATCTTCTCTAAATGTGACATTTTGACTTTAGTCTAAGAAAACAAGACAAACAAGCAAACAAGAAAAACCCAAAAGGATATTAATTTCATCTACATTGTGATATTTTTAAAGAAAAGATTTTTCAGTGTTGTTGACTTTCGTTCAAATAATCTCTTTAATGGCATCTATCTTTAATCTTTATTTTATCTTTAATTTTATCTTTAAAATTCTCTAATTTTATCTTTAATATAGCATCTATATTTGGGATTCTATTTTCAAAATAATCAAAGCTGTCATTCTTAAGGTACTTAAAGATCTAACAATTAAGTCTCATGAAAGAGCTGATGTGGCACTAAGTCCAAATAAAAGTTATTCTGCAGATCAGTAGGCAACAAAATCAAAACTAGAATGCATTTTAGATATGAATATTTCACGAATGAAGTGTGGTTTGCTTTACTGAACCTAAGAACATTGTATTGCAAATAGGAAAATAATTTTTATTTTTCTAATTACCATAATCATTTAAAGAAACAGCTTAAGAAGAAACGTAAGATGATGTTAGATGAAAAATGACATTTGCCTGGTGCTGATGGACTTTATGACAGTGTTTTCCAACAAAAATATAATCTCTAGTTGTATACTTCATTGAAAAACATGTTTGCATGATGACACATCCAGGTCCAAAATTTATTTCTGCCAAAGTGTACTGGTTACACTTACAAAATTATTTTATCTAGACGATGTTATTTTAACTCTTCTTGCTTAAAACCCCAATAGGTCAGAATTAAAGAAAAGAGAGAAGGAGTTTGTGGGAACAATACAGCTCGGTCAAATAATGAAAGAGGAAAAAAACGTCTGAAATTTAAGCAGGTGAAATAATGTGTAAGATTGGAGACTTTGCTGGCCCTTTGTTTTGGTCTCTACTTATTTGGCACATGGCACCATCTCAGAAATTAGGTTGGTGTCTGCAGCTAATAGGAAGTAGTACCACGTTTCTAAAGCAATCCCTAGTATAGTATAGTATAGAGTGTTAGCTATAGGGTATACCAAGTCCTCAAAAAACTGAATTATTAACATTAGAGTTAGCCATATATATTTTTCATTTTATCCTTCACAGTTTAATGCTGAGAGCAAACCTATATGCTGTCATCAGAACAAGTCGTGTCCAGAAGAATACATAAAATGAATAGAAACAACCATAGTTCTAGAAATCAGAGCTGGCGTGTCGTTTGTTGGTGGGTTTTTGTTGTTGTTATTGTTGTTTTAAATGATGCTGGAAATTCTTCTTAGTTGCTTAGCAATTTTTTCAGCTTACTCTGTACTATGCTGGCTAGAAGCTGTGATGCTGACCCTGCACCTGTCTATGGAACTGACTGACTTCAAAACAGGAAGGAGGAAGAGAACCAGATTGCTTCTGTGAGATGCTTACACATTTTTAAATGCTAATTGTTTGTTCCCCAAAATATTATGAAGGCTTATGCATTTACAACTAGGATTCATCTTCATGCATCATTAACATCTTAATGTATACCTTTGGTGATGGAGGGAAATCTGTTCAGAAATTACACATTTCTAATTGCACATAAAGCGACTTGCATTGTTAGTCAATAATATATTCAGTTTTAGTGAATTAAAAGAATCAGATTCAGAATGAACAAAAATCATATGAAGTAACTCAAACAGTGATGCAAGTATGTATTTTTTTAATATATTAATGAAATTATACCATGAAGAAAGCATATATGAAAAAAAACTCCATATTGAACTTTCTAAATTACCAAGGATTTTAGGAACAGCAAAAGGCAATGTCATTGTTCTCACACAGTTAAAAAGAGACATCAGAATAGTTAAAAATAGTGGACTATTAAAGGCCTAGAAATAGAACAAAATTGGTAACTTTCCAAAGATTAAGAAAAAAGAGCAGAGCTGTATCAGCAATATCAAGCAAAATAATGGCCATTTTTACTATAAATAGGTGAATGAAGATCAAGTTATCTTGCACAAATACACATGCAAACACACATAAGTATATACAGAAACAGGATTAAAAATTTTAAAAACATTCAATTTGAATCTTGTAACAGTCTGATTTCATTAACATATAAAATATTGATGAATCATGAGAATTCCATATGCAAGCATATAAACAAAAATATTTTAAAATGTATTTTGTTACAGTCTGCATAACTTTAAATTTCAAGGTGTGGGATTTAACATCTGTTGACATAATCTGATTAGGAGTTAAATCATTTTGATGAATCTGAAGAATGGAATGAATTAATTAAATAAAACTCTGCCTTGAAATATAACATTCAATAAGTAGAAGAGATGGAAACTGTGGGTTCTGTTTCCTTCACTATCTTTCCAGTGAAATGGAAATGGAAATGATGGAGAGGAGTTGTCTGAAGGCCTAACTGGAAAGAATACCCATATTAGAAATAATTTTTGTTAAAATATTAACTTTAGCAGAAGTTGATCTAGTTTCATTCATTTTATTTATTTATTTATTGTAATTCATGTAAATTTAACATCCTGTTTTCACAGAATAATTAATTTATGTTTCCAATTAAAAAAAAAATGACAGTTCTTAATCCCAGTCTCATAATGTTATTTGTTTGTTTAATCTTGAACCTAGGAACAAACACTTTTTATTTTTGTGTATTAAAATATTTGTAAAATCTGATTTAACTCATATTCCTTATTTTCAAATAGCTACAGAGCTACACTGAAATGTCATAACAAATTTCAGACTACACAGAATAATCATTCTTTATTAACCTTTGAAAAATAATTGTTTAATGCTTTTTTCTGTTACAGCCCAAAGCCAGGTATTCTCTACTGACTACAGAGGTATCTTTTTCCTCAGGGAAGAATAATAGTTATTGGTCTTGATATTATAAAAGAATTATATTGATATGATAAAAGAATTATATTGTTAAATCTAATGGCCGGTGATGTGGAGAAGATCATACCAAATTAACTGATGATTATTTTTCTGAAATTCTGAGAATATTTGAACTGAAGTTATTAACAAATTCTTGATAATATTCTAATAATTTTACAAGGGTATATTCAATGTCATGTAGAGTACACCTTTTGAATCTGAATGTTGAACAGAATTCAGTTTAACATCTGTTCTTTTTGCCTCCACTCTAGATTCTGTGTTAAATGCTCGGATGAAATAGAGCACTGCAATTCTTTTGAGTGCATCTAAATATAGAAATGTGGCCTAAATACATTGTTTGCTGATGACACTTCATTTCTACAAACATCGAAGAATTGCAAGAGACACTGAAAAAAGATCTTCACCTTTCCATGCATCCTATGAGGCATAAGCCTGCAGTTCATGTTCAGCCTTACATTTTCTATTTCTAGACAGAAAATGATACATACATGTTATGAGACATTCTTTCATGTATCAAGTGTAGAAGTCAATTTGATTGAAATGAGCATGGTGAGAGGTTAATTTTTTTGGTGCACTGAAGGAAGCAGAAAGGAATAGGCAGCAGTCATCACAAGGGTCTTTTGTGCGTATTTATAAAATAAACTATGCATATGATATTTAGATCAACCAAGAAATCATGGCACACAGAAGGTTGCAGTGACATGGAGATTACTCAAAAAGTAATGCCTCCTATTTACTTCCACAACTACAACAGCTACAAAGAGCACAATAACACTATTTGATAGAGCAAATTCTCAGCTATACAGTTTTTCAATATACAGGGATTTTTATTACAGTCACCACCATGAGTTATGCATTTTCACTACCAATGAATACAAGCCTTCATGCTTTGCTTGTAAAATGTGTACCAGTGGAGGTGATTCACAGTTGTTGCTACTGCTAAAACTCCCAACCCACCACCTCGTGGTGCTCACATCCCCTGCTTTGTCTCCACAAACATTCAGAAGTGTTGAAGAATGTCAGTGGGTGCCTTTTTCCTCCACAGAGGAATTCAATTCTAGACTTTTTTTCATCTGCATTTTCATGTCAGGTGCTATTTTGTTACATGGCAGCATGTAGTGTTATATTGGTGGGATGGTTCAACATCTACTGCCACACCACCAACATCTGCCTCTGACATTGTAGGCCAACATAATAAAATAGGAGGCATTACTTTCAGAGCAACCCTCATAAATGGCTAAATATTGTCACTTGACTTTGGAAATAGAAATGAAAATAAATGTGCTACTGAACAAGTGATGTAAATGAATCCAATTACCCTGTATTTTAGGAAGAATGAGGCTCTGGAATAATGATCAAAGCTTCCAATGATTCATTGCTACAAGTCCTGTTACATTAAGTTTTTGAATTGTAAGGCTTTTTCTTGTCTACATTCTACATATCAAACAGCAACAGAGATTAAAATCTTCTATCTCCATTGCATTTTCACCTGGAGAGCTAAACATTTGTTCAGCAATGACAATGCAATGTTTTTCTCATTATACTACTTCCTCTTATGTCAGAAACTAGGATTAAAGCAGTGAAAGATAGAGCTATATCTGCATGCAAATGCTATCTGAGCTGCAGTGGATACTGAGAAATCAGCTAAGTAATGTATCATCTGGTGTCACTGTCATTTCCCCTATTTATTTTGGAATAAAAACAAACTAATGCTTAGCAGTGGCTGTAATTATATGATCAGAAACCTAGAGGTAAGAGGTACTTGCTATACATTTTCAGCATTTGAGTACTCTTTGTACCAGTCACTCCTCTGACTCTTGCTTTAGAATTAGGAAGTTGCATTCATATTAAAATGTGAACAAATCCCAAGGAATGTGCAAATTAAGAAAAAATGTACTTATATGTATACACATACATATGTAAATACAAATGTGAGGCAGTTTAGATTGGAGTTATTGAAAAAATGTTTAATGTTCTCACTTAAAGCTAAATGGAAATATACAGGCATGTTAAACATGATCTATGTGCATAAATTCATATGTAAATAATAAACTGAGTTTTTTTCAGCTAAAACGAGAATATATATGTGTACACATTAAAAAAAAAAAAAAACGGAAAAAAAAACCAAACACCTTAATTCAAGTGGCATTTTCTTTTCTAATTTTTTATATTTATGAATCTCTTCCATTTTTCAAGGCACCATTTTTGCAGCTGCTCCTGTAAATATCTCCCTACAGTGCAACCTGCTTTTCCTTGTACACATCAATTGGAGTGTAAAGTAGTGAAAGGTACCGAAATGAGTAGAGTTCTGGCACCCAGTGGGTAAGACACTGAAGTCATTTTCATTTGTAATTTAGGTGATGTAACAGCTAAATGTAAACCTCTTAGAGAAACCTGAGACATCCAGTTTCTTTATATACTCAAACCAGTCTCTGCTCTTTTGTGTTCACGCCCTATCTTTTCAAAATACTTACAGCTCTCAGTAATGTCTATTGGCATAAAGTCTTAGGGTCAGTATCAAATCCCATTAAAATAATCTGAAAGACTCCTTTTGAGTTCAGTGGGTTTTAAATCACACTCTTATTAGGCTCACCTTGTAGAGTAATAAATATTCATAGATGGATGAAAGAACAGAAAATCTCTCCAGTAGTTTTGAGTCCAGCAAAAAGATCATTTCCTTGGAGAAGGATAATTCCCTTGTTGACCAAGAAAGTCTCATGGGCCAGGGTGAAAGTCTGTGCTTTAGGGATATGCAGCATATAATCGGGTAAAAAAGGTAATAGAAAGAACGTAACCATAGCAGCTCATAACAGAGTTTATAATGAAATACCTATAAGATATTCAGGTTTCTTATTTTTTTTCTTTAAGCTAAATAAAATTGGAATTTTTGTGAATGTCAACTGATTGTTTGTAACAAATCACTTCTCTACTAAATAGCATGTTGGCACAAATTCAGTAATCAAAACAAAGCAAGGTAATTTTTAATTCTGCTTCTAGTGTCTCCTACTAAACACAGCAACTCCTCTCCATTTATGTTTTGCAGCTGCCAATGCTATAATCTTTTTCAGCCTCTTGTGGTATAATAAAGTCCTACTGACAGGAATGAATTCAATATATTCTGTTTTACATAATAAGATTTAGACTGGTTAGTTTGAGTGGAGGCTTGGCTGGGAAACCTCAGTGTGCTTTCTCAATACAGACTATTTGTTATGCAGAGTGAGTAAGAGAAGGAAAGGCAGAGGATTTGGGAGAAGTGGAGATTAATACATCATCAGATGTTAAGAAACTTGTACATTCTGGTGGGGGAGACTTCATTTTTAGTACAACTCACAGTCAAAAATTGTCTCAAGGTGCAGAAATAGCACTACTATCACAGTAGTTTCGTATTAGTACTTAAAACATACTTTATAAAAAGTTAAGTGTTTCTGAAGTGCTGACTTGACAGAATGGCAGCAAGATCTAATGCCAACTTTTATTTACACAGGTAAAAACAATTATTTGATGCTTTCTGCTGCAATTACTCTGATTACAGTATCATCTAACCACATGGAAATAAAGAATCAATCAAACAGGCTTTATACAGACTTAAACTCACATTTAATTTAAATGCTGTATGCTTTGTAAGAATGTTTTAATTGTATTAATAAAGAGGGGAAATATTATGTTAGGATATGTCTAAGGAGCTAAAAATATAATGCACATACATTACAGAAATAAAAACGTATATTTTCTTGTAATTGTCCCAGATATTACCCCTTTGGTGGAATCAACTAGACTAATAAGTATACTATGTGTAAATGTAATATTAAAATATGGTGTGACTATTTAAATGTACAGTCATAAAACGCCCATACCAATAGAAAAGAGAACTTAAATCACACTAATTGTCTCCATATCTGCTGGTCTTAGCAGAAAGAGAAAGCAGCAAAGGAGTGTGTACTACTGCTTTGTCAGCGATAGACATTCACCCTTACAAATAGACATAAGGTGCATAGGTAGAATGAGAATATGATACTTTCTTTGTGGTTGCCTGTGCCATGGAGTAGATAACAGGTGCCCTCCTTTACTGCTTATTTGTTCAGTTGTTCAATGTCTTCCTATGGAAATTATTTTCAGAACCTTGCCCAAATTCCAGAAGTCTTTTTAACAATAACCAGTGACCTGAAGCAACACATTTCACAGTTATTCTTAGAGGTACTACCCCACTTTCTTATTATTAGTCATTGAAAAAATCAAGACAAAAGTGTTGAAAAGCATTAATAAAAATTGCAGCATGGTTTTTCAGAGAGATCTAATCAGCATGATCTCAATTTATTAAAAAACATCATCAATATAACATCATTTTCCAGATAAAGCCCTCAGGTGTCTGGGCTTATAAACAGATATGGGCAAACACACTAAATTAAGAATTTATTTAGTTAAGGTTAGCTTGGTTTTCTCATTTTGTTTGTTCAGGATACTAAATTGGTGTATTCTACTGTTTGCTGTAAAACATTTCAGTTTTATATATTTCTATTTGTCAATGTTGAAAATTAATTATAGTTTCCATGATGTCTACTCGTGATGAGTAAAAATTAAACTGCAATAAAAGAAAGCTACCAATAAGACTTTAAAGAAAAGGTCTTTATGGATTGAAATAAATTGTTTTGGTTAAGTTAACAGAAATTGCTGCTGTAAGACCAGTTGTGGCCTCTCCTGCTCCTGTGAAGTCAAGTGCTATTAGGTCTCTGAGCACTTAGACCTCAGTATTCTACAGAATTCTGTGTTCATTGACATAAGCACTCTCAAACAGAGGAGAAGAATTATGAGAAAGCAGTGGAATGAATTAGTGTTATTTCTTAGAACATTACATACAAGGCAATATTGTTGTTCTGGACTTTTTTCTGTTACAAAAAACTTTGATGCCAATGCTTCACATTCATCATGCAGCCACTGATCAATAGATTACGAGTAGTTAGAAACCTGCTTTCACAGAGCTTGTTTTTCAGCTAAGGTAAACCTTCAGTCAGGCCAAATCTCCCCCATTACTTTTTCAGCTGCGATGAAATGTCAGCTGCATTTAGCTTTGTCTCAAAGAATATTACCTCCACAAAATGTGGAAAACCACAATACTACAGAATACCTGAGGCTGCAAAGACAAAGTCTGTTTTTTATCTCACAGTGGTAAAACTGATGTGACAGTAGTTCACATTATAAACCTTGAAGAGGACTAGATCAATTGGACTTTTATTAAGGATACTGTGAAAGAAAAACAAAAAGGAAATACTAATATAGGTTCAAGACCTAGTCTGGCAAAAAGGAAGCTATTACAGTTTAGTGGATTCTGCAAAATACTGTGGATATCTAGGATAAGTCTAAATGAAACCATAAAGACATGAACAATAGGGAGAATATGTGCTAAATTTATTGATTCTGTAGAAGTATCTCAGAAATCCAAGTCAAGTTAGAGATAAGTACTGTGATTGAGCTTGATGTGTTTGTATCAATCAACATTTTCACTATTGGTAGCTCCTGAAGAAATTAGTCAAACCAGGGAGTTTGCATGCTCTTATCCTGTATTATTTCATAAAATTAAATGTGTCTTTGAAGGTGTCCTTTAAGGAATAGGAAAATAAATACATCTAAACCATGACAATTTATACTGGAAAGAAATATATGAACTAATTTTAAAAAGTTCCCCTTTTTACCGCCCCCATAAAACAATTAAAAGCTTTCTCTTTTTGAGGAATTCTGAGCAGAAGCCAAGCATTCAAATTCTATCTTTTACTTAGAGTTCTTGTGGAGTTCCTTAACTATTTAAGTTATTGTACTTCTTAAGCTGAATATTAAATGTGTTCATCACAGGAATTAAGTGTGTATAAAACCTAAGAATAACATAAACCCATTCAGAAAATAATCTATAAACTTAATTGTATTAGTTTGTATGCACAAAGTAAGGAGAGAGCTATTTTTCTAGATACACCAGTCTCTCTTCATGACATTCAAGGTCATCTTTTATTTCTCTCTGGAATTTGTACAAATGCTGAAACAGAAATTCATTTTAAATTACTTCATACCATGAATTTATAGAATGATAAGGCAATGCTGGTGAAGAATTAGGCAGATTTGGTGCTTAATTTTCTGTGGCCACATTGCTGAGTTGTAAAACCACTCTGAGATCAGCTCTGAGACCTCACATCCAAGCGTAAAATATTTTCTTCTTGTTCTTGTTCCAGAATTAGCTGTATGTTGTTCCTATACCTGAAGATGTGAAATGTACTGCTTCTTTTGAAGGTGCCTCTTCAACAAGAGACATTTCTTGTAAAGTTGTGAACAGTGGGGACCTACAGCATGACTGAACTTTATGTTTTCAAAATATGAAAAATTCAATCAGATTTCTATTCCTCTAATTACAGCTTTTTTATTTCTGTCTGGTTAAAGTGTGTTCCTCACACATATATCTATTTCAAAACATCATCTGATAGAAGAAACAATTCCCACTCTTTAGAGTCTAAAAAGAATGAGAATTAAAGCAAACTGATCATTATACGGGAGAATAACATCTATAAACATTGCTTAATGGCTGTCTTTGTTTTTAGAAGTCATATTAGCTCAGCATATTAAGAAGATAACAGAGTAAACAAAACTCATCAGTAATTACAAATTCTGTCAAAATTGTGAAGGAAAATGGAAGAATGAAACTGCATTCCTGCAAAATTCAAAAGCAACTGGCACACAGAATTGAGCTGTCACAGATGACAACTATAAGTATGCCCAAGCCAGAAGGAGATGAGCCATCTCACTATTGGTTGTAATATTTCAGTGAATAAATAAATATATTTAGCTTCTATTCACAGATTAAAGGAAATATATATTGTTCTTAATATTAAAAAAAAAATTGGACAATAAACACTAAGAATGAAAACAAATGTTTCCCCTGCAATACAAAACATAGCTTGCAATTCAGACATGGAGAGATGCTACAAAATGAAAGCGATCTTAAAAGAGATGTTACTAACATGACAAAAATGTATTTCAATAGGAAAGGAAGGGAAGGGAAGGGAAGGGAAGGGAAGGGAAGGGAAGGGAAGGGAAGGGAAGGGAAGGGAAGGGAAGGGAAGGGAAGGGAAGGGAAGGGAAGGGAAGGGAAGGGAAGGGAAGGGAAGGGAAGGGAAGGGAAGGGAAGGGAAGGGAAGAAAAAGTTATTTGAGATAGGAAAAGCACTATCTTTTCTAACACAGATTTACTTCTTATTATACTTCAATATATATGTTTTTTTACAAAATGCTGACTCCCAGCATTTTAAGAAGTGCTAGATTCACAGCTTCTAAAAGTAGCAGGAGTCAAAGACACAGTAGGACAATATTCCTTTAGAAAGAGGAAAGGATCATGAAAGGGAAGCTCATGGAAATATTGTGATGCTGTTTACCACAACTTTCTTAACAGTAATTAATATATATATTCAATTTTATCTATTGCTGACTTGTGATAATTTAAGCTGTTATACACTATCCCTAGTGAACTGTAGAAGAAAATAAAATAGCCTGGCTCAATTCTTGAGGTATTATATTAGGATAGTTCTCAAGAGTGAGGTGCAGATGAACTATGTCTTCAAGATAAACTCTGAGATCCAAACTGCAGTTGTGATCCCCCACAATAAGTGGTAAAATACTCCATAAGTGAGGGTGAGCATTGTCTCATAGGAACATTTCCTTTAAAAAGAGTGTAAAGTCTATTGTACACCAGTAAATATGGTGCAAAATTATTTTGTGTGTGTGTGTGCGTTAACCAGTTAATCAGCTGTCTGTCTCCATAGATAAGATGTTATTAGGTTTCATAATCTGCATAATTCAAAAAAGCAATTGATACTCCTAAAACCATTTAGCCCATTTTAAATCCACCTGCATTTTTTATTCCTTTGAACTTCTGAGGCAATTAATCACTCAGCTTCATTAGATTGGATCTGAAGCAGGTCTTTCTTCATTTAACTCTTTGCTTTTAAGTCCCCATAACAGTTCAATTCTAATTTACTTTACATAATCTTTTTTTTCACTATGACTCACAGTGTAAATTAACATTTGTTCATTGCTCAAGCACACGGGACCAGTAAGGTGTTGTTCCAAAAATACAAGTACTATGGCAAAGGGCATCTTCACAGCCTGGTGGCTTCTCCTTCCCATTTAGATCTCAACAAATATGAGCTTCCATCACAGGGTTCTGTAAGACATAGTCTTCCTTCTGGAATGTGGGAGCCAGGTGTGATAGGACGACTTCTTAGGTGGAAGAGCAGGATCACATCCAGTTGATCCAGGTCATTCTGAAAGGCAAATAAAACACTGATAGATGTAATCCTACTAACCAGAATGCCACTGAAACTGGCTGATAATTCCTATGGCTAAAATATTCTGATTTTTACTAACCTTGTTTTATAGAGTCAGAAGTTTGAACTGACTTTCTGCCTCAGCTCTTCAGATAATGTCTCAATCTCAGTATGTTTCTAACTGAGCAGTTTTATTCTATGGTATTATTCTACGATTTCTGATATTTAGGTATAGATTCTAAGGGCCATAAATAATAAAGGATTATTGATCAAATATATATTGGTATTCAGAGCTGTGAACCACACAATAATCCTGATGGAAGAATTCATTTCAGTGACTAACACATTTTTTTAATTATTAAGGTCATTAATGTAGAAAACTCAGCAATATTCCTGGAAAACATGTTAATTTTAGTATTTCTCTAAGCTAGACAATACACATGCTGTTTCCTAAAATAATGCAAGATTTAGAGGGTAAGCAGTGATTTGAGGGACTTGGTAGACTTAAGTTCTCACACTGATTGTTCTTTAAAAACAGGTACAAGGAAATGAAGAGGAATAGGTGAAAGCACACGCCTAAAAACTAAATATTACAAATGCCTGCTGTGCTCAAGGTAAAAAAAAAGATATTGTGCTCATGCTTTGCCCATAAACCGGACATTTTTTCTGAGGGGGGAAACTCATGAAGTCTGAAACACTTCAATAATAAAGCAAGGAAGAAACAGAAAGGAACTCCTCAATTTTTTTTTCCTCTCTAATATTACCAGTAAACTAAACAAACAGAATTAAACCCAAGATAACCAAAAAATAGCCAAGAGTCTTAAAGATTTGGCTGGGGTTCTTTCCAGGTTTCTGCTATTTGTTTTTAATCAGTAATAGAATGGAGTCATCCTTTCTGAGGATAAGAAAGCTTCTGGCTCGCCAAAGGAGGAACAGGACAACCCAGACGAAGTACAGACTGGCTATCATGTTATCATCCTAGCCCAAAAGAATAGAGAGCTGAAACGATTCAGTCAGTATATAATTAAATTAAGAGGAATACAAATGCATTCAATACCATTTTATAGAGGACAGGTCTTATCAGATTTTTTTTATGAGATTAAAACTTGACTGAAACAGGTGAATGCAGGTGTAATATATGTTAGAAAGATGTGATTTAAAGCTGCAGAGATGTTAAAAAAGTCAAATAACTATTCTCAATCCCTTAAAAAAAGGAGATGAAGAACTGACTAACTGGCAGACTGTAAAACATAATCTTCAGCTAGGAGTCATTAAATTGTATCCATCTAAGGCAGTTCATTAGTGTTATCATTAATTAACTAAGTCAACACATCAGACTCAAAGAAAAACATCTTATATAAATTCTAAGGATGTAGGATTGCATGCTTTTGGACTTAAAAGTTGCTGAACTACTCACAACTATGATCAAATAAAATCCTACTCTAAATTACATATAATATCAGATTTGAAACAAGCGTTCTGGAGCCAGAAACTATTTAAATATTTTTAATATTTAGTTAAATTCTCAGCACAAAAAAAATCTGTAAAGGATGGAATTCAATTAATACTCTGGGCATCCCTATCAAACTAGCAATACCAACATCACTGTCTTATCGATGGAGATATCTGGGAACTTATGGGTTATATGGGTTATATTATGGGTTGTATTTCATTCTATCCTAAACTACACAATTGGAATATGTTAAAATTGTGCTTTGAAAATATAATTCTCTTCAATCAGAAAGGAATATCATAGAATCACAGAATTGTTGGGATTGGCAGGGACTTAAAGCTCAACCAATTCCACACCACTACCGTGGGCCTGGCTGTCACCCACCAGACCACACTGCCCAGGGCTCCATCCAACCTCCAGGGACTGGGCAGCATGTGCTAGGGTCACACTGCCCTCTGAGAATTTCCTTCTGATACCTTATCTGAATCTAACCACTTTCAGTTAAAAGCCGTTATCCTTTGTTCTATTACTATCAAACCGTGTAAAAATTCAGTCATGTTTATAAGCTCTCTTCAAGTACTGGAAGGCTGCAATGAAGTCTTCCCAGAGTCTTCTCCAAACTAAACAAGCCCAGCTCTCTTCATCATTTCTTCTTATGAGAAGGTGCTCCAGCCCCCACAAGTCATCTTGTGACTCTCTTCTTGTAATTCCAGTTCTGTGTCTTGGAGAGCACATCCATTTAAGTAATGTGCCAAGCATGATCACTTGTCTACTAAATAGTTATTTTGAGGAGGGAGAATATGCATCTCTTTTATATGCTACAAACCCATAAAACTTGCATTGCACAAATGGTTTAGTACTGGAAGACTATATCCTGCCTCAGTTTAAGATGAGAAGATCAAATAACCATTAACTAAATTGCTCATAGCCATAAATATCCTAATTTTACTTGTTAAAAATATATGGAAAGAACAGAGTTGCAGTACCACTGCAAGAACTCTCAGGTTCTTTAGAATTTCATTGACACATTTCACATTTCAGAACTACAATCCAGAATTATGAAATTGATAGCAGAAGCAAATTCTGAGGACAATATCTGTTCTTTCCGCATTAATCTTTAAAAGTCCAAGTATTATACAACAATATTATCTTTAATAAATTTATTGTTGTAGTTAAAATGTGAAAATCTTACACTACTCTCTTAGAAAATATACATAAACTTACTGTTTTTAAAAACATACTGCTAACTGCATAACTATAATCTCTAGTGCCAGAAATTGTTCTGAATGATTAGCCTTTCTGAGTACTTCATTAAACATACTTGATTTGGCTTTTGCATGCATTAACCGTAGATGAATGTTGCATCCTGCTACCCTGGCAAGGAAAAAGAAGCCTTTGTTAAGAGTAATTTAAGGTGAAGTCTATTTTCTGTAGTGGAGAAAAAAAACTATATTAACAGGATCAAGTTGAATTAATTATTTCATTTCCTAGTAGTGCTCATTTAACTAAATCTCTCCTTGGTAACATTCTCAATGACAAAACATAATGGAAATTTGGCCAGGTGATAATAGGTGGAGTGACTCAAATGAGACTTAATAATGAGGTAGCTGATGAGACTTCATGCAAAGCATGTTGCATTTAAACTACATTAATAGATGATTAGCAAGCTTATATTAAAAGGCAAAGAGAACAAACATAATATGAATGCAGGCAGGTGATAAAGATGGAATACTAAGAAAGGAGCTAGAAATATAGTAAAGTTGATGATTAAATATTTTCTCAGTTCTTGGAAAGGGGTGATGTAGATCATTTATGCATTTCAGTTATACTAAATACAAAAACCAATTAGTAGAACAAACATCAACACTTGGTGACAGAATTAGTGCACCCTAGTAGTGTACTCTAGGTAAAGTAGTATTGATTTTGGGTCATAGACAACAAATACATTACAGAGCATACACAAAGCAGTTTGCAATAACAGGAATAACGTGATTGAGCCATTTATGTTTTAATCTGGAGAAGGAATACCAAACAGAGAATGAAAACATCATGAAGATATAAGCACAAATTTTCCTCAAAAAACCTTGTAGCTATATTTGTCCATGATTATTACAAAAACTTGTAAAAGAGAATGCTGTGATCAGCAAACAAACAAATGTGTTGCATGACTGCATATTGGCTGTACTTTTCTCAAGTTTTTTGCTTGTTTTACAGTTACCCAATTAGGTTATCAGACTGTATACCGTGTGACCACAGAAATAAAAATATACCAGCCTTAAGGCACTGACAGGAAATGATAAACTCTCAGAGAAGACATTACAAGAAGTGTCCAAAGGAAGCACAGGCTTATAAACTTGTTTCCATAAATGATGACTCATCATTATAAATAATTAATACTACCACAGAAATCTACATTTGAGAAATATAAAGACTGTGATCTAAACCTGAGATCAGCTTTTCTAAATGACAGCAAATCTAGTTAAAGCAATAGTTACTTCGAAAACCTTGTGGAATTTGAGGAATCTATTAGTTTTCCATTTGTAATATTATCCTATCATTACAATTAATTATTATATATAATTATTAATTATTATTAAAATTGGAAGGTAATACTTTGTTGCATTTTATTTTTAATCCTATTTTCTATTTCATCCCTTTCCAGAATTGAATACATACAGATTAGGTGAGTCATAAGTGCTATTATGGTTTAATGCTATTTTCAACTGTGTTTCCATTGTAGGAGAATAGTTTACTGGATAGTAGTTACTTTTTACATATGAACAATGGATTCAAATTCATCAGGATCAGTAGCATCAGTCAGGAGCACAGTACAAAACATGGGCAGTCACTTCTCTCACCATTTTGCTGAGAGGCAAAATGAGTTCTAAACATTTGAATTCAGGAAACAAACAAACAAACAAACAAACAAAAACAGCTGTAGTTATTATAGAACACAGCTTCAAATTTTAATATCTGAAGTAACCAGTATCTTTTTCAGATTGAGTAATGCTTTGACTTGTGTGTAAAGTAGGATCAGAACATAGAACATACTTTTGCATGAACTGACTATGCAAAGTTCAATGCCAGTAAGAAATCAGTCTGCTACTTGTTAACCCAAACAGTGGTATTTAAGACAGGCCAAATGCAACTATAGTATAAATGTAACTGTCAGGGCCATGAGAACTACTACTGTCTGCTGTGAAAATATCTGTAGGAAAACTTGCAGAGGAGCTTTTCCCTACTTCTCTCAGAAGCTTCATTTAAGTTTTGTTCCAGTTGTCCTTTCTTTGTTCCTGAGTTATTTTGTAATTTTGCTTTTACTTGGTAGAATCTTAATTTGCTGAAATTACCTTCTTGGATGTGTCAAATAATTATGCACTTGCTCAGCAACCACTGAGCTCATCCTGATTACTTTCAATGAAGCTCACTTGCTGGAATCTTGCAGGATGTAAGTCCTAGTTGTTGAGCCTCTCATCTGTGCCTGTCCTGCAGTCATCTCAGTTCTACCTTTTCCTGTTCACGTGGTGCGGACTGCAGCATTGTGAGTGACTCTTACAAGTTTTGTTGAGATCCTGCTGCATGGAGGCTCATGTTTGTGAAGTGATCACTTCAATCCACATAGAAGGTGAAGAGCTTATTTGTAGATTTTTCAAGATTAACTTATATCTACTTGTGACTTGCAGGAGTGTATGGACAGTTTATGGAATAGAAAGATCCACAAAATATTTGAAACAAGGTAAAGCTGCATGACACCTTCTAATTTCATTTATTACAGAGATATTTACTGAAGTAAACTTAAAAATGTGTCTTTGACTGTAGCAACTTCTGTAAAGGAGATTTAGGAGTTATTTCCAACCACAAGATTTCTGCTCTGAAGTTCTTAAACTGTCTCTTTGAATGTTTTTTAAAATAACTAAAATTGTGCAAACTCCTTGTTTCAGAATTTGGTGTTTCCATGGCATGGACTAATGCTCCCACTGTGTGCTTCTTGTCATTGGAGAAATTAATCAGCAACATGGTTTCTACAAGAGAAGTGAAACACAGTTCACTGTTATGGATGATGACCAGGGTTACATCAGAAAGGGAATTAGTATGCATGCTGCTAGATAAGTGTTGTCACCACTGTCACCAGCAGAAAATAACAACTCAATCTCATGAGGTGGCCAACACTGCTTGTGTTAAAAGATATTAAGTGTGTTATAGAAATGCTAAATCCTCAGAGACTCAAATTGAAAAACACCTGTCTTCTGTATATATTGTAACTATAGTGGGATTTTTACCTTCAGCCAGCCAGCTAACTTTTAAGTCATAAATCCATTGCCAAATCCTTTTTTTTAATATTCTTTTAGCATAAACAATCAAATTAATGAGATTTTTATTTCATAGTTCTAGAAAACTCTGTGTAAAACTCAATTACTTTTGACAACAGGAGAAATACACTCTTTCTCCTATAGTTCCCATTACCATTTTGTAACAACAGTTCTTTCAGGTTCTTCTTTCCATACTTCTACTGAACACCATCCTCAAGGTTAAAGTTTCCAGGTACTTGGGACAATGGGTGTACTTGTTTATAAAATCCTATTCTTTACAGCTGACAGGTAGCACTGAAGGTGTGCTCCACAGCTTATCTTCTAACATTCTACCTTGACAATATCTGGAAAACATCCATTATTTCAATTATTCAACATCCAGTTCTTTCAGGGAGACTTTTCAAAATGAAGGTCATTAAGTTTATTGCTCCCTTTTGACCAAAGTTATTTAACTTTAGACATCCACTCTAGAATTACAGATCAAAACCTCATCATAACAGCAAATCATTCCTTTTTCAAAACCCAAATATAATAAGCAAGTGAGAAAGGAATTAGGCAATTTAAAGGGCAAGTTTAATGTGTAGTGTCTCCTTTTTATAGAATGCTCATAAAATTTGCTTCTAACATCAAGTTGAAAGGTAGTAATTTATAGGGAAAATTTAAAAGTATATTTGAGATATTTTTTCTACCCTGTTTTGCAAGGAAAGAAATAATAAATAAACAAGGTAGAAAGACTGAAACTTACAAACTTCAGTGAGGATTTTTTCACCTTTTTCTAACAGACTTCAATTGTCTAACTTCTAGGAAATTTTATGCAATTAATTTATATAATATATCTTCAGCATCTGCACAGACTGTAATTGTGGGAGAGATTGAAAAGTAAAGCAACACATTTTAATATTAATAAGTCAAATAGTAGAGATCAGACTAGTCAGGCATTAATTATTTTGAAGGTTTTTTTAATATCTAAGATGAAGGAAAACTTTACCAGATAAAGGTTTTGACATATTGATCAGTAGAGTTGCTTGAAAGCAGTACATGATTTTTTAATGTCAGTTTTCATAATAAATGTTGTTACTTTAAAATCTGAAGTGCTTGCAAGCATTAATTTTGAAAGTGTGAAATTCAGATACTGCTGAGATACCATTCTGGTGCATGACTTCAGCTGTTTACCTCACACAGCTCTCTCTAGAGCTTCTGTTTCTGTAGTGTCTAGCCAAGATATTTTTTGAAACAGATGCAGAGGACACACTTTCCTGTATGAGAGATGTCAAAAGTGGTCTAACAGAGTTATCCTGGGGGATGAGAATATTCCAGTCATTATTTTTACATTCTTTTCTGAATTCTGATCAGTGTACTAAATGTCTGCTGGCTCACCCAAGACTAGATTTTGATATTACTTTGAGAAAGATAACTTTTCTGATTATCATAATCTGTGCTCAGGGCAAAGTGTACTAATCCATAAAGCCATTCTTCCACTCACAAGCACTTCTTGTAATTAAATAATTTTATTTGAATCATGGTGTTATTTTGAGACATAATTTGATTCTATCCACATACTATTAATCCTAGCAGGACAAGGGTAAATGGTTTTAAGTTGAGGGAGGGAAGATTTAGTTTGGATGTCAAGGGGCAGTTCTCTACAGTGAGAGTGGCAAGGTGCTGGAATGTGTTGCCTGGAGAGGTTGTGAGTGCCCTATCTCTAGAGGTGTTCAAGGCCTGATTGGATGGGGCCCTGGGCAGCCTGTTCTTGTGTTAAATGGAGGTGACCCTGCCTGTGGCAGTGCAGTTGAAGATTCATGATCCTTGAGGTCCCTTCCAACTCAGGCCATTGTCTGATCTGTGGTTCTATATGTATATGATTGGAATTCAGATAGCCAGGCTTGGAGCATTTAAGATTTTCTGATATTTTTCACTGAACCAGTAAAGTAAAAAGTTGATTTTGTTTGTTATTTTATCTTGTTTTTAAATAAATGATTATGAAAGTATATATTACAAACTGTTAGAAAATGGTCACCAGTTAAGCAAGTATGCGATTATGAGCACTTACCTATATGTGTGCATTATTTTTATGTGTTACTGTTATACAGCTTTCACCACAAAGATTCCAGGAGTTGAGCTAATCAGACAGAATTTTCTTCAAAGGTAACCTGCATCTCAGAATACAGTCAGACAGGCATTCCTGGCAATGATTGGGTCTGTCTGGGAGGTATCATGCAGAGAAGCTCATTTATTGTAGAAAGGGATTTATTTTTACATTCCATTTGTTGTAGATCCTAATTGAGTTTAGGACATCTGTTATTGGCTTTGTTTGTTATCAGGGTTTCATTGTTCTGCCAACTGCGCTTCACCAAGGATGTTTTGGCTTCCTATGAATTTACCAAGGATGCAGCAAGATTCAGGGCCCCTGCTGAAGTAGGTATCGATTGCTATTCTTTCTTACAGCATTTCTTTATACATACATACACATGTACATATTTATCTTCATCTGTACCTATATCTGAACACTCAAACATAACACCCAGAAGCATTTTACTGTTGCCACAGTCTAATTTTCCAGTGAATACAGACATTTACACAGAATCACAATGATGTGTTCTCCAGTAAGTTTTTCCCCATAGATGGCCAGTTTCTAATAAATTAGACAAAAGAGGTAGAGTCCTGTTAGCATTCATATGGATGGAAAAGTTTCAGTCAATTTTTAAAGTTTTCTGTATATTAGGAAATCCACATTATAATCCACAACGACCTTCCCGATTATAATTATTGATAGAAGGAGCAGTTTCCACTGATAAATTTATGTATGCCAATTTATGCGGTTAGATGTTCCAGACTAGCTAGTACTGAACTGATTTCCATACAAAGTAGAACTGCTGGTATACTTTGTCTCTATGCTTTTGGCTTTTTTCCCTTCCCTTCCCTTCCCTTCCCTTCCCTTCCCTTCCCTTCCCTTCCCTTCCCTTCCCTTCCCTTCCCTTCCCTTCCCTTCCCTTCCCTTCCCTTCCCTTCCCTTCCCTTCCCTTCCCTTCCCTTCCCTTCCCTTCCCTTCCCTTCCTTTTTTCCTTACCTTTACCCAATATTGACTTTTATATAGTTCTTGTTCTTTAAGAATAGCTATGTAGTTAGCTATCCAGAGTTTCCTCTAACCTTGATACCACTGCAACTTTCTGTCAAACAACTTCAAACACAAACACATTCTCTACTGGCTTTGGCAGAAGACATTTCCCAGCATGTTCCAAGCTTGTTGCTAATACCTCCTCCAATCAGCTGTTTCCTCTATTTCTATAAACATTTTATGAATTTATTTCAAAAATAGCCAGATTAGCTTAAGAAACTGTAATAAGAATTCCTTGCTAACCTGCCTCTTTTGATCTGAAATATTTTTATCTCTGCCAACAAACCTAATGGCCCAGTAATGTCTTTGGTGGGCACAAATAGAGGGGCAGAAGATACATCTGTAACCTTGCATTAGAGAAGAGGTGCGTTCTCCACATGCTCTTTCTGTTCTGACACAATCTACTATAAGTAATTTATCTCAGGCTACCTTTGAGAGTTCTGTTAAGTCTTGACTTCCCCTACTTCCAGATTTACTGCTTCAAATTAAATTATTTCCACTGCTCCTACATTCTACTGTTTCTTTCTTCCTTCTATGTTCCCTGTGCCCCTAACCTCTGAGTAACTTCTGCCTGCTCACAGGTGTCCCACTTATGACTCATCTTGTTACTGCTCTGTGTCACTAATCATTTTGACACTCAAAGGCTCCAACACTTCCAGCAAACCCTGCTGTACAGCAAGACTCTGCTTTAATGCCAGATTCTCGTTATTCATTGTGTCACAGTATTTTTTGTTAGCGGTGAAAGCAATAAGTCATACTGAAACTACACTGTCCCTTAGTTCAGATTTATTTCTCAGACAGAAATTAAGAAGATATGAATTAAATGTTTATTTCTAAAGTTCATCTGTGTACTATATTTTCCCCAGTAAGTTAATTTTAATATACTTTGCTTTTCAGGATAAATTTAAATTTACAGATTAGATAAGAATTCAGAAATGGTCTGTCATGTGCAACAAACTATAATCCATTAATATTAATGTGGACTCCATTAAACCTGCTTGTGAAAATTCAATAAATACAGAATGAAACCCCAGGAAGTATAACTTATGTGAAGAATTTGGAACAAGTAATGTCCTTATTGGAACATGGTAACACTAGTTTCTGGGATATGCTTACCACGGTGATACTACATAAAAAATGTGAATGTAAAACTTTGTGTCTCAATCCACCAAAGGCATACATATGTAAATCTGTTTAAACACAGTGTAAAAAAGTGTAAAAATATACTGTGTGCTTAGATATGTGTATATACGTGAAGACCTACATATATATATGCACATAATAAAAAATCAAGAATGAGCATTTCTGTATCTCTGGGCAATCTCAAAAGTATGCATCTGCTTAACTCATCTCTACCACTGCTTGATTTGCTCACCTTTTCTGCCTCTTGATGTCTTCTCATTCTATTTATCTCCCCCCTCCTACCATGTAAAATTGTCCATAAGTCAAACCATACGTATTTGCAAAAGAGATACCTGGAAACGTGAATAGTATGGACCTGAAAATGTCACTTCTTCCTGCAGTCTCATTCACAGGGAACACAGTTGTCTGCTTTATTGTTATTAAATACACAATGAATGACGGCAGCAGGTATTCAAAGCAGTTTGTGACTTCAGTTTGGTATTCTTGCTTGTGACTGTTTTTTTTGAGTAGGTTCTCTGTTCCTGGAGAATGATCGTTTACAGTTTTCATTGTCAACTGCCTGAACTGAGAGTCACAACTGTAAAAACTATTATAACGATAAGCGTGCGAGGACTATGACTCAGAATGAGGTAAGCAGATGTACACTTTCAGATCTGGCACTGTAACGGTATACTTACTCTGATCATCTGTACATACATGGAGTCTTTGTACATACATGGAGTGCATCTGCACTGCCTAAATATGTCAGAAATTGAGGAATGGTATTCCTACCAGCCTTAGGAAGTCAAACTGGAAGAGATTATTACGGAGTACAATCCCTTCTGATTGAGGATTACTCCTGACATGTATTTTTTTCTCTTACTATTTTACATTTCCCGTTTTAATACTGCATTTACTGATTTTCTTCTTATTGTTGGTAAGTTGCAGGTATATCTGTTTGGTGGTGATAAGTAAGCCTTTGAGAAACTCTCATCTTTTTTCCATGCTATATTATTCCAGGATTTCAGAAAGCATTATTGGTCTGCTGCATCATGTATTTCCAGGTCATCTTGAATAGTCAAATTACATTTTTATAAATACATTTCAAAACTCTGTGGATCATGCATAGGCATTCTGCATCAAAAACCTGTGCAAAACACTTGGAATCTCTAGCTGTGGAGCAGTGCAAGTGTCTATGCAATGAGGATGATAGCTATAGAGAAGTATTGTGTGAGATCTCTTAGGATTGCTTTAGCAGTGTGTTCACCAGCAGTTACAGTGAAAATTGTGATGGAGGGTAACACCAAATGGGAAAAAATTTCTTTACAGTATGTTTTCTGTAAATTACTGCAATATTATGCCTCATCTAAATGTGCATAACTAGAACTTATGTTGGACAGTAGTCAATAAGGTCAATGTATGTAACGGGTAGTGTAATCTTTGGTACAAAAAAGGGAAAAAGCTTTGTGTTTGTAAATGTAGTATGTGCCATTGAAATGGTGCTAATCACAAATTCCAGCTTATTATTCTAGGAAAAAAACATATCAGATTTAAAATATTTTTTAATTATTAAGAATAAGCATGCCACAGTATCCATCCTCCATGTAAGATGATTGCAATGGAACATACATTTTTGGTCAAAGTCTCTTCAAGGAATTTCATGCAGGTTGGGTCAGGCAAGGGCCCAGTCAACATATCTGCATTTCTTACTTATGGCTCTGCCTGGGAGACAATCAAATGAGAGGGATTGGGTATTCATCTAGTTTAATAATTCCTAATCTCCCTAGGGGAACAAAGTATAAGAGGAAAGGGATCAGCTAATTATAGTTAATTGTATTAGCCTAGAGAGAGTGATTAACATAATTAAGATAGGCTTGTGACTAGCAGTTCTATGGCAGAAATGTGCTCTTGGATGCAGTAGGTGAAATCAGATTTAAAAGAATTATGGGCTAAAAAAAATAACTAAAGTCTTAAACTGATTTTTTTTTCCAAACGTGCCAGTGAAAGTGCACAAGATTGACGTAAACATCTAAGGGCCATAAGTGAGGCACATTTTGCAGAAAGAAGAAAGGTTAATGTACTGGAAAGTTTATACTGTGTGAACGGTGTGAGAGAGGTAAGCACACGTGTTGCCTGGTAACAGAGCGTTTGGCCTAGGAAACTGCTACTGGTGTACTAGGGAAGACTAGGTAAACATCAACTAGACTATTGGTTTTGTTGGTATCTTGCATTTTTTTCCTTTCCTTTCCCTCTGGATTGAATGTAATTTTATGCTATGAAAGCCAAATGTTTATCATGGTATAATGTCTGTCTCTGGAAAAATATGAGGTTTCTTATTCTCCATGTTTCCTCTGGTCTTTCATGAAAGCATGACAACAATATAGTGCAATTTTAAACTAATAAATCCCAAAAAAGCATGTATAAAACAATGTACCAGCCTAATTTTTCCAGGTCAGTATTAAGGCAGTAGTATTCATTTCCTACCACTGTGACACCTGGGAATGTAATAATTGCATAAGGGCTTAGTTAATATTATTTTTTCCTTTTTCTGCATTTTCCAGAAGAGCTTCCACACTCAGAGATAATAGAAAGAAGCCAAATTGTTTGAGGAAAGTGTGCATATATCTAAGAATGTCATGGATTATTTCCAGGATTATGCATATGTTTTTCTTTTGTATGTGCATGAATTCAAAAGTTTTTTTAAATGAGCTTTCCTATTAGCTAGAATACAAAGGAATACAAACTTTTCTTACAAGATCATTTAAGAAAAGAGTAAGAAGAGAGGGGTAGGTCATGTATAATGTAAATAAAAATTCACTATGTTCTTAATTATTTTTATTTCATTAAATGAAGCTTTGTCATAGAGAAAATGCCTTTAATTTCCCTTCACCTAATTCTTCAGCCATTTCTCTTGTTTTCTTTCTAGAAATAAATTGACTCAGTATAATTAATGTATCTGCTACTACTCTGGTAACTGAAAGTCAGTGGAACAGAGATGTCTGTTTAAATTTTCCTTAAAGATGTTGACTTTCTGTGTTGTTAGCATTCTTCATTTCCAACAAAATAGTTCAGTTATCCCCAGAGCCTCTACCCTTCTACCACCTTGAAGTACAACTGAAACAAACCAAAATGTTTTTTACAGAGTGCATGAGGAAAACATCCTTATTACTATGACAAGAAATGCTCAGGATAGTGATAAGTGAAAATATTCAATAGGAGAGCTAACTCATGAACTTTTAGCCATCTGAACCATTATACAGTACAGGAGTTAGAGTAGAAAGTGTCTTAAATTTCTTTTGTATTTATAGAAGTATACCACGTCTGCAAAAAACGAAGATATGCAAACAAATGGTTTCTTCAGTCTCAGGACTAAAATTAAAATCACACTGATGAAGAATAACATTTCAAAGGGAATGTGTGTGTGATCCAACCATTTACATAAGAAATCAAGTCTGATGAAGCTAAAACACAAATTGCTTTCTGTTTGCTTTTCATCAGAGTACCATGCAAAATGCTCACTTACTGTCTGTTTGGGATTTTGTCATTTGAGTGAGCTTCTCGCAAGATAAATAAATAAACAAATTAAGTTGTTTTTTTTTTAATTGTAGGGCAAGTTAAAAAGGATCATAAGTATTTTAAAAAATAATAATAATAACAAAAATTGACTTTGTTATGATCTCAAGGTGATATGAAAAAATGTAGTTCAAATCCTAATGATAAATAATGCAATATTCAATTGATAATTTGATCATTTTATTGTAAAGTAAACAATACTTTTAAAAAGAAATTGTTTATAAGAATGTCCATGTGCATTGGAAATATACCATTCTTATACAAGATTATTCATCCAGCAACATTGAAAATGAGATACATTCCAAGAGATCATAATAATTTAGCTGAAAATTTAATTTTTAGAACTTATTAACAAGACTTGTTTTATTGTTCTGAACGATGAAGCAGTAATAATAATTTGGTGGCTAATAAGCTGGCTTCTCTTGAAGCTGGAACTCTTCTTGACATAACTACCAGCAGCACCAAGCTCCTCATAAGAGTTTATTTGTTTTCCTTTAAGAAAAGCCTAGAAAAATAAACAGACATAGCCGACTGACCTAACAGAACTGGCCTTATGTAAACTAAATAATGCTACAGTAGTTTGCTTTAGTTTCTTATAATCAAAATCTTTTTCCTCTAACACCATATGAGATTAAGAAGGAGAGGGGGAGAAAGTAAAAAAGACAAGAAGCAAATGTTTCTACAAAGTGACAGACAAGACTTAGTCTAAGACAAATGATGAATTATCTCTCCAACCAGGCATTTCATGCTTTTATTTAAACAACTTCTCAATCAATCTGAACCATGTGAATTTAGAGAGGTGTAGACACAAAAAGATAAATATAGATGTTTAGTAAGCTGTCATGATTCCTTCTTACCTAATTATTTCATTTTAACACCAAAAAAAATCTTTCTCCCTTGCAAATGAGTGATGATATTTAGAGATAATAATGTCTCATCAGAAACATACACTTCTCAACGTTTACTTAGTATCTGAAATGAAATACTATAGCTGTTTCCTATAAATTTTACCGTCTAGACTAACTTGTTAAAAATGATTAGGATGGAAAGCATAAAAAAAAGTTAATCTTCTTGTACTTGCAATGTCTCATCTAACTCATTGGTTTGACTGTAAATGAATAGAGTAATGCCTGAGCCTCACTGGTAGTTTCAGGACCAAGATGTCCAGACAGGGACAGAAGTGGCTCCAGGCAATGTCTGGTAACATGTTCTGTCACCTTGCAATAACTTTTAGTCTTTTTTTGTAAAGATCTGCCTCATGAAATAATTTCTGCATGCTGAAAAAGCACCCAAGAGCACCTTTTGTGCTTGCTGTGCACTGTGTAGGGAGAAACACCTGAACCAGTTTGTTAGGCCATTTTTTCTTAAGAAGGAAAGGAGCTGAAGTATCGTATGCGGTATGTGGGACATAACAGCCCTAGCCATGAACCAAAGTCTAGTATACTTTCCATAAAAATGTATGAAGAAAAGTGTCTTCTGTTTGTACAGGATGGAATTTCTGGTTGGTTTGGAAAGAATAATGAACTGAGTTCATTTTTACAGAAAAAACAAACAAATGTTAGAAGGAAAGAGTAAATACAATAATTGAAAAATAAGAAAAATTGCCCAAGATATTTATGTTCAAACTCCAGTGATTCGTGTAAATTATCTGTTTATAATGAGATATAACTAAGGAAAGGACAGGCTGTAAGAAATTTATTCATGAAAATAAGAATTCGGTGTATGATTTCGCACAAAATGTCATAAGGAAAAAGGCAGGCTGGTTGTGGAGTTGGAAAGGTGTTAACTACAAGAGAAATTTGAAGACTTTTTAAAAGTGAGAGGATGATTGTCAAGGCTGGAGAGAGAGAGATACTACAATAACTTAGACACCAGCAAGTGAGAATTTCTTCCCTTTCCCCTATAAAATTAAATAAAAACCATCAAATTTAACTCCCTTGGTGGAGAGTTTCAAAATATCAGATCTCTTGAGATGCTTTCTTAATCATGAAAACTCAAACTAAATTACTTTAAAAAATAAATATTATCTGTTAGTGAAAACTTTTGTTATCTACAGCTATTAAAACTGCTAGATGTGCACCTGCAGCTCCATCTCTAAAGTTCATGAAGCAATTTGAAAATGTTTAGTCCAATCACTCTATATATAATTTTTCAATTAACATAACCTTGAGCTGAGACAGCAAATTATAACTTAGTGTTGCAGTTTTATTTGTTGATGCTTTCATTTTCAGGTTTAGGGAATAGTATAAAATTAATTTATTCATCATGCTGCATTTACAGATTTTGAGAATTCAGAATCTTGAAGTTTCACACTCTGCTTCAAACCATGTCATTGCTATGAAGTGACTTTAATATTGTCTTGGCTCAGACCAAAGCACATCCTAAAAGGAGAGCATTTTTGTTGGTGTGTTTTACATACACACACAAGTCCTGTATTAAAAATGTCGAAGTCTATTCTTTAGATGCAAGGATTTTTTGTAAATATTTTTAATACATTTTCTTGTATTCTTGGCAACATAATCCTCTTGTCCATGGTGAGCCCATGCTGGTGCTCCTTGCAGTGTAAGTTGCTGTTTCCTCTGCACTGCATACTCTTATTCTCAAGTGAATACTCTTACAGCTCCTCAGAGCCAAGCAGCACTAATTATGGCTGGGAAAACTCACATAGATTCTGTAGTTCTGTAGATAGCAAGAGCAGGACAACTACTCAGAAAAGAGAGAGGAAATACTATAAAAAAAGTATTATTAAGAAAAGACTATAGGGAGTGATGAAGTCTCGGTCCCTTGAATTTTCATGAAGATATGTTTTGAATTGTAGAAGAGATTTCATTAGTAAGCATACTCTTCCACATTATTGTACAGGTTGCCTTCAGTGTGTTCTCCATCACTGAACTCTGGATTTACACAGCATACTGTGTTTGGTTCAGGAAAACAACACAGTAGAGTTGTGGCCTTCCACAACATATTCCATACAGCTATGATGCCGCACCATGAGCAGGGATAAGGCAAACAGTTCCCATCTCCCATGAAATCTCATGATTTCTTAGAAACAGATGAGTGTTTTTATTTATTTGTTTGTTTGTTGACAATCTCAATAATGTGCCTGAAACTTTGTTTTGATAGAACTTCTAATTGAAAAGACAGGATGAATATTTCTCACCTGCTCTGCTATGCCTTTCCTGAAACCCTTTGAATAGACACTTATACATTGAAAGATTTCCATTTATTGTTTTTACAAACACTTCAATACTCTCTCTGTGAGGGCACATAGTTCCTTCCCTTTGCTAGACCAAAAATATATGTACTCTTTCACAGCAGAATGAATCTTTCCTAAATAAACTACACTAATATCCAGTGAGGTGGCAAAATCAGGAGAAACTCCTGTGATGTTGTATAGTGTAATCTGAGTCCTCTTGGATGAATAAGCAGCAGTTTTGGGAAATAGATGCATCTCCTAATTGACCATTTACTCCACAAACTTGACTCCTCTGCCTAGGTGAATAGGCTGCCTGAAGGCATGCCCAGATGGGTATTTGATTCAACGTTGCAGCTAGTGTTAAAACACTGACATATTCAGTTTATGGAGAAACTCTCTATATGCAGTGTATGGATTTTTTTTTAAATTAAAATACTCTGACATAACATGTCAAGCTACACGCTTAATCTAGGCTTGGAATTTGTCTCCTTTTTCTTTTTACCATTTTCTGGCTTTTCTGACCCAATTGGAAAATATTTCCTGGTAAGTGAGTGATGGAAGTGTTAGTCTTCTGGCCATTTCAGTTTGGGTATGAATTTGAGGGAGAAAAGGGTAGAAGTAGACAGACACGCTTTCAACCATTTTTTTCCTGAAGCACATCCCATTTCTCATTTCCAGCATAACCCTGCATTGAAGCTCTGCTCCAATGTAGTCACTGTTCCCTAACCTCACCCTGATGAGAGATGCTTTGGGGCTTTGGAGAGGGAACCTGGGAAAGCCAGGAAGCAGAGAAGTCCTACCTCATTCTTAGGATGGAGCAACCACATTCATGGAGGAGTGTGTATTGTAAGTCCTGCCCACAGCATAGCTACAGTCTCCAGACATCATTGAAACTGACTGAATTGGACATAAAAATGATAGTTTCCATGCAGAAAGGGAATATTAACTAGTGCTGTTATTAAAAGAAACTAGGGAATCTGCAAGCTAGAAGAAACCACTGATATGTAGAAACCACTGACCACTGGATATCAAGCAATACTTAAATATTCCTGAGAGAAAAGAACATTTACAGAGCTGTAATTTTATTGCATCAAGTTCTTCTCCTTGTTGCCAATATTAAGAACAAACAAAGCCAGCATTTTTACTTTGTGAATGTCGTCAGAGGAGCTTCAGCTATTATGTGTTTCTTGAGATATGTGTACCAAATAAATGATCAAAGTCTTGAAAGACCTGCAGAGACCTCATACTGCATTGAAATCAACTCTTTAAAAAAACAAAAATATCTGAATGATAGGAAGGGAGAGTGCTACCTTACCTATGGAGATTAAAAATATTCTGGGTCAGCATAACTGCTAGGCTTAACGACAATGCATTTTGGCAAACAGTCCATTACCCATTTGAATTGTAGCTTTTAACTTGTTTAGGAGCACTGTTCAGGTACTCTGATCTGTCCTGAACACATCTAAAGTCCTTGACTGCATTAGGTTACAAACCACTTTTACATAGTCTTCATGAAATCTCTTGTACTACTTCCCTGCAGATTGTATGAACAAGTTATAGGCTTACTCAAAGTAATCAATCAACATTACACAGAAACAAAATATTTCAAATCCCTCTGAAGACTCTGGAGACTCTGATCAACCTATAATAAATTTCTCCTGGCATCCAGGCATCCAGAGCATTTTGCTTTTTGATCTGAAATTGCAACTAACAATCTCTCTTGCAGAAAGTTAAATCAGTGAGATGGTGAAAACAATTTGAAATAACCATATTCCCACTGAGAAAATTCATTAGAGAATACAGCTGATAGCTATAAGCATATACTTTGCTCTGATACAATACTCTGCACAGTTATTGTTCAAAATAGTAATGATTTAATTGATGCCACTATAATTACTGTAACAGATTCTTTACAGTACATTACCTTCAGAACTTAAAAAGCTAGATTACTAAGCCAATTATCAATAGACCTGGGAAAGCTTTTGATTTTTATATCATGTGAAAAAAATTGAAGTCCTCATGCTTGAGGCACACTTAACTGTGCTTATGTCCAAACTGGTGTCTCCTATTCCTCCCAATTTAACATATCAGTACTCATTAAAATATACCTCATCTAACTACATTATAATAGCTGTCAAGTAATTTTATAACAACAGTAAATGAGTTGCCATCCATGCATCTAAGTAAAAATTCACTTTAATATTGACATTAAAAATTCACTTTAATATTGAAATTAATCTAATGGTAATTAAATTACACTGATAGTATTCAGTGTTTCTAAACTATAGTATTCCATTAAGTATGCCTTACCCATATATTTTTGCAGGAGAAATTCTGATAGTTAACTGTAATCTGATTAAAACAAAATTTTGTAGCACTTTAACGGGTTCTTCCTTTTCCTAGATGTATTTCCCCCTAAAATCAGGGTTTCCATTCCTACAGGGAAGAAACTTTTAGAAAATATTACTTCTCATTGCATAGAGTGCTACTGTCAAAACCAAATTGGGCATAACAAAGTGAGGTATTTTATAAAGTCATTTCTTGCCAGATACTCCACAACAGATAAGCATAATTTACTTAAGATTAAACAACTTCCACCCAAATAGAGAGGAAAGTTGTTATAAAATATAATGCTTAACATTGTGAAAAAATTATGTTAAACTATTTAAGATATTCTCTTTCCTTGTAACAAGACAGAATGGCAAACATTTCTTCCTGAATGTGTAAAGGGACAAGATTAGTTGTCACTGACAACTACCAAAAATTATTGGAATATCATTATTTCTCAACTGTAACGAAAGTTCTGCAACATATAGAAAGAAGAAGCATACAGAATTTTTAAGGTATTCAAGAATTACTCAGATGTTTCAGAAGATTTTCAGTATTTTACGGAGAGTTTATTTTTTCTGATTAAGAAAAAATCTATTCTACTAATGTAGATAGGTTTTTCCTTCGAAGGAGTGATGAGACTAAATTAAAGTTTAACAATAGGGGTAAAAATTAGACCTCTAGGAGGAGGTTTTGTTTTGATCTGGTACAGAAAAGAATGCTGTAGTCTTATAGTCAAAGGAGAATGATAAACATTGAAATCTATTCATAAAGAAACAAATTAGGTCAGTTTTGGTAGTGGAAGGAAAACAGGAAAATAGTTCATCAAAATGAATTTTACACATACAGGGGCAGTCAGTATTATGTGAATGAGTCTGTTTTCAGATTTACAACAGAATTTCCCAAATAAATTGGACTGTTATGGTTTATTTATGTTTAATTTGAGTTTTATTGAAAACACAAGGTAGTATAAATCTGGAGTAATTGTGGAGTTTAAATTAATTTGTTTATCAAAAGCTTAGCAGCTAAACTTTTCGCTCAATTGTAGGTTGTTTAAGCAAAGAACAATAATCATTTCTATAGATTTTTACTTATTATTGATGAAGAGTATTTTTTAAACGCTAGATGTTTGCAAATCCTACACATTTCACATCTCAAATGGACAGTAACAATTAACAGTATGGGGAATTTTGCTGCATGTTGTCCTATCTGCTTCAAAATATAGTAGTTATATTTTCCATTCACAGATTCCATGCGTATATGGCTGGCCCAATAAGGTTACAGTTACTGTTCAGATTTTTTATTCTTATTTTTCAACCAACTAGTTAAATTATATCTTGTCTGTAGTAATTTCATTCATATTTCACTGTTCAAACTTTCTGTCCATTTTAATCCAGAAAACTAAAACTCTTCTGAGTAGCAAAGCATTGCTTAAGCATTGCAGATAGTTGAATGTTGCTATATCTCATGTTGAAATAATTTCTAAATGGCGTAAAACATGATAGTTTTATGAAAACATGATGTACATGCTATCGTATACCAGGAAAAAATCTGAAGTTTAAATAAAAATATTAACAGAATTAAAATAATTTATTATCTCCTACTACTAGTATATTTATATAAATCTTAATATCTTCCATAACACTCACATATCCTCACCATCTGCTCCCAGATTCATTACTACTTAGCATCATCTCCTCACTTTGATCTACTTACTAGCTATACAACATTAACTCTTTCCCATTAAGAAGATTGGAATGTAATTGTAACATATTTGGAGTAACTAGAATTAAGGCTTAATAAAAGGATCTTCTGATGGTCTATTTGTGTTAAAAAGATTTGTAAAACCATACCTAGGATACATGAATAAGAAAATAAGGTCTGATGATGTCATGTTAAAGAATTTGTAAATTTTCTAATTATTAAGCAAGCAGAAGAAGTTTCATACTTTTTTTTAGAAGAACTTAAAGAAATATGAAATAAACATGAAATAGTTTGAATCATTCAATAAGTGGAAAATGGACAATGGAATAATACTGAGTAGTTGGTGCACTGATTTGCACTAGGAAGTGTGAGACAAGCCATGTAAAGTTGATGGAGGCATGGAAATAGCAACAATAAGTAAAAGTGAAACATTTAAAAAGACATACTTCTACACCACCATTCTCAGCCTATGATTCATCGACAAATAGTGTACAAAAACTGATAATTTCATTAAGTTTAGTTATGTGAAGAAGAGTGAAGAAGAGTGAAGTGATGGACTGTGGCTTATGTAATTGAGAAAGTGGTTTGGTAGTCAAGGGAAAGAGACAGAAGAAATGGCTAAGTCATGAGATTAAAGGAAAAAAAAAGTTTTTAAAATGGCTACTATGAAAAGGCAGATGATATTCCAGAGAAGTGTGAGGAGCAAAAAAGGTGATATATGGAACAAAGAAAAGCAAGGTAGGATCCCACAGTGGAAAACAGCAGATATGTTTGGGGATTTATCTTATTGAGAGAGAAGGAAAGGGAAAGGTATCATATTTTGATGCTACTGAACCTGTATTTTCTTGTTGCCCTTCAAATCTCTTTCAAGATTAAACTCATGAGGGTCTTTAGCTTTTCTAATACTATCCCTGTACACTATCCCCATGTTCCTCCAGGGTCACTCAACCTTTTTCCACAACGTACATGCTTCCTTTTCATATTTATGTCCAGTTAGGGGCTTCTGGTTCATCCATGCAGCCACCCTGCCCCCTTTGCTTGAGTTCCTGCATATTGGAATGAACCATCAGAGAGAGTGATTCTTGAAAAGCTAAGCTTTAGTGGACTTTTATTTCTTTCTGAGCTGTATCCTATGTGATCCTTCCAGATAGGTCTCTGAAGTGTCCAAAGTTTGCTCTCCTATCAGGGATTTGATCCTGCTTTTTACCTTGTCTTCCCTGTGGATCCTGCACTGCACTGTCTCATGATCACTACTGCCAAGGCTGCTGCTGACCTTCACTTCCATGGCAAGTTTTTGTTCTTGTAAGAATCAGGCCTATCAGAACACCCTGTTCTTTCCCTGTGGGCTCCTCAATCAGCTGTGCTAGAAAGATTTCACTGTGCCCCTTGAAGCCTTCAATGCTTTTCCATGGTGTTCCTCCAGTAGATATTCAGGGTTTTGAGTTCCCCATGAGAACTGGGTCTGGAGAATGTGAGGCTTCTCCCAAATCCCTGAAGAAGGCCTCATTTACTTCTTCATCCTGATCAGATGGTCCATAGGAGAAACTCACCAAAACATCACTCATGTAGGTCTGCACTTTAATTCTGACCTAGCTGATGACTTGTCCATTGTACATCTGAAGCAGAGCTCAGTGCACTGCTCACATATAAGGCTCACATCTACCTCCTTAAATTCTCAGCCAGTTTTCCCTAAATAGTCTGTATCCATCCACCACAGTGTTGCAGTTGTAGCCCTGTAATTGTGTACAGATCTCTGACTCCTCCACTGATCCCCATGGGCACATGAGAGAAGTATCCAGTCATACAAAGTCTCCAGAAAAGTTATGAGAATTTTCTCCATGACATTGTTCTGTATGCCATCCCTTATTTGTGAACATGCACATGATGACACCCTTAGCCATGTATTGCTGATCATAAGGACTGACCTCAAACTTTTGATTTCCATACCAGTTCACCATTTCCTGCTCTTTACATACCAGTGGAGAAGCAGCAGGCAGCAATAATCTGAGGACCAGACAAATTTCATAAGCCTCACCATCAGCAGTTTGCTCTGGAAACAATATGATAGAATCATAGAATCATAGAATCAAAAATAGAATCATAAAATCATAAAATGGTTTTAATAATCATCTAGTTCCAAACCTCTGCCATGGGTAGGAACACCTTCACTAGTTCAGATTGTTCAGAGTCTTATCCTATATGTCCTAGATAAGACATTCTTGGAGCTTCTCTGTACAAACAGTTCTACTACCTCACTTCCAACAAGAATTTCTTCCTCATATCTAATCTAAGTCTATCCTCTTTTAGTTAAAAGCCATTATCCATTTTTCTATTGCCACCCTCCCTGATAAAAAGTCCCTCTCCATCTTTCTTTTAGGCCCCCTTTATGTACTTTAAGGTCACAATTAGGCCTTTCTGGAACCTTCTCTTCTCTAGGCTGGACAACACCAACTCTCTCAACCTGTCTTTAGAGGAGTTCTTCAGCCTTCTGATCACCTTCATGCCCCTCCTCTGGGTCTGCACTGTTAAGTCCATGCCCTTCTTTTTCTGAGGACATCAAATAGGTCCTCATAAGAGCAGCGTAGAGGGACAGGATCTCCTCCCTTGACATGCTAGTCACTCTTCTTTTGATACAGCTCAGGATACAGTTGGCATTCTGGGACGTAAGCAGACATTGCTGGCTTATGTTGAGTTTTTCATCAACCAACACCCCAAAATTCTCCTTGCAACTTCTGAACGGCAGCTTAATCTGTAAAGCTATGGGATGTATTAGAGTTAAATAGCCTGTGTCGCTGACACAGAAAAGTCTTGGGAGCAACCTGTAAGAAGTGTATTGATCAGCCTGAGAAAAATGATAGAAGATGGTTTTCCACCTCAGGAGTCCTCGGAATGGAGCAGCATGGAAAACTGTGGAGCTAGTAGCAGCCCAGAGAAAGTCCTGCTCACACGTCTGATTTCCAGCAGCTGGAGTGCCACAAGGGACAGAGTTAAGAGATGTGATTCATCTTCTCCTTGTAATTGGAGCTGACAGAAGTTGCATGTTTTTTCTGACAGCACTGGCAGAGCATTTGCTTGTTCTCTACCAGGCTCCCTGTGTGCCTGTGGGAACCTGCAGTGCAGACCCTGGTGATCTCCATGTGTCAGACAGAACTGGTGCCACTCACAGCAGAGGGAATGCACTCATGCTGACAGAAGTGTTTTGCAGATATTCCTTTGCAGATGTGTATAAGTGACCAAACAAAAAAAAATCAAATAACCTGCTAGTGTGGTAAGATAGTGCCAGTATGTCAATGCTATAAAATCATTCCAAAATTATTTCTGCAGTGTGCTAAAAAAAGAAGAGTGGCAGTTAATTAAATAGTTCAAGTGACTTTTCAAATGAGCATTGCATGTAATTACACAGTTTCATTACATTCAAGTGTTTTAAATATTTTTCTGTTATTTTTTACATGTTGCTTTTTTTTTTGTCATTGATGTTGTATGTAAGGAGTCATATTTAGTCATTTAAGAAGTGATTTTAAGTCAATTATCCCACCCTGTTAGACTAAATAACAGTGCCATCTGCTGAAAGGTAATAGTGATTTCCAGGAAGAGTTTACATACATTATTCTTTATTATATAGAAGGCTGAAGAGCGAGACAGTGATAAAAGGAAAGAAATTAAAGGTAACCTAAAGAGGCAAAGATGTAGATGTACAGAGAAGGGACTTCATTAAAAAGATTTGAAAATGAATTAAGTATGAAGTCAGAGAGAGAAAGAGAGCAAAGTTTCTATTTATGACAGTATTGATTTGAGGTTTAAAGCACCGTAACAGCTTAGATTCACTGAAGTGACCTTTGTCACTGTGCGTCATTGCAGTGTCTGTGATCTGCCCCGTGAATAATATTCATCACATAAAAGGTTGCATGTGAAGTTCTTTTCATCAAGATAAAATAATAATAATGAATTGGGATACAGTTTTATTCTTTGTAAAAAAATTCTACTCCTACTCTAAGCATTTTCGTGTTTTTTGACATGATTTTTATTAGTATTAGTTTCTGCAAATGAAACAACTAATCATGGAAAAAGACTATTGTATGAAAGAAACAGCAAAAAGAACATATCTGTTGCTTAAACCTCAGCCTATTAACTCTTGTACTCTGAAAATTTTATAGAAAATGGATAATTTATGTATTTTCAATTTTTCAGTGAAAGATGGACGTGTGAAAGTAATCACATCATACATTTCCTATGTTTTAATCATATTATACCTTTTAATGCAGATTTTCTTTCTGTATAACTGCGTTTGCAATTCAGGCTTTTGAGCATGAAAAGCTTCGTGGTTGTCACAGTGAATTTAATTGCCATTTTTTGAATCCTAAGAACTGACATCTAACATTTTATTTCTTTTTAAAGTTCTAGTTATAGAACTTTCAGTGCTAATTAAGGTATCAAAATGGAAAATCCTCTGATTTTATCATTTACTATATACCTTGGTGATAACATTTCCTGTAAATCTAAAAATATATGTATTATTGTAGCAGGAATGCATAAATTTATCATGTAGAAGTTGAAAAGACTTTTTTGTATTTGCTTTCAAGATATTGTAATCATGCCAACTAACACATTTTCATTACCTTTAATGATGTTACAACTTGGTTTACTTCTTACCCATGAAAATGGTACGATTTTTTTCACTATAAAGAGACTGAACATTTTCCATCAAGCCCTGCATCCATTCTGCAAAAGGGTAAGTACCCACTTTGATGCTACACCCGATTGTGTCCGAATAAGCTTTCATGACCTCCTTTATGGTGTTTGGATGTATGCAAAAAAAAAAAGGGCTAAATTAACAGATTAGGCTTTTTATTGAAGCAACAGATTACAGATTCCTTTGGGTTGCTGGTGATAAATACACTGTGTTCAGAGTATTTGTGAGTAATAATGTGAAATACAACCAGCTGTAAACTTGTTAAATTATGGAATAATTCTATAAAGATTTACGTTTCCCAGGGAAAATACTGAGGAAAACCATATGTGAATCTTACCTAATAGGCATTCCTATGGAGGGAGAGGAAATTCAGGCTCATTCTACTAGTTTTCAAGTGGTCTGTGATGGTATCTATCCAAAACCCTTCTCCCTTTTAGCCATTTTTGTACTATTTTCTTCCTTTCAAGGGAGCTTGAGTAACTCTAAGCATACTTATCTTTGTTGTGATTAGTGTGACAGAAAACCTAAAAGCTTCTCACTCAGGGTGGCAACAATGTAGTTTATCAGTTCCATAACATCAGTAAGTTCCCATCATGCAGCATTATTTCAGAGCTTAGCCATGGAGTTTCGGATCCACTCTACCCTGCCTGCTGTATCTCTTAATGTCAGTATAACAAGTTCTGTGCTGCTAACAGTCTAAGGTTTGTAAGGCTTATGTTGCCTAGAGATCAATCATGGAACACACTCCTTATGTACTCATCACATTCCATCCTGCAGGTTTCCTCAGTTCTGAACTTTCTCCTAAGATGTGAAAATTGCAATCGGTCAATTATTCCACATAATCTACCCCATGACTACATTCACTCAGAATTCACAATAGTAAGCACTCTTGTTACAAGAGTTAGAGCTCAGAGTCTCTTGGGCTGCTCAGTGAGGATGTAGTGAGATGTACTCATTGTCATAGTATTTAGCAAGAGAGTGTTATCACTTCTGAGTGAGACCTTGGACATAATGGCAAGGACAAAGGAGGAGACTGGGGAAGGAGAAAATTCTGCTTTAAATTTATGCTTCAAATGCATGGTATGCATCATCTTTATAGTGGTGCAAACTCTTAGTTTATCACAATACTTTAAATATCAGACATTTTTGTTCCAACTCTTGGGCTCCTATCCTTTTGAAAGTGCTAGCATGCCAGCATTTAGTGATCCATATTACTGTCTGAAGTTGAATTAAAACCTGGAGTTCAAGCCTGCATTTACAAAATAGTTATTCAGAAAAAAATGTGTCAGAATTTTTCTCCATATATACACTGAAATTGAGAAATGAGAGCAATAGATGTTAGCAATTTTATATATGTACTTATATATAAGGAAC